>NW_006799035.1:169315-215130 GCF_000442215.2 Lipotes vexillifer | reverse complement strand
ATTCCTGCTTGCTCTCTAATGGTTTGTTGGCCAGTTATTGCACATCAGATTTCTGAGACTTATAGAATGAAATGAAGCCATCTTCCTTAAAGTGATTTTTCTTCATACTATATTAATTCTTTAAGATAGTGCACCAAAGATTTATTTTAAACTGTAGTGTAATTAGTTAAGCTCTTGGGTTACACAGTCACTTGAAATAAAACCCCATCCTAATTGTTCCATTTACAGGAGGGAAAGCTCTGGCAGGGATTACACCAGAGCGCAGCTTGTTGACAGCATATGCAAATTAGGAAGACATAGTTTGGTTTAAATGTCTGTAAAAGCAGGAATCAACATCTGTGGGAATAATTTTCAAAACTGCAGTGGCATAGACATCATTGCAAGTGTTATGTAGTTACAAATAGAAGTCTGGCAATAGTCCAGAAATAAAGTTTTCTTTTTTCTCTTTCCAGATAAGAAAATAGTCTAAATCATTTTCTGGTTTGGAATTAGGCACTAATGATAAATTCATTATTAATTTTAAAATCTGAATTAAAAAATAAATTCTGGATTTTACCTTCCTTGACTTCTTTTCCACATCTTCCTGGGAACAGTTATACAGAACGATGAAATAAGAAAATAGCAACACTATGGGATATAATGAGAGGCAAAATGACTACATAATCTATAACCTAGATTAATTGAAGATTGTTGTAATGTATGTTTTCTCAATTGTGAAATGTTATCTTTTCAAAAAAGAGTTTTTCTTTAACTGAACCAGTTTTCAAAATAAATATAAGAAAACTTTTCCTTTGTAATACATTCTAAGTTCAAAACATTAAATGTGCTTAAGTAATAAATATAGTATTTCAGAAATGAACAGTTAAGAACTAATGGGATTCTTCATCTGTCCAATTTTTAAAAACAAATTTTTTGGACCTGTTTGAAACTATGCCATTGATGACACAGCCAAATTCTCCATTCTAATTCTTGCTACTTTTTTCTTATTTTAATGGAATATTTATATATTATAAAATAAGCATTTTTATAAGGTAAAAAGTGATTAACACTATTGTGTACATTAGTGTACATTACATACCACCCATTTTAAGAGTTTGAATAATGCTCACACTCTTGAAAACCCTGTTTTTCTTCTTTGTATCACTCTATTCCAACCATATGTAGCCATTATTGAAACCGGGCAGGATCCTGTGGGCTTTCTGGGCACAGGAGTCTTTCTGTTTAGCCTCCATGACTTTCCCTGAGTTCCAAGGGGCAGGTTCAAACAGTTGCTAATCAGGAAAGGGAGCGGGTGCAGAGACAAGGGAGGAGCAGCCAATGAAACAATAGCACAGCCTTGGGGGAGGGTCCTGCTTCGGCCTCAAGGGATACACATAACAATATCTTTTGAGCTCTTATATTATAGAACTAAAACCCCCAATAAATGGAAGATGAAGCAATCCTCATTCCAGAGGGAAGCTCACAGTTTGATAGCCTTGAGAACGAGAGAAGTTTATCTGGAGACCATCTGAGGCTGGATTAAAGGAGTGCAGGCCCTGCACACACCCTAATCTTATCAGCAATCTCACCCTTGAACCCTTGCTATAAAATTCCTTATCACATCCTCCTGGGTTTGGACACATAGTTTTTCAGGGCAGGAGCCCTCTGTGTCCCCCTTTACTTGGCAAATCAATAAAGCTATTCTTTTCTACTTCACCCAAAACTCTGTCTCTGAGATTCGATTTGGCTCCGGTGCACAGAAGCCGAGTTTTCAGCATCACTATCAGGAAACTTCACTTATTTCCTCTAAAGCTTTACCCCATATATACTATGCACTCCCAAACAACACATTACTTGATTTTCCACAGTCTTGAATATTTTATAAATTGTAACATATTAATTAATTCTTCTGCTCTTAGCTTTTTCTCCTCAATATTATGATGTTTATACCTATATTTATGGTTCATTCATTTTCATTGTTTTATAATATTACAATTGTATAAATGTGCTACAGTTTATTTATTCATCATTCATTTGGATTGTTTGCAATTTTTGCTTTCTTGTAATAACAAATCCAAAATATAGAAAGCATCAAAACTCATCCTAGAAATGCATTCTATGTTCGTCTCTCATCATTCCTTTAAACTTTATTCAGAGTGGGTACCTCCCCTCAACCCACACACTCTTCCCTTCCCTGGATTAACCCTACTAGGAAAAATGACTTTTCAACCCACTTTTGGGTGCTTACTTGAATGTACAAATACAGCCTTGCATCAGTAAGTAGAGCATCTAGTCAAAAATTTGAATCAAATTCTGACTTGAGTTAATGTTAAATCATCTCACATTCCTCAGCATGGAAACAAGAAACTTGTGAGAAAAAACACTTCCCTCTTTCAATTCTCAACTTGATTGGAAAAGACTATCGTAATGAGGAAGGGGGACTATTATGGTAGAGAGAATGTTTCAACCATTAAGTTCTGTAAGTGTTCGGAAGTGTCAGGCAGAAATGACTTTTATAGGAGCACAGGGCTCAGGTAAAGTTCAAATTGTCATGGGAATCATTCAGCAGCCAGTCCCCTAAGGACTTGCCAAAGTCCAAATCCAATGACTAAATGACGTGGGAATACAAAGTCTTGGTCCCTTCACCCCAACTAGGACAACTGTGAAGAAGAGTCATCCTAACTTCAGAACCCCTGTAAGGTTAGCTGAGGCCACCATGGAAGCTCTATCATAGTTCAGCTTCACCATGTGTCTTGTCCTGTTTGCTATACTTTCAGTAACACAGATGTTTATCCCTCCCTTCCTTTCCCATAGGCATTGATTCACTGAGCACTCCCTAATAAATTTTCTGCACACTAATCTCTGTCACAGAGTCTGCTTGCTGGGGAATCCAACTTAGGGCAGTGGGAAAAAATGCTGTTCTCCTCAAGTCAAGTAATTATGTATAACAATTTCTCTTAAACCACTTTTAAATTTCTATTTTATAACATAGTTGCATATATTTTAATAGATAAACAGATTTTCTTACTAAATTTGAGTCTCTAGGAATACGAATTATCATTTTCTTATATATTTTCTTATTCATAATATGCAGAGAACTAAAATAGAGACATTAACAATTCAGAGCAGGAGGTCATAACCAAGTTACCAGTTGTCCCATTGATTCAAATGTGCTCTAATTTAAAGCAAAATCTCTAGAAAAAAAAAAATCACCTTTTAAGTGTTGGACTTTCATTAAATACATTTTCAACAACATACTTGAGAATTCGGTATTAGAATTTTTATTTTAAGTATAGAGAAAATAAGTTTTCAGTTACAATAACTTTTCCAAAGGAACTGTAGAGGAGAAAGAGATTCTCTCTATCCTTCTAGGTTCTTCTGGCTGGTCTAAGAATTAAATTGACATGAGACAGATTAACAGGAAAAAATCAAAGTTTAATAACATGTACACATGGAAGAGACCCTGGAAAACTGTGTAATTTGCCAAAATGGCTGAAACCCTCACGTTAAATACCATCTGCAGCTAAAGACAAAAGAGGATGTTGGGGGTAGGGATTTGGGACTTCAAAGGGGAAACTGACATGGAGATGGAAAAGCAAATGTTTGGTAAATAAATGTTTGCTGGATTCTGCAGAGACAATGGGACACAGAGTGGAATTTTAACAAACAGACTTTCCTGGGTTCCTCCCTGTCTACACACCTAGTTCATGCTATAGTTATCTATGGTGATAGTTCGCTTCCTAGAATAGGTCCTCTATCTACATGTTTTAGGCAGTTAGGGGGAAGGTCAAGGTTCTTCATGAGACTTTTGGGCCTTGTTTTCTGCTGGAAAAAAAGCAGCATGCTAAAGAGATATTTTGTTCCCCTACAGACCTCATTTAATACTTTTGACTTCCATAACATGTTTAAGAGAATCTGTACATTTTTGTTATTTTTGTTTCTGTTAGATTACTTCTGTTCAAAATAGAATTAATTTGTTTCAGGTTGACTGTAAAGCTAATAATTCAGTACTTTAATCAGTTCTTTAAGAATTCTCTGGGTTATCATTCAAAATAATACCTGTTAATTTAATAGCACTTTTTGAACAGGTAGTTCATGTTTGATAGTATCTCTAATTTCCCTTCATCCTAAACTTAGATATACTACTATAAAAATACATGATTATTTTTGTCACTAATCAGGTTATTTTATAATTTATAGAATACTGTCTCATGATGTGTTTTTAGTAACAGCTCTCAGAGGTGTTCTACCTACCAAATCAGGCAAATAATGATTCATATGTCATTTTTTGTTTGAATTATTCAGTGTCTTCCTGAAAGAATTCAGAAATATTTTATATAAGAATATATATATAACTGAATAAATAAATGGAAATAACAGTAATAGCTGCAATTTACTTAGGGCCTGATTGATGTCTGGTACTGTTCTTTGAAAGCGATTCAGTCCAATGCATTTTACACTCTTCTATATTACAAATGAATCAAGGATAACTAGCTAAGAATCCAGGAATAAAGGCATTTTTGTATCTTTTGCAATCCACTGAAAACAACAAAAAGAATGAAAAACAGAAGTGAAATGCAGTAGAAGTAAAAATACACAAAAAATTTACTCTTCAGTGAAACAAGGACTTAAAGCTGAAAACAAAAATTAACCAATACTATCTAAAAAAAGCACAAAATCTGAACCAGAAAACTGAATGAATCTATATCTATATATCTATAACTGTATCTAATATATCTATGTCTCTATCTATCTATCTACCTGTCTATCTGTCTACCTATCTACATTCAGTTTTTCCCTTTTCGGGAAGATAGATATAGAGATAGAATTAATAGATTATGGATACAGATAACAATATAGGTTTCACCTCAAAAGATACAGACTTCTATACAAGTAGTTTTAGTAACTACTTGTTTAATTTTAGTAGTCCTAAAGGAACTACCTTTTAATTAGAGATGTCTGGGGAGTGGAACCGGGCCTGGAAAGATGTTAAATCACTTTAAAGGTTCACTTGTTGAGGGTAAAAAAAGCAGGAAGTGGAGCTGTTTCCAGGATCCCCAAGATCACCCTGAGGCTTGATGATTTGGTAGAAGGACTCAAAAAAGCTGTCATACTCACAGTTTATTAGAGCAAGTGGATACAGATCAAAATTAGCAAAGGAAAAGACCACATGGTGTGAAGTTCAGAAGAAACCTGGCTCAAGGTTCCCCTGCCTTGTTGAGATGCATGAGGACATGCTTAATTCTCCTAACAATGATGTGTAACAGCACTTGCAAAATGTTGCCAACCAGGAAAGCTGTTCACATAAATTATATTGTTAGGATATATTTATCTGGTCAAACTGGTCAAACTTGGCATGGCCCAAGACCTCAGGCATAAAAAACACTCATTAGCAAAGGAAAAGACCACATGGTGTGAAGTTCAGAAGAAACCTGGCTCAAGGTTCCCCTGCCTTGTTGAGATGCATGAGGACATGCTTAATTCTCCTAACAATGATGTGTAACAGCACTTGCAAAATGTTGCCAACCAGGAAAGCTGTTCACATAAATTATATTGTTAGGATATATTTATCTGGTCAAACTGGTCAAACTTGGCATGGCCCAAGACCTCAGGCATATAAAACCACTCTTTCAGGCAGAATGTTCCAAGGGTTCAGAAGCTACCTCCCAGGAGTCCGCCAAGAGCCAGTCCTAAAGGCAGACTTTTCTTGGGAATGTATAGGATTTGAGCAACCCTGGCCTGCTGAGTTAACCATTTCCTGCTCAGTCCATAGCCCTGACCCTTGGCCTAGGCTCTTACAGAAAAATGATCATATTTTTCTGAGCATGTAATTTAGTTTAGCACTTATATAACAGATATAGCAATAGTATCTGCACAAATCTGCCAAAAATTAGGACTAGTCAGTACAAGGTAGATTTAAAGAAAGAACTAATGCATCCTCAAAAGGTGTTAAATACATTTTCATATTTTCATACTAGTTTGACTACTCATTTCCTCACTCGATCTAGTGTTGTTTTTACTGTGTAATAAATTTCACAGAACCATTTAACATAGAATTTAGCTGACAGGGAGCTAAATCCAGTCTTTCCTCAGGCCAGTCATTTTCCATTGGCAGTATATCCTGAAGAGGCTTCATCTCCCAATGCATTTCATCACAGTATCAGTATTATCATTAGACTTACTTATATAAGGTAGTTGAACCTTACCAACAATGCCAGTGTTATACTATAATGCAGTATTGTCATGGCACAATTAGTTTCATTACAGAACAAATCAGTAAGAATCACGGAGGTATTTGCTATGTCTTCCCACAGAATTTTTCCCTGTCCATATACCATAAAATTTTACAGTTGATCATGATTTGGTTATTTCTGGGTTCCAAGTAAGTTGAGGGTAAAGCCAGTCACCTTGTCTTAATTCATGGGCCAGTGCTGAGACTGGTTTTCATTGGGTGCTGCTATATAGCAGCTAACTGTCCCTGCTAACTATACTATAGTATATGTCTTATTCTGATCTATTCTCCAGGCAATGACAATCATAGTTCATCAATTTTAATTACAAGTGTCCCCAGAGAACTTCCATAAGTTTGGAAGTCCATAAGATTTCCATGGTGTGCCCCTTGATCCTCAGCAGCTAAGATGGAGAGTCATTGCCCCATGGCTACTTGTATTAAAATAATCGAGTCGTTCTGAAGGACCAGGGTAGATGGCCTTTCCCAAACTGCATCCTAGCATTACCCATCAGTATTTGTTTAGTTGGCTTGACCCACTTTACTAAAGTCCCATCATCTTTCCAGGACAACTCCCATCTCTTGCCTGGGAATTCTCTTAGAAGAGAATTCACTCTAATCCTCTAATTCACTCTAATTCTGCTTGTAAATCTTTTTCCTCTGAATGTCATTCCTCATTAAAAACAAAGTCAGCATATCCACAGTGCCTACACTAGCACTTGTCTCCCCTAAAACCATTTTTGTCTCTGAGTCTCTCTTAAGATATTAATGTAATAATGATTTCCTTTGTTGCATAAGCCACTTATTCATTCCTTTACTCTTAGCTGTTATTTCTCCTTCTTACCATTTGTTATTGATTTTAACCCCCAATTCTCCACAGGTTCAGACGTTGTGCTGGTCTAGATTTCTGGTAGCAATACTGGTCTAGCAAGTGCTTCCCACTCAGTCCATTCCCTTTCATATAGGGAATGGTTATATAGGTTAGAGCTAGAGGGTTATCTCTACCACTAGGTAATATGGCTGCTTTCACTATTCACTATCAACACAAATTTTGCCAGATGGGTGATAGGATCTTAGTCATTCTGGTACAAAGGATTGAATAAATACTTACAGTTAACGTACTTGCTTAGGGATCATCCCTGCTTCTGGTGGCTTGGTCCCAGGACCACTGCATCAAATAGAAAAAAAGAAAATTGATGTGAGGAAGACTTGTACAGTTGTACCAACATCCTTTCTTATTCCCTCTGTATTAGTCAGGGTTCTCCAGAAAAACAGAACCAATATACAAACACACACATATGTATATACATATACATACACACACATATGATATATGTATGAAAATAGAGAGAGAGAGAGAGACAGCAAGAGAGATTTTTTTTAAGGCATTCACTCATGTTATTGTGGAGGTTGGCAAGTTCAAAATCTGCAAGGTAGACTGGCAGGGTGGAGACTCAGGGAAGAGATGCAGTTTGAGTCTAAAAGCAGAATTCCTTTTGCTGGCAGAACTCCCTTTTCCTCAGGGGGAGGTCAGTTGTTTTTTAATCAAGGCCTTCAACTGATTTCATTGGGCCCACCCACATTATGGAGGGTAATCTGCTTTACTGGAAGTCTGCTGAATTAAATGTTCATCTCAGCTAAAAATGTACCTTCACAAAAACATCTAGAATAGTTTTTGACCAAATATATGGGTATTGTGGCCTAGCCAAGTTGGTACACAAAATTAACCATCACACCTTCTTACCCAGATCCTTCTCCAAAAGCAGAAGAATCTATTTAGTGGACACCCTCACTTCACCCTTCTGAACTGAGTGTCAGCATATATTCATGGAAGTGTGTAACTCAGCCCTTCATGCTTTTATATCCCTCCATCTTACATGAAAAAGTGCTTCATTGCTCATTCTAATTTTCTATCAAACCACTACTGTGAGGATGATATGAATCATGATATGTTCATTTGATGTGATAACCCTTTGCCCAGTGCTGGACACTATCACCTGTAAAATGTGTTCCTTTGACTGAAGAAAGAAAACTCAGCAGTCCAAATTGGTATAGTATCTTCCATTCCAAGACTTCAGGCATACAAAAAGACTCTTATTAGGTAGAATATTCCAAGGATTCAGAGATTTTATCCCAGAGGTCTTCCAAGGGCCAATCCTGAAGACAGACATTTCTTTGGAATGTGCAGGGTTTGTGCAACCTAGGCCTGCTGAGTTGTCTTTCCTGCCCAGGATCTTAATAAATAATACAAAATGATCCATTTAAAAAAAATATTGGCCAATTCTCCCCTAGTAGGAAATTCTGAAATAAGACACATGAACATAGAAAGAAAAAGAGGTAATCACCAGATTATCAGAATGAGTAATTTTGCCTTAATGGGCTCCATTGTACAGTATATTAATCATCTTTTCCCCAGAAAGTAACAATAAAACTTGACATAAAAGTTGTCCCAACTTAGAAAATACAAAAAGCTATTTGAGACAACAATTGTGATTTGATGTCTCTGAAGATCACATTTCATTTGCCTTCACTCTTCCTCAGCAAGAGATACAACCCATTTCCTAATCATGTGAATAAATATAAAATTACACAGGTGTATGCTAAGAGAATTTGATCTTATTCTGATGGTCAAGGAAATGACAGAGAAGCTAAGATCTGAGACTTTGTAAGAGGTACTAGACAAAGACAAGGCCAGTGTGCATGTACCTGTAATGCTGGAACAGCATTACTAAACTACAGCCTCAGAGTGTCCCCTGCCCCTGCCCCTGCCCTTGGCCCCTGTGTTCTAGTCTACCAGATCCTGGAACTTCCATGGTTAACAGCTGGTCCAGGTGGGATCTTAGGAGCATTGTTAGGAGAGGTAGTGATTGTCTGTGCCTTAAAATGATGTCAAATATCTTGAATGCCATGCCTGGGGAAAGATAACATTTTTACTTTTTTGTTTTGTTTGTTCTCTTCTTGAGGAACACTGTTAATGTTCCTCATCTACTGGATCTTTATTTCCTGCCTTCCATAAATATCCCTTCCCTCTGATCACTTTTATATTGTTGAATTATTCCATTTACTGTAGTGTGACTTTTGTCAATCTAGAAGTTACATCTCTTACTGTTTTCAGCCATGTTTATTTGACTTTTATTTTAAATAATTTGGGTTTTATTTGGTGACGTGTTGGTAAAAGTTCAACTGATGGCTCTGGAAGTGCAGTTCTGACATGAATGTTGGAAGATATTTTAGTTTTGCTAATAAGAAAAACAAAGTGAAAAACAAAACTGTACTCTGGAACATCACTTGTTTGTCAATGACACGAGCAGTTCTTTGCTGAATCAGATAATTTTCAAATACTGGGAGAATTTTTTTGGTGCTATTCATAATATAATGGGTATACACATGATATACTTAAGTTTAACTGCATTATTAACATTTTCTCTATTATTTCTTAAATTTAGACAAGACAATGAACAAGATAATAAATTAAGCTTTGATTTATTATATTTGCCAATTCTGTGATGTAAATACTTTCACCAGGGCCTATTTCAAGGCATTACTTGATGTCATTGAAAATGGAGCTTGGGAGAGACAAGCAGTATCACAATCATTGTATGGTATTTCCATGCAATGTAATAGACATAAAGAAACTCAAGATCACAGAAATAGCAAAATGCAGTGAAATAATTAGAAAGTGATAAATTTTAGGTATTCCTCTTTGTTTTTATAGAATTTTACCAGAATTCACCTAATTGTCAGTACATAATTTAATTTTTAATAACGTCTGTATTTAAAAACTGGCTTACATTATTACTGAAAATCTAAACATCTGCTCTTACTAGTCACCTCCAGAACAGTGCTGCTTTTTGTTTTTGCAATTATTTTATTTTTCTCTTTCACCCCTTTCTTGAGTACTGCAAAGACATTCATATTTCTAACTTTTTTGATAGTTTGCATTTTTTTGTTGGGGTCATTTTTCACAAGGAACTTTGATTTTCAAATTCTTATGGTTTCCTCAGATTAATTCCTTTTGTGTCATATGTTCTTAACCTGCTTTTTGTAGATTTTGATATTTACATTAAAAAATGTAAAATATGGTAAATTTGGCATTTTATTTATAGTACAAGGAGACTTCATGGTATACCTCTTTGTACTTCTAAAATTTTAAACTGTATGAACATACTAACGCATCAAAAATAAATTTAAATATATATGCCTTTCACTGTTTCACTTTTATAACTGTCTATAATATCTGTCTCTGAATCTTTTTGTCTCATAAGTATTTATTAAGTGCTTATTATTGCTAAGTCCTATTATAAGGGATCAGGATTAAGCATGAACAGAAGTTGTAAAACTCTATGTCCTTATGGTGAGACAAGCAATAAACAAAATTAAGGAAAATATATAGCATGCCTGGTCACAATAATTGCTATGGAGAGAAATAAAATAGAGGAATAGGACAGAAAATGATAGTAAATCGATCCTCATTATTTGCAGATTCTGTGTTTGCAAATTTGCCTACTTGCTAAAATGTATTTGTAACTCCAGAATCAATACTCACAATGATTTCAAGGTCATTCACAGGCATGTGCAGAGCAGCAAAACACTGGACACACTTGATATGTACATTCCCAGTTGAAGTCAAGTAAGGCAGTGCCCTACCTTCTTATTTCAGTTTTCATACTTCTGAATGAGTGTCTTTGCATGGTTTATTTAGTGCCATATTTTTCACATTTTTGTGCTTTTTTGTGATTTCACTGCTTAAAATGGTGTCCAAGTGTGGTATTGAAGTACCGCATAGTGTTCCTAAGCACAAGAAGGCTGGGATGTAACTAATGGAGGAAATATGAGTCTTAGATAAGCTTCATTCAGGCACGTGTTATAATGCTATTGACCATTCAGTGTTAATAAATCAATAATACATCTTAAATGAAGTGTCTTTAAACAGAAGCACAAATAAAACAAAATTGTGTACTGCTCAATTGATGAATACATTGTCACAAGAGGTTCTAAGGGACCTAACCCCGTATTTCCCCTAGGAGAAACGGGTCAGTATTCTTTGATTCAGTGTTCACAGTGACTGTATAGAACATAACTACTGTAAGCAATAAGAATCAACTATGGTTCAATCGGTGATAAGTAGTCAGATTCTGAATATATTTTAATGGTAGAATCAACATGTGTTTAAAAGCTGGAATCAAAGTGTGAAAGAAAGAGAATAATAAATTCTTTTGATCTGTGAAACTGGAAAGATGGAATTGCCCTTGATTGAGGTGAGAAAGCCTGGGGAAGAAGCAGGCTTCTGAGAATATGATGTTACTACTGAGACATTTGCATTCAAGCATGTTAACTATCCACGTGTAGATTCTGCATAGCCACTAGCATATATAAAACTAGAGTTCATATTATGGATGATATTTAAGATCATGGGATTACATAAATTGACCAAGGATGTAAGTTAGAGAAGTCCAGAGGCAGAATTCTGACACCCTCTTATATTTAGAAGTCAAGGAAATGAGAGTCAATGAAGGGAAAACAAACAAAAAAAACAAGCAAATAAATGAAGTCTGTTTTGCTGGCTCTTCTTCAGGACCTTACATGTCCTTGTGCCACCAACTTAATCCTCAGCTGCTTCACTTCTCTAAATACACTGATGATTCCTTAAAGTATATATTCACAACAATCATTTATTTCTGAATTTTAGTCTTATAGAACCAAATATGCCCTTGTTGACCTAAAATAAGTAGACTGCAGGATATTTCTCTGCACAGATGGGTTTATTTGTTTTTAGCAGAGAATTGCAATTCCAGATCTGCAACCATGGTGAGCCACATGCAAGTTCCCTCAGGGCAAAAGAAGGAGAACACTTTAACGGAGAGAGAAAGGACATTGGGAGGGCTATATTAAATAAAGAATCCATAACTTCATCATTGGCTGAGTCCTCGCCAGGACAGGAGTCTTTCTTCTTCCTATAGGGCTCTGCTGTCATCACAGGGCGTGAGAGTTCCCCGTTCTGTTCTCCCAACTCTATTTAACTGAGGTTTCTGTTTATGAATTTTTCACACCCTTCATATATTCCACTTGAATGCCAAACAGGTATCTCAAAGAATATCTATCCTAAACTGGACTTTTAATTTCTCCCCCACACTGTGCTCTTACTCTAGTGTTTTTCAACTCGGTAAGTTATATTGCCATTTACAGACTTACTCAGGGCGAGGCTTCAGAATTATCCTTGGCTTTTCTTTCTCTCCTATGCAGTCAATTCAACAGCAAATGCTGTAGATTCTGCTTTCAAAATAAACACAGAATCTGACACTTTTCACTACCTCCACTTAATCAGCCTAGTTTAAACCGCCATCTTTCTTCTGGACCATTGCAGTAGTCCACTAAAATGTTCTTTGTTTCCAAACTTGCCCTTCCTCACAACATTAATTTTTTACAAAGCAAAAAAATAAAAATTAAAAAAATATAAACCAGGTTGTGTTACTCCCTGCTTAAATGTTAATTGTACCCTGCTTAAATGGCTTTTAAGAATATAATCCAGAGTTTTTAACTAAAGCTTACCAGGCCCTATGTGATCTGGCTTCTGCCAGCATTGTTTTCCTTTGTTCACCATGCTCCAGTCACACTGGCCTCCTTCCAAATACTGGGAAATGCCAGTCATGAAACTGATTCGAATAATTTGCTGTTATGTTTCCTCTGCCTAAAATGCTCTTTCTCCAAGTATTTGTAAGACTTACCCCTTTATTTTATTCAAGATTCAGGTCAAAGGTCACTATTCAGAGACTTTTTCTCCATTCTACATATATAGTTTTATATTGTCTATCTCATGCAATTGAATGTAAGCTCTAAAAGGACAGAGATTTCTTGTTTACCACTGTATCTTCTGTGTTTAGAATAGTGCTTGACATAAATAAATGTTAGGTTAATGCTTTTTAAGCCACTTCATTATCCAGTTTTTCTACTTTGTATACTGTTTGCTTTATATTTTCATATTTTAACATCGAACTTCATTTGCCTTTCTTATATATCTGGCTTACATTTAATGTATATTTCTGATTAACTATTGTTTCACCACTTCTCTTATTGACTATATTCCAATTTCTTATCAGTGATAACATCTACCTCATATTTTCATTTATTCAGCAAAGCTCATTACCTTTTATAGATTCTTTAAGATATATGACTTGAGAGAAGACATTCCAGGAGGTCATAGCATACTGGCTACTTCTGGCCAAAATAAAATATTTTTATCACATTTTTAAAGAAAGCATGGAAGTTATAAGAAATTTTCAGTTATCTCCAGATCATGCCTTCTCCAGCACTAACACCAGTCCAAACCATGTGTGGGTTATAAGGAGAGGAGAAATAAGAAACAGGGGCAAATATTATGATAGCATAATCCTCTTTTATTTTCTTTGTGGTTGTTAAGTCTTCCATCTGGAGAATTATCAAAAAATGAGAAAGTGTTTGGGTCTGTGACTTTTGAGTGGCTCAGAAGAGTGAGTCAGGTTTTCTTTAGCATGCTGGTTAATATGTTTTGATGCTTTGCTGAACCATTTGGGTCAACTATACACAGTAAAATAGCATATTGGTCATTGACTCATTCTGTCTTGGGAGGTTACAGAGTGGGAGTTTCTTAACTCTCTTGGTACACACAAATTATAGTCTAATTTAATATAGCATGATTTATGCATGCATTTGATTTTGAGGTCTTATTTGGCACTATTTTGTGTCTGTTAATTTGAAGATACTATTTAATGATTTTGTTTTCATCTAGAGTTAAATTAGAAGCTAGCTTTGCAGACAACTTCTTTATGTCATTGTTTTGTACAAGTTGCTTTCTATACACTATCCAAATAATTTAATCAACTCAAATAGAATAAAATAAATAGTTTGGTCTATTCTCATGAAGAGTTAACTAATTCATAGTAGGGACCATTTATTCTTCCATATCATATATTTTAATGACAATCAAGCAATTACTTTGAGAACATAAAATTCCTCATACACAAAAAGTAGGAAACCAATGCTTGTGCAATTTGCACTGTCCACTACTTTTGGTCATTTTGCACAATTAGTTAGTTAATGGAAATATTATTGATCCTTAGAGTCTCTTCACTCTGACAACTTTAGCCTTTTCAAACTGCTATTGAAAATTTGTAGGTATAAAGTGAAAAAATATATATATATATATTTATTTATTTATTTCAAAGCAGCCTCATGGTTGTTTTTGTTTTTGTTTTTTTGCAGTACGTGGGCCTCTCACTGTTGTGGCCTCTCCTGTTGCAGAGCACAGGCTCCGGACGTGCAGGCTCAGCGGCCATGGCTCACGGGTCCAGCCGCTCCGCGGCATGTGGGATCTTCCCGGACCGGGGCACGAACCCGTGTCCCCTGCATCGGCAGGCGGACTCTCAACCACTGTGCCACCAGGGAAGCCCCTCATGGTTGTTTTATACACAGAAAGCTCTGTATGGAATCAATAGTTTCACAATTGATTAGATAATAAATACATTTCAGATTTTTTTTTGGTGTAATTTTCATTGTCTTTTTTTTCTTTTTTGTGGACTTCATTCAGCTGTAGTCTAGTGAAATGGAAGACATATATGCCCCTTCTAAAAATCCCATCAGATCCTGAAGGAGGAACTACCCACACCTTCACTGAGAATTATAATTATTGAAACTGTTATTAAATAAGACAAAGTCACTGGCTGTGGGGGCCTTAAAAATATCTGAGTTGTGTGATTTAATATAGTATGCTAAATAAAACATATGATCCATAGTAGATAGTTCTATGGATATTTCATTTTTACTTTTTACCTGGGAAAGTCTTTTTCTGGGTGTTTCCCAATCTCAAGAGTGCTTCATTTCAAAATCAATTCAATAGCCACAACAAAGGCATTTCATGGTGATCATTAACACTTACTGTGTCAGCTAAACTTCCAAACATAAATACTCTTTTTACTTAGTTTCAGGTTTATACTACCATATCTTAAATTACCTAATTATAAAAAAATGGATGCTTGAGAAGGAAGTTTTCTCAATTGGCTTTCTCAATGCTCCTAGTTGTTGAATATTTATCAATATCATGTTTTCTAGCTTTGTGGTGCTGTCTGAAATATTTTCTCTTGGTGGCTTATCTAGAAATCTATTGAAATAACTTCATAATAACCTCCGAGTATTTTATGGCTTCAATAATATCTACCACCTAATGTTACTGTGCTTAGTACAATGCTAGTTTATTTGAATGTCCAAAAACTAGTTTATTTGAATTGTCCCATTTTTTTCTTATTAATTTATTGGCTCAAGTTTAGAACTAATGATATAAAACTGAAAACACTTTTCAAAAAATTGTTCTCCTCACTCATTGTATTTTGTCTCATATATGTTCTTTTCCTAGCTAATTTCGCTTGCCTGTACAGAGGTTAAAAATAAATATTTATTATATTCTTACTATTTATCATGAACTTGTCTCATGTTGTTTTATTTAGTTTTAAGTCCGTCCCAATCAAAATCCCTTTCCTTTCCTATACGTATCATCTTGTCTTTTCAAATATGAATTTAATTGCAATTTTTATGGTTTTATTATCCCAATGTACATCACTAGATAGTATCACTTATTCTTGGCCATTAAGAAGTATATGTCTTTTATGTCTTCTGTAATCTAGTTTATTCCTCCTTCCTTTCTTTTCCTTACACTTTACCTGTGAAAAATTAATCTGAGTTTGGCTGATAGCATACTCACTGTGCAATTAAACATGTTGAAACATCCTTTGTGTCCCCTGCAAATGGGCAGCTGGACTTAACAATGTTTTTATATTAACATACTATACTATTTTGAAGATTTGCTATTTTGAAGATTTCCTTTTATCTGACCCAACATCTGCTACCACATTGCTTCTCTTATCCCCCCATATAGAGAATGATATCATGTAATTTTGTGGTTGTTGGAAGTCTGTTTCTACCTGCTTATATTTATGGGGTTACGGGGATACCTTGTCACTTAGTTTTATTTTAAATATGTTCCATGGAATTTTATTTTTGCTTTCTAGCTGTTCTATCCACTTTTATGTGGAGATCTGGAGAGATTGGTAAACAATGCTATCCCCACAGCCATCCCTCCAGAATTATTTTATTTATTTTTTAAATATCTGTATAATAGAAGTACTTTTATCCTCCTTCTTTGGAATGGAAAACTCATGAGTCCAATACATAAAACTATTATGCTGTGTCATTATAAAATTATTGCTCTTTAAGATGTAATATTGACTCCCTCTTCTATTCTTCCAAACTGTGTCTGGAAAACCCCAAATTCGGAGGTGATACTAAGTGCAGTGTGCTTCGATTACCATGAATCATACATTCTTACAAAATACATTTGGAGAATGAACTTTTTTTCCCTCCCAAATTGGATATCTTAGTATATGGTGTTTCCTTCCAAAGATCAATGAGAGTTTAAGACCAGGCAATTTAGTATACCTATACTATACACACTTTACTATTTATTACTGAATTTAAGCAAATATTTGGGAGAATACACATACCAGAAGTACCCAAAACTTCAAGTTCATCCTTTTATACATATCATATTCCTCTTTGTTACCTCATTCTCTGTCTATGACATAAGCCTGTCTTAAATACTTCGATAGACACTTCCACAAGTAGACCTAATTAGACTATAGAAAGTTTTATTTACATATAGAATTTTAATTTTAATGTCCTTATCTCTATAAGAAAGTACTATTGCTAAATCAATAGGAGTGGAATATTTAGCATATGGTTTTGACATTCTGTGCTCTTGACTACCATCACTCTTGAGGTTTATATAATTCAAACAAATCCACAGTTATGTTTATTATTTTTGTGTTGTTTCTTTCCATCCAAAGGAGCTCTCTCTTACTCCTTCACAGTTGCTTTTAAATTTATTAATTGGATTCTCCTATTTCTATTATATATTATTCATTCATCATTTCCCTGAACGATGTATTCTCTCTTTGAGCAATAAAATCCACTCAGTCTATACTATGCCTAAATCATAATAACATCAGATTGGAGTACTAGGTCTTGCATTAGTGTGGATTTGTTTCTGGCTTCCTCAGATTAGTAGAGTTCTTCTCTGGAGGAAGGAGGTCAATCCTTCAGAAGAAAGCCAAAGACATTTTAAACAATTTCCAGGTCTTACAGCAATTTCTGGCCTCTATAGTTTTACCTAAATTCCACTGATTGTAGAATAAAGAGTTTCCAAATTAGAAAAAAGATTTTCTCCCTTCCCAAAGGGACAATAATATCAAGTTTTACGAATTGGTCACAGCAGATTTACCTTGTGATATGAAAACATCACACTGTGGCCTCACATATAAAACATGTGGCCCACAAATGATATGAGGGTGTAATATGCAGTATTCCTAGAAATACAGTGTTTTTTCATATGCTCAGTGCACATTCATTCATTTTCTATATTTCATTCAAAAATGAAATCAAAGCACATTTCTAAGGCTTTAAAATATGTTAAAATGCATACTATACATTTAAAAATACTATCATATTCATTTTGGATTTTACAAAATATAAGTTTATGTCTTCAAAGTCCAAAAAATGTAATTTTCTTTCTGAAATAGAAAATAACTTTCAACCCACTTAAGTCATAAGTGCATTTAATCCATGCATTAACTTTCAATTTCTTTAGATCTATAGTCTGTTTATTCCTTTAAGAATTTTATGAGGCTTTAGTCAGTTTAACATCTCTGAAAACCTGAATTTCACTTGCATCTCTGTGGGAAATTACATAAGGATTGTTTAAAATTGCGTTAGGATTCTCATCACACTGCTGGTTTACTCTTTCCTGCTATATAGAGCCACATGCTTTAAAAAAAATTAACTATGGAACCCTTGCAGGACTTCTCATTTCTAAACAAGTCTCCAAGGAGCAATAAATCATTATATGTTAGATACAAAATCCATTACTAGGTATGCTAAATGAATCCTGTAGACGAACAAACGTCTGCATCTTCCACTGAACAAGTTCAGGCAAGACAAGGCCCTAAAATAAGCACATGCAAAATTTCACTATGAAAAACCTTTTTTCATATGTGTATTTCAGTTACCTTTTGCTGGGTAACTATGCACTCCATAACTTAGTGGCTAAAAACGGCTGATTTCTTAATTCTTACAATGCTGGTGGTTGACTAGGCTCAGCGGAGAAGTTTTTCTATTCCACGTGTCCCAGCTGAGGTTACTGATGCAGTTGCATTCAGATGGGAGCTCCGTGAGGGCTGGGACATCCAAGATGACCACTCTTCCTTCAAGATCTCCCTCCACATAGTCTCTCACACTTAATAATTCAATCTGTATTTCTTTATAGCATTGTGACTGGCTTCCAGAGAGAGCTTTTCAAGAGGGTAAACCTCCATGTGTAAGTGTTTATACCAGTTGCTGTTTTCATCATGCTTGCTAACGTCTCACCAGCCAAACAAATATCTTGGTCAAGCTCAGGATCAGTGTGATAGAGCACTAACAGAGGAGTGAATGCCAGGGGGTACTGTTCTTTCTGAGCCACGATATAAGTCTACACTGTGTATATATGTGTATGTGTACTTATGTGTGTGTTATAAAATTCCCAAATATATATTAAGATCATTAATTAAATAAAACATATGTACTTGTCACTTAATTAATTTTTCTGAAACTTATATCCACTAAAAATTATACTATTTTTTTCCTGTCTCAGTTTGATAGCTAAGGCTGTAATTTTTTTTTTTTTTTTTTTTTTTTTTGATTAAAAGACCTTTAAACTTGTTTCTTATTAATTCTAAGCTGGGAGAAATATTCTGTGCCTCTATTTCATAATTATTTAAATGGATTTTTGTAATGATTAAATAATATATGTAAAGATACTACAGATGATCAGCTTGTGTACTGCAAGGAGTGCTGTATCAAAAAGGGCATAGCTGGGCTACCCTGGTGGCGCAGTGGATGGGAGTCCACCTGCCGATGCAGGAGACACGGGTTCGTGCCCCGGTCTGGGAGGATTCCACATGCCGCAGAGAGGCTGGGCCTGTGAGCCATGGCCGCTGAGCCTGCGTGTCCGGAGCCTGTGCCCCGCAACGGGAGAGGCCACAACAGTGAGAGGCCCACGTACCGCAAAAAAAAAAAAAAAAAAAAAAAAAAAAAGGGCATAGCTCTCATTGTATAGATTTGTATTGATAAAATAGTCTTATGTCTTAATGTAAAATTATCTCTAGACATGAGCAAATTGTAAATTTATAACAAGAACTTTTCAGCAGGTGGGAATAAACTGTTTTGTGTTAATAATATTAATATATTAAAATAGTTTTCTGAAACAGAAAGGTGTTATTGTTATTTTAGAGTCATTGGAAAAATGAATTTAATAGTCAAAATTCCTATATTGATTAATCAAAATCTAAAATAAAATAAGCAAGGAGCTACTTTTCTAAGTGTGCACATCACTGAGCCTATTAGTGTACTGAATTATTTTGTCATATCATATTTGCAATTTATTTTGTTTTGATGTTTGTTTACCAAAATAATATGTTTTACTTCCTATTTTAAATGTGCCAGAAGTTTAGAGCACACACACACACAAAATACAGTAGCTGATAGTCATTTACCATAGATAATTAAAAAAAATAGAAACAGATTTTCATGTTACTATCTGTTAATTATACCACATCAATTGTTTAATTTTTGCTGGATTTTTGTAATTGAATGCACTCATTTTTTATAATTTAAAGGCTTATTATGTATTAAGTTAAAATGTTACAAATTGTAATATAATATGCTGTTTTATATATTGCTCCCAGGTGTTAGAAAAGCTTTGTTTAAAAAAGTATCAGAAAATAGAAAATGGAAAAATATTAGAGAAAATAAGACAAAATATTTGGTTGTTGCATAATTTTTTTAAGAAAATGAAAGAAGCCCCAAAACAGAAATAAAGGGAAAAAAATGTTTCAGTTGTATTCGTTTCAGAAGGCAAAAAACACTGTTGGAGCAGAATATTAATTTCATATCGCAGGGTTTCCCAAGCAGCGGTCGTTTTGCCCTAAATTATTGCAGAGTTCTCCATTGAACTAGCTTCTTAAATTTTTTCCGTTTAAATTTTAGTCATATAGCTCCCAATTGAACTCTAAAATTAAAGCTAGATAAAAACACTAGTCGAGGGGATGAGTCATATATTACTCAGAATTATTCATACCTTTTGATGATTTCTTATGTGTTTTCAAACACAATACAGCTTGTTATCTTAATATTGTCATATAGAAGGGACTTCACATTATCCTCCCCGCCCATCCCCCCATAAATAAAAATAGGTTTCTGTGTGATCCACCCTATTGGTTTTCCAGATGTGCTCAGACATGAATACCATAAATAGACATAATCTATAATTTCTACTCTTTAGGTAAGTCAAAAATCACACTGTCTTTTACATGGAAGACAATGTAGTTTCTCTGTCTTTCTCATATTTATGAGGAGAAAAATAGAAAAACATTCTCATAGTTTCTAAAATAAAACATCACATTTATTTAAATAATTATTGGCCAAAAATTCAGTTTGAGAAAATAGAAGAAGCAAGCCTCCTTACTTTAAGTACAAGTGCAAGAATCATATATTTCACTGCTCTTGAGGTTATTATGAAGCCTAAGGTTATACTGAAAACACCAGATTCAATGAATATTTGTAGACTAACATCAAAAATGTTCCATACTAGTAGATAAACCTATCAATGTTCTACAATCTTAGGCATATAGAACACTATGAAACAGTATGGCATACATAAAGAATAAATATTTAGTTTCTGTAAATAATATTTATCAGAGTAAAAAAGTGCCATAGAATTTTTTAAAAATATAAATTACATTGTTTACCAAATATTTTGCTATATAGAGACTAGTAATTTTTCAGTTATAATACCCTCAATTTTTAGTTATAAAAATCTTTGGAATAAAATTAATTTGTGCATATCCCTATTTCTAAAAACCTTAATGTATACTCTATAGTAACTCCATCAAATCACATGCTATTTTTTTGTATGTATTTATTTATATGACTTCTTCATTACTAGACCATAAGACCTCAGAAATGAGGCACCGTCTGATGAATCTTTGCAACTTTGGTGCTTAGCATATAGTAGGTGTGCATAAGTTCATGTAACTATCTTCCAAGCTTGGAGTTTATTCTAGTGCAGAAGAAAATGATTCCTGGCTTCTTATTTACTGTGAGGCATGAAAGGGTTGAAGAAAATGAGATTTATCTAAAAACTAAGCTCCAATCACTAGAGCATATATTGAATTTGCACCAAACAATTCAGCTATCAGTCCAGAACCCAGGTTCTTGCACAATGGCAAGAAAAATGAGCTATAAGTACATATTTAACAGTCTATATGCAATTTCTACAGCAGGATATATACTAGGATATAACACAAGGATGGAGTACATGGATTGTCCCCACCTGACCAGAGAGGTCTGTAGAACAACTCATAGTCAGCACTACCAATGTTAGTAGCTGAGCTAGTAGAATGGTATAAATGCAGAGGATCTGGTGCTAGAGCCTATGCCACTATCTGTAGCAACAAAAAAGCAACATTACAGTGGGTTTTGGCATCCACAGGAATCAGCAACAAACCTCACTATGGGAATCCAGAATTGTAACAGGAGAAAAAAGGATAATAAAGTCACCTTGTGGTAACCTAGAGCTGTATGTAAGAGATGTATTAAGGAGTTGTGCTAATGAGCACAAACCTCATATATTTATATTTATATTATACTTGTATCTCTCCTCTGTCAGTTGATCCAATGTTAGGTGCTGTCCATAGCAGGTGATAGAATGACACTGTAAGGCTATACCAAGAAGAAGGGACTTAATTTCCTAGTTTTGTCATGCTTTTGTGCTTTTATTTCTTTGGCACAGCCGCCAGTGAATTGGCCTGCTTGCAACCTGTTTTTGAGCTTTTCGGTTACCCAGTGAGGCACTCCTGCCTTCTGCATATGGCCCTGGCCTTGGTCAAGTTTCTTTGATAATAGTACACTGCCTGTTTCTGTGCAGCCATACCCTCTTTAATGGAGTCTGAATATCAGCCTTAGTAGAAATTCCTCTTCTAAGTTCTTACTTCTGTTTTTATCCACTTCTCTGTGGCCTGATTTTTGCATTCACTATTTCTGTAAATCTTAGAGTTCTCTTTTACCCCTTTTAGTAGTTAACCACATGTACTAGCTTATAATTCTTCATAATAAATTATTTTCAGTTCAGATTACTGGTGCGATTTCTTTTTCCTGCCTGGATCCTGACTGATTCATACATAGAGAGACTATTTTTTTTTTTTTAATTTTAGTACTTGTAAAGTTTATAAAGTACAAAATATATATACATACATAAAAACCAATTTTTGATATCACGGACATTATCCTTTAGGATGAATCTAAGTCAAACTTACTTCAATTAAAGTTGATATAAAGAAAATATAAGGCATATTAATAGAGGAAGTATGTAAATGTAACAAATTCATAAACGTTGTTTTGAAATAAGTGAACTTTAGAACACCCTGGACTCTATCCATATTTTACAAGAATGTCATGCAAACTTCTATTTACTTAAAATTAATTCTCAGTTTGCCAATAAATCAATTTCTACAAAAAGCTCCCTATATGCCAACTATATTATTGATGGAAAATTACATTGCAAATATCATGGCTACTACTATTAACTGACATTTGTAAACTGTTGTTATGGACTAAATGTAGTTATGGAGTGACTGTGAGAAAACAAATTTCTGTGTTTAAGCTACGCCAGTCTATGATATTTTGTTATGGCAGCTCCAAAAGATTAGACAACTGTTTACAATATGTTTCCTCATAAATTTTTTTTTATAACTTTTTTACTATAATTTTGAGAAATCATCAAGTTCACATGTTACGTGGGAGGAAACTGAGGCTCCCATACAAATACAAACCTACTTGTATAATGGCATAAACTTTACCTTCTTGTCCTACTGGGGAGAGAAACACAGGAGATTTCCCTAAGCAAAAAGAATTGGCAGTAGTGGCAAGTTTGTGGAGGGCAAAGTTTGAACAAAATTGGCTCTCAATAAGAGCAAGATGTCAATTCATTCTTACATGTTTAAAAGTGGATTTTCAAGCTCATTTGCAGTTTAGCAATGGTTATGAGTTAATCTGGGGAATTTAGGGTCAGGGCAGTAGGTTACCTCACTGCTCCAGAACCATAGGAGCTGAGACCGTGCATTCAGGCTTTTGGTTTGAGCAACATATTAAAAAATAAAAACAAAAAGATATCAGAAAAGAGAAAATGTAGGTATTAACAATATTATTAATTTTTAAAAATACTTTTAAAACCATGTTTAAATCTGTTTACTTAATGATTTTGGTAGCATATCCTTGGATTGCACCTAACTTTTAAAAAATTATTATTTACTAAATCTGTATTTTTGTGAATTTGTTAAATTAACATTTGTTAAGTAGAGCCCTAGGGTGTTAGATGGTGAGACCTGATTCAACAAAAGACCACAAACAATTGAAACAGAGAAATTTATGACTCAGAGACCCAAGAGGAGTTACAGCAGTCCTTGGCAGGCCTTGAGGGACAAAGCAGGTAGGACAAGGCAGGGTGTGGGCACACACAGCATGGCAGGACCTGGGGCACTTGCCTTTATCGAGGTCCACAGATGGAGTGCTTTGAGGTTCCTGGGCAAAGGCCAGATTTAATCAATTCAAACCAAGAGTGGGGTTTTGGTTTGAGCTTCATGGGGGTCTTATCTAAGGGGCACACAAGGGGAAGGCCCTGGGAGGCAGGGGAGACTGCTTATCACAAGGGCCACTGGGGAGTCATATCAGGAACATACACTGACTTGTGACTCTATGGCTGTTATCTACTAGAGCGAAGGGCTAGTGTCAGTTCAAGGCCCCTACAGGCCACTTGTCCACAAAATGGATGACAAGGCAGCAATATTATGGAGCAGTTCAGCTAAACTCTCAACATGTGTGTATGAATATTATACCAGACATTGTACTGGACAGTAATATTTAAAAAGAATTAAATTTGGAATTCAAAAATAATAAAAAGAGGCAGAAACTAACACAACATTGTAAAGCAACTGTACCCCAATAAAAACAAACAAAAAAATAATGAAAAGAGGACTTAAATATTATCTTAATAGAAATTAATGATATAATAAAACAGCAGCTAAAACCAGTTTTGAAATTTAACAATAGGAAAGAAGATGAAAAAAAGTGGTAATTTCATAAGATTAAACTTTAGTTTGTGAATTGAGTCCCAGACTCATACTTTAAAAATCATTACAGCGTATAATTTTTATATTAAAACTTTATATGTTTATACCTAGATAAATCTTAAATAAAAAGTTGCAAATGGAATCAACTTAGCTTTTGAAAATGTATAAATTAAATTTTATGTAATATTTTTAAGCTTGGTTTTCATAAATCTGTAGGAAATACCATAATATATTAATGGCATTTTGGAAAGTAGTGCTTGGATTTCTAAACACTCCTAGAAAGGCAAATATGCTGAAGAAATTGTTATATAGAAAGAGTTCCATTGTTGATATAAAAGAATGTCTAGTCATGTCTCCAAAGAGTTCATCTGAAAATAAAGTGAGAAGAGGCAGGTATCTTGTCCTAGAACCAGTATTTGGCACAGGAATCTATTTTGTCAGGCTAGTGACCCATGTAGGACTATGCTTATACGTATATGCATATATACATATGCAACAGGAAACATGTGCTCCTTCTGCTGTTGTACTAATCAGCTCTTCATCCTAGAATATCAAGCCTCAAAGATGGGGGAAAGAATCTGTGTCTGGCTATTTACCATAGCCAAGACATGGAAGCAACCTAAATGTTCATCGACAGATGAATAGATAAAGATGTGGTGTACATATATACAATGGAACACTACTCAGCCATAAAAAAGAATGAAATAATGCCTTTTGCAGCAACATGGATGTACCTAGAGAGTATCATACTAAGTGAAGTCAGACAGAGAAAGACAAATACCATACAATATCACTGATACGTGGAATCTAAAGTATGACACAAATGAACTTATTTATGAAACAGAAAAGGACTCACAGATGTAGAAAACAAACTTATGGTTACCAAAGGGAAAACGGGGGTGGAGGAGGGATAAATTAGGAGTTTGGAACTAGCAAATACAAACTACTATATATAAAATAGATAAACAACAAGGTCCTACTGTATAACACAGGGAATTATATTCAATATATTGTAATAAACCATAATGGAAAAGAATATGTATGTATAACTGAATCACTGTGCTGCACACTAGAAAATAACACATTGTAAATCAACTATGCTTCAATTAAAAAAAATTTTTTTTAATGAATCTGTGCCTTGTGTTGCCACCTGCTTCCACTTTCCTCTAGGCTTGTTTTCTGCAGGCAGCAATTCAGGCTCTTTCCACACATTCTATCATTAAGCTCACAATACAATTCTATTATACAGGTGTTATTCTATCAGTCTTACAGAGATGGAAACCAAGGCTTCAGTTATTCAACCAAGGGCACAAAGATAGTAAATGGCAAAAATGGAATTCAGAACTAATTTCAAAACCCACTCTCTATCTTTCATAAATGAGCAGCCAAGGATATGCTAGTAAATCTCCAAGGTACCAAAAAACAAAAACTAAAACAAAACGAAAAACAATAATACCTGTGTTTTCTCTGTTTGAAAATCTGTGAGGCTGTTTCTTTCAGATGTTCCTATGAGTCATCTTTAGAGTCTTAAACTGGGACAGCCCTGAGCATAATCATTAAAAAAAAGGTTTTCTCACAAGTCTAGCTTCTTATTTATAGCCCTCTCCTATCCATTAGTAATACCTGCTTTATCCCTAAGCAAATTGCATTGTGGTTTAAATCTGTCCTTCTCTTCTTCTTGCACAACCATATTCTCAATTCAAGATCTAAAAATCAGTATCAGACAATACAAATTGTTGATATAAGCTTACAGTCTTAACTTTGCAAGAAATATTTCTTGCACTAAAAGGCTTTAAAACCTCAAACAAACAACGAATTTGTAGCAGAATCACTCATTAAGCTTTGGATAAAAACGATATTTCAGGATGGCTAATAGCAGTCCCCTCAGAGAGATCAGAATGGACACAATTCAGTACAGCAGTCAACTTTTTACCTAAATTAAAACAAACAATTAAAACTGGGTTATCCTTTTCGGTGCCTCAATGTTCTGATGGAAGTATGCCAGCCAGTCTGAAAGTATTTCAAATCCAAAATATATAACTGACTCAAAAATCAATATGAAATAACACCACTAAAATAATAACTAAACTGAGTACCCCAGGAATATATTAATTGGTTTTCTTCATATTTATGTCCACAAAAGAATCAGTTTTAGCATCTACATCTGTCTGGAATGTATTGATAGAATAGTCTTTCTATTAATAATACAACCCTGCCAGATTTCCATAAAAGATTCCATAAAGGAGCATAGAAAAAAATCATGTGAGTCAAGTAGACAGTTTCAAATATGAAATGCAAACAAAACTTTGAGTGTTCAATATCTTCTAAATTATTGTGTCAGTCCTAAAGATGTTAGAGGTCAAGATTACTGCATAGATGTTACAAAACAACATGCCAGTGTGATACTGCAAACAAGTTCAAGTGACCATGGGTAATACAAAATAATCTTTAATATCTGAGCCAAAAGAATAATTAGATTCAAACGTTGAAATTGACACTAAAAAGGTAGAAACATGACATTGTAAGGATAAATGAATTTTATTATTCATTAAAAAGCAATATATAAATATGTTAAATTAATTTTTCTTGCAATTAATGATTAAGTGAATGGTGTGTCTTAAAACTGATGACGGTTTAGGGGCAAAGAAATATAGGAGTTATTTTTTGCTAGCAATTCTCAATCAATTCTTGGATTGTATCTCTAAAGTTAAATAACTCTGCCAGCACAATTTCCACTCACTGAACTAGAAAGACTCTTTTACTATATTTTATTGGTGTCTAGTGTTGTAAGAAGTAGTGTCAAAGAAGTGTTATTTCTTGGCCAGTTTTATTTTGTCTAGATCAGCTACATTTTATTTCAGCTTGACTGACATTCTATTGACCACAATGCTAATTCTATAGCTCTGACCAGCAAAATCATATTTAAATAGCTCACCTGACACTTTATTTCATAAGAAGTTAAAATGTTCCATTTTTCTTATTTACTATATGTTTACATTGTCTTTTATTTCAAAAAAGAATGTTAGGTGCCCAAAATGATACTTGTGACTTTCTTAAATGTCAAACAGCAGCATGAAGCAGAGTAGCCTTCGCACTACACCAGGCCTCCCAATAGTTTCTCTGATGACATATTAATGAGGCTGTTATCCCTGTTAACTTCCAGTTTTCTGAAATCATATACAGAATATTTCACAGTCTGATCATTCTTGCCAATGATTGCAAGGAGAAGATTATAGGTATACTGTTATCTGCTGTCTAACCAGTAATTAAATTGCTCTTAAAAATGAATAGTGCATTTTTAATAATTTCTCCAGAGGTTTCATGAAAAACATATGTTCTTTTAAGCAAGAGCTCATCTTTCATCAACACCTAAATTCACACCAAGGCTCAGTGGCTTTTTTCAGTTGGACGCCTGCACATTATATCATCCATCATCCTGGCACAGCAACAGCAGTGGAACAGAGGCATTAACCTGTCACAGAGTGATTCAGGAAGGAATGCAGTTTTGAAAGGAGCTTCACCTTGGTTACCAGATCAGAGCTATAAAGTGTGTGGGGTATGTGTATGTGTGTATACAAATATGTGCTGAACAGGGCCTTAAAATTTACACTGGTAAAAAAATCTCAGACTATCTGAAAAATAGCTTGGAGCAGAGATGAATGTTTAAGTAACTTAAAGTTTTACTGACAAAGCTCATTCCTTGATCTGTATTCTACCCCTCTCTTGTTTAGCATATTTCTATGTACATGGGAGCCCTGGGCTAATTTCTACAGTGTATATGCAGACGAGAAAAAGGGTCTCACAGACTAGTAATAATAGTTCTACAAAGGCAGCCTTAGGTGTGCATGCAACACAGAGAATTCTCCCTGGAACGTGCAATATCTATTGCTATTTCAGCCCAGATCATAGGACATTTTTGTTCTGTGACAATAAGAATATAGTGAACTGAAAAAGGGTGTCAGGTGAATCCAGTTTTGATATACTTATTAACTACCACTATTTTTAATAGAGTGTTCTGAGAATTATTATTCTCTGGGTCCCAGAAATTGATCCATGAAGCAACTTTTGATTTGGGTTAGAATCCTGGCCCTACCACTTCCTAACTGTGTGGCTTGGCCAATTCACTTAAGGTATCTTTGCCTCTGCTTCCCCCACTCTAAATTAGAAATAATATCAGAGTCTACCTCATGGAAGGGGTTACAATTCTTTCTTGGGCCTAAGGCATACAATTCACCAAATTCGAGATCACCAAATGGGAAGCAAAAATAACCTGAGTAGCTTATTTTATGTGATAGTAGTAACCAATGCCTTTTCCTTTTCTGGCTACTGATGAATACATTTTGGTTTTGGGGAGGTGTTTTGGGTTGAGTTTTGTCCTCCAAAATGATATTTTGAAGCCCTAACCACAAGTACCTCAGAACATGACCTAATTTGGTAATAGGATCTTTTCAGATCTAAGTAGTTAAGATGAGGTCATACTGGAGTAGGGTGGGCCTTAATAATTCAATACGACTGGTGTCCTTATAAGAAAAGAAGAGACACATGGAAGAGTCACGTGAAGATGGAGGCAGAGATTGGATGTATGTTGTCTCAAACCAAGGAATGCCTGGGGCTACTGGAAGCTGGAAGAGGCAAGGAATGATTCTCTCCTACAGGCTTCAGAGGGAGCTTGGCCCTGCCAACAGCTTGAGTTTGGACTTCCAGCCTCCAGAACGATGAGACAATAAATTTCTGTGATAAACCACCCAGTTTGTGGTACTTTGCTGTGGCAGTCCTAGGATACTAATACAGGAGGTTTACCATCTATTTTCTAGTGTTCTAAAGTTGTTTAAATCAACTTAGAGCAATGTGGTAGTCATATCAGCACTTAGTATATCTCAGTTCTTGAGTGCTATCTTTTAACATGATGATGAAGTCAACTGGCTAGTGTTTCACTACTTTAAGTTTTCCACATCTTTCTGAAACATGTTATGTTTACCCAGAACATCATAGTTAAAAGAGGCATTAAAATTGTTAGCATGGAACTTTATAGAATGTAGATAGTTGTCTCTTTTAATTTAAATATATATATTATATACATGAAAGGCTGTAATCTTTTTCACTCAAAATGATGTATTATTTCATATTTTATTTTTGATCTCTTTTTTGTAGTAGTATTTCTTTTTTCACTTTAAAATTGTATTTAATTATAGTAAAAAACATATAATATAAAATTTACCATTATTTAATCATTAACCACTAGATAGTTTGGTAGTGGTATATATATGCATGTTATTTCCTATATTTGACTATTTTATTGAACTTCTCAAGTCCTGGGTGTTGTTTTACATAGTACTTTGTTTTTCTTTTTTTTTTCATTTCTTTTTACTGAGGTGAAATTTAATTATAATAAAATAAAAATTTTAATTAAAATATAGTGACTAGTTAAATAATTACATGTCTACTTCTTTCCAGAATTTGGAATTTTTATGAATTTTTTTCTTTAAGAATTCAATTTATATAAATGCTGTAGACTTTATGAGCATTTCCTAAATATTTTTTTATATTTTGTTGTCATTGATATTTGATATCCATCTAATAATTGTCCAAATAATAGCCATTTCAAAATGGAAGTTTTCTCTTCAGCATATTTGATGATTTGTTGATTCATTTATAGGAAAACTTTTAAAAAATTATGATTAATGTAAATTTTCAAACATTAGTATTTTACAGAATTTAATTTTATAGAGTCATTTAATTTTGAAAGGTATTACTTCTCATTTAAAAATCATGGAAAGAATTAAGTTCAGAACTAAAGAGAAAATTACTTAATTTGATTAAAAAAAGAAATCTAGAATCATAAGACCTCAGGTGAGAGGTAAGATGGCATTGATTGAAGAAGTCATGTTTGTTTGTTTTATATTAGTCCCAAAGAATATAAAAGTACTCATCTCTGCACCTGCATTCCAATGGCATTTTTCTTTGAAAATTGCTTTGACAAATAAATTAAATATATTTATATATTTTGCTTCTAGACCAATAGGATAGGTTTGAAAATAGCAATGCACAGATTTTTGCTATAACATTAATTAGAGCTATACACAATAAGTGATTCATCTAGGTGATGTCACAAATAATCTCTTAAAATTCAGTGACACTAAAAGATAATCTCTACTTTCATTTGCCTGTTAGATTTTTTTTAAAATTTATTTATTTAATTTATTTTATTTCTGGCTGCATTGGGTCTTTGTTGCTGTGCACAGGTTTTCTCTAGCTGCGGTGAGCGGGAGCTACTCTTTGTTGCCATGTGCAGGCTTCTCATTGCAGTGGCTTCTCTTGTTGTGGAGCATGGGCTCTAGGTGCACGGCCTTCAGTAGTTGTGGCATGCAGGCTCAGTAGTTGTGGCTCATGGGCTCTAGAGTGCAGGCTCAGTAGTTGTGGCACACGGGCTTACTTGTTCTGCGGCATGTGGGATCTTCCTGCACCAGGGATTGAGCCCTTGTCCCCTGCATTGGCAGGCAGATTCTTAAACAGTGCACCACCAGGGAAGTCCATTTTTTTTTAACAAATTTATTGGCAAATAATTAACATGATAAACGGCATATGATTAAATTATAGAAGTACTGACTGTAGGAATATCAGAAAGTAACATTTAGTTGTCAAAGGCAACTGGTAAGTAGCTGTTATGCTTAGATACCCAGGTGGCAAGAAACCGCAAGGAGGCACCAGGTCCTGAGGGTGACCTCCAGAACAAAACTAACACCCTCAGACCTGCAACAATAAGGAAATGAATTCTGTCAACAACCAAGGGAGCTTGGAAACATATCTTTCCTCTGTTGAGCCTCTACCATCACTACAGTCCCAGATGACAACTGGATTGCTACAATTCTCCATCATTTGCTTATTTTATCTGTTTCTCTATTTCCCGAACATGTCAGTCACAATTATTTAAAAGTTACAGGATAAATCTCATATCTGGATTTCTTATATTCTTTTTTATTGACAGTTTTCTTGGGTTTTATACCATAAAATCCTGTATCTTGGAATATTCACTAACCTTTTTAAAAATGTAAAATATTGTTTATAAAACAAAATAGTGTAGAGAATCCAGATGATGTTATCCTCTCCCAGAGACAGTTGAACATTTTTTCTAGTAGGCAGAGAGAGATAGGACTTGGTTACTTTAATCCAAACATGGACTGAACTGAGTCAAACCTCAGTTAGAATATTAGTAAATTCACTCTACCTTTTGTTAGATTCTGCTCCTAGTGAAACCATGTGGTACGAGCCCGTGTCCTTGTCTTTTGAAGTAAAAGGCTGACTCAAGAGTTAATGATTGGGAAATGGGAAGATGTAGAAACAAAGAATAGCTGTTGGGCTGGGGAACTGGTAATGATTTAGACTATAAATTTGCTACATGGCAGAATCACTGAACTCACAGTTCTCTGAAAAATATAGATAAAGGCCTGACACACATTCCTAAGTTGCTTTTAGAGGAAGCAGACCCCCTCCAGATGAAAACTGCTGACCACAAGCACATAGACACTGGACCAGTTGGAACCATGTCAATGGTGCTGACTCCCCATTACCTCACCACCAACCAGCAGAAGAATGTCCACAATCTGACCATGCCCTGCTCCTTGAACCATTACTATAAGACTCCTGACTACCCTGTCCAGGACAGGACACACACAGTCTTGAGGGCATTAGTCTACTGTGGGCCCCTTTGCCTGGCAAAGCAATAAAGCTATTCTTTTCTGCTTCACCCAAAACTCTGTCTCTGAGGTCCAACTTGGTGCTGGTGTACAGAGGCCAAGATTCGGCAGTACTAGGATGGTTCTTTTCAAAGAACCATGGTCTCAGTGCTAACTAGGAATCCTTCTCCTGTGAGGAATTTAACATCAGTTACCATCTTCCTCAGCCTTCTGAGAACTCTATTCTGCTTTGAAATGCTTTCTGCTGCATTTTAGGTGCCTGTTCCATTTAGTTTCAAATTAGAAAACATATTGATGGTAAAAGCAGGCATAGATTTGAAGTCTCTCAAGTATCCAACTTTGTATGTCCAGCTCCTCCTAGGGAATACTAAAAGCTCTGCTTGTTTCTCTGTCAACCCAGGAATTACTTTTATTTGGGTAACTTCTGGACTGGAGAATCCTGTGTTCTTAATGTCCTGTCCTGTGCCAGCAATGGAAAAATTTCCCAGGGGAAAGTAACTACACAAAGGCAGCTTACATCTTCATTTTCTTTCCTCTCCAGAATCTTAGCCCATCTATTCTTTATGTTTTAGAATCTCTATGCACCTTTAAACAGATAAATAGTACTTTCCCATCTTTTTCTAGTTATTCTTAGTGGATTCATTGGTTTTCTGAAGTTACTCCAACCTGCCTAGAAGCAAAAGTCTTTCCACATTTATTTTCATTTCCTAACATATATAGATGGAGACAGAGAGAGAGAGAGATAGATTGATTTTTTTCTTGAAAACATGAAATGAGATAATTTTCCCTAATGTTTTTGTACTGGTACTTAAAATAATTTTTACTTCCAAATTCTTCAGATAAATTTACATGATTATAAATAATTTTCCAAACACAGGTATATTTAGCAACTTTGTTTAGTTCCATTTATATGCCTGAGAAAAATTTACACAGCACTTCATCCTGCAGATGTTTCACACTTTATTACTAGATTTCTAAAGATATATTTTGTTGTTTGTTCTAATTTTTCTCCTTATTTTTTCTTGCAATTTGAATATATATATATATATATATATATATATATATGTACATATTTGAAGTCAGATGTTTCTTCCAGTGTCTAGAATTAAATAATAATATAAAATAGTTTATGTTACTTTTCTGTCCCTAATTCCATACACATTTTTTGGAAAGTCCTGTGATTTTAGATGCAGATTATCATAGTCAATTTGCTTTTTAAATTATGCACCGTGCATTAAATAAATTATATCTTAACATATGCATTAATTATTATAACACTGCAAAAATAATTTAAATATTAACTCCAAGTTTTACTGGTTTTAATGTTCATATCATTTCTATTATACTTCACATTCTATACTGTTGAGTTATGTGATTTACTTCTCAAAATACTAATATTTCTCAAATACTATTTGACATATTTATCAGAAATGTAATGCTTCCTAGCCTTTTGTATCAATTCTTTTCACAAATGAGTATTAGCCTGGCAGCATATATAATATTTTTCACAGTACTTTTTAGGGGGAAGAATCACTGTAGACATATGGTTCTGAAATGCTCCCTAACCACCACTCACCACCCCGGATTCCCTGCACATTTGAAGGAAATATTTACCCTGCATTAATAGCAGTGATGCACAAGAGCAATGGTTTTCTAATGTTAAATTTCTACATAAAGGGGAATTCATTAGATAGCATGGAAGAGTTGAGCTTAGTAAAATTTCTCAGGAGTTTCACTATGTTCCCTTTTGATGTTTGAAGAAGGCAAACATACTTGTCATGGGTTATTTATTCTGGTATTTTTATTTACAAAGAAGAAAATTTGGGTGTGTCAGGGCAAGGGGGAGTTACATATTATGTTTGTTTTGTGGGGGAGGGAGGTTGCATATTATTTTCTGCTTCATCTTTATAGGAGTCTCTTTTTCATCCTGAAAATAAAATTAACTGTATTTGTGCTTCATAAATGTTGGTTGAGGGGCTTCCCTGGTGGTGCAGTGGTTGAGAGTCCGCCTGCCAATGCAGGGGACACGGGTTCATGCCCTGGTCCGGGAAGATCCCACATGCCACAGAGCGGCTGGGCCCGTGAGCCATGGCCGCTGAGCCTGCGCGTCCACAGGCTCCACAACAGGAGAGGCCACAACAGTGAGAGGCCCGCGTACCGAAAAAAAAAAAAAATGTTGGTTGATAATTTGTGGTGCTTTTGGAATTTTTTTCAGATAAGGAAAATTTTCTTCTATAGTTTTTAAAAATAATTGCTTCTTTTATGTTTTTTTAAATTTTCTTATTATTTTTTTTAAATAGCTGAGTTTTTCTGGCTTTCTTCATATATTTTACCTTTTTCATGTCTTTTTGAATCCATTTTATAAATTACTGCTTTCTTCTGTAAGATAAATACCTGATTTATTTCATATTACTTATTGGAATAAATCTCTTAAAGACTACATGATCTTTCTTTAAAAAGAGCCATTGCCCAAGTTTGGACTCTTTAATGACACACTCTGGCTACACATTCTGTAATGCTGTGTAAGTGAAGTACAGGGAGAATGGGATGGTATCAGCAGGTAGTTACAGAGTGTGCAAGCCATGGTGTAGGTGCTGATAGCATTTGCTTTACCTTCCATAAAATGTCCTTGTTTCTCCATTGGCTGCATCCACTGTATCTCTGAGCCTGTGGTTTTGGCAGTGGTGGTGGTGGAAGGATGGTTCTCCTGGGGAGGAATCTCATCTTTTCAATTCTCAGGCAAATTTTCTTTTAGTGAGTAATTTTGGTTAGTACTTCACACTAAATTCCATTTGAAATGCATAAGCATGTCTTAAAGTTTCTGGCATGTTTTGGCACCTTTCAGTTTTTCATTCTAGATTCAGCTTGAAGTGACTGAAGTTAAATATGTAGGTTCAAATACAAATTATAAAATCTAATCATATACCTTGAAAATAACTAGATATTAATAAACTTTCCTACATATGTTTAGGTGTTTTCTTAGGGGGTTGTTTTGTTTGTTTGTTTTTTGCTTAGATTTCATGTTGAAATACGTACCAGCATCTCACAGCAGTATAAAGAAGAATGACCATGTCTTTTCCTCTTACATTTGTGTAGAGAGAGAAAGTAAATCCATGGCTTTCAAAGGAGTAAAGAAAAATTACAGTGGTCTAGCTGTAAGGATTACACAGTATGGAAGCTTAATTGATTAATTAATTCCACCAACATTTATTGCATACATTATGTATGGAGCACATTATAGAGTGCTGAAAATACAGAGATAATACATGATTAACTTTGGCACTTTTATTCAACATGTATATTGTTCATTGTCATTTAGCTGCTTCTTTCATGTATTGTAAAACTAAGATTTCTGCATCAGAAAATTATAATTATGCTAAGAATATTTTTCTTATTATTTTTTATTATTTTAACAGCTTCATTTTTTTCAGAAATAAGACGATTTATTTTTAATAAACTAACCAGTTAACACTCCAGTGGCATTCTGTGTGACTTTTACTTTGACTGTTACTTGCTACACTAAAGGCAATGAATCAGATGAAATCAAATATTTTACCTTTTCATTTCCAAGTGGAATAAGATGAATTTTTTCCAAGAGTATTTGTCTTTATTGGAATTTCAGATGTCAAATAGTTAGAGCAAACTAATTTTTTATAAAATGCCTTTAATGTTTATCAGCTCCTGAGAGATACTCAGGAAGAAACATTTGTCTACTTTAACACAGAATTAAGAAGGATTGAGATGTTCACCTGAAGAATCAGAGTAATCTGATTCTCTAACATGATGGATACCTGATTAATGTGGAACTTTACATGGTGCCATTAAAAAGAGGTAATATGATTGATTAGATCAGAACAACTCCACATTTCATCAATGCACCATTTAATGGAGTAGTGGGCACATGAATGAACATTGAATGAAAGCAATTAATGTCACAGGTAATTAAATTTTAGCTGAAAACCTACACTGATAAAGCATTTTATGGAAGGTGATTTATGTGATGAAATTTGAATTAAGAGGCATTTGTAAATGGCAAACAAAATGAAACACTGGAAAATGTTAGGACTTTTAAATAGAAGTGAACATATTCCTAATATTTGGCAAATTATTGGGAAAAATTGCAGATTTATGAAAATTACTTGAAAGGCATTCCCACATTTGAATCATGAAAAATCACATGTAGATACTGAAATATTTTACTATATTTATTTAAATTTAAACTTTCATGGATATTAGAGAGCATTCTGAGCTAACTGCCAAAGAGTCAATGACACATGGATCAACAAACCATTCATTAGAGAAATTCAGTAGGAATCGCTAATCATCTCCTACCCTACTAAAACTTGCAAAATAAGACACTATGATAAGTGCATTCAATAGCCCCTCTAAAAATACTTCGGCATACTACTTTCAATCCTTTCAAAAGGCTATGAAAAACAGCAATTTTAAATTAAAACACCACTGCTACCATTACTCATAGCAATGTTGGTCTTTATGGTGTCTAATAATGTCATGAGCATGGCAATGTGATGATCCCAAAATAAATCACAAGATTAAACTTTTGCCCAGGACTTCTAGATTATTCCATCATGTTACATATAGTATTTTCTCTGTTTAATCACCCAAATGACCACAAATCTTTAAAGGATAAAATTATCATAAAATAAGCAGAAGAAAGCTATCTCAAAGTTCTTTCCTTACTTCCTTCATTTATGGAAAAATATACATTTATGGAACGTACATTCCATTCCAGCCTTTGTTATTAGTACTGTGAGTTCATTAATAATAATTTTAAAAATGAAAAAAAATCACTGTCCCCATAGGACTAACAGAAAGAGATAGAAAATAAACAATGAGCGAAAAAGAAAACTATTATTAGCAGATTTCGAGCAAGGAGTAACACAATCTTACATATATTCAGTTCTCTTCCTGCCTAGGGTTATTTTTACTTTGGGTTTATGAGACCATTCATTTATACAGTTAAATTTCCAGATATACATGGGCGTTCCCAAATTCTTGATGCCAGTTATATATCTCAAATTTATATAATACATCCACAGTTTCTAGAATTTACATGTCTTACTAGTATGACCAACACTATTATAGAATTTCTGTACAGGATAAAAGATAAAGTTTAAAGAATCTATTCCACAAAAAATAAGTTAATCAGTTTTTTTAATGCTGCAGTTAACTAGAAAGTTAGAAAAGCCATGAATTATAGAAGTTTTTAAATGCAAAACAAAAAACTTGAGAAATCAAGCCAACATCTATAAATAAGTCCTTAATATTATATTTAAGCTGCCAATAATTTCTATTAACTTTTCATCTCATTTTTAATTTTATAGTTAGTGCTTTTTGTGCACTAAGAAATTTTGGCCCCAAGATGGTGAATATTTATCCTATGCCTTTTTCCTATAACTTTTACAGCTTTAGCTTGCTTTTAAGTCTGGTGTGTGTGTGTGTGTGTGTGTGTGTGTGTATTGGGAGGTAAGGTTCAAATTTATTTTTTTTCCATGAATATATCCTGTTGTTTCAGCTCCATTTGTTGAAAATTTATTCTTTCTCATTAAATTACTTTGGTACTTTTGTTGAGAAACAACTACCATATATACATTCATTCATTTATGGACTCTCTATTCTGCTCCACTGAACTATTTATCTACTCTTTTGACAATACTACAATATCTTGATTATTGAAGGTATATAGTATTTCTTAAAAATTAGTTGAATCCTCTAAAATTTTCTTAGTTTTTCCTTATCATTGTTTTATTTAGGATTCTTGCAATTCTATATAAATTTTAGAATAAACTTGCCCTGTAAGTTTTTGGAAAATGTAGTAGTTTATGTTTCGGTTGGGTAGGATTGGAGGATCTGTATTTGGTATAAGTAGGGGATATTTTATGTGATAGTATTCAAAGAGGTGAGGCAAGCAGGTGACTGAAGAGGAATGAAGGATATATTTTTTATATATAAGTATGAGCACTCTTGTGTTTTAGATATATTTACATTTTTGTCGGTTGTTTTTCTTAGATTTACTTCTAGGTATTTGATGTTGTTTGATCTATTATACAAATATCTTTACAAAAAAGTCATATTCTAAATCTTTTTGCTATAAACATAAACTGATATAAACTGATATGAACAAATTGATATTAACTGACCTTCTAGCCAGACAGTGAAGCTATCTAGATCAAGAGATTTTTTTGAGGAGATTTTAATTACATATTCAATTCCCTTAATAGCTGCAGGAAAATTTTTATTCTGTTTCTTGTGCCAATTTTGATAAATTAATCTGTAAACTTGTATTTAATTTAAAGGCTCATATATGTGGATATGTTATCCATAATATCCTCATAATCTTTTAAAAGACTATATAATTTGTAATATCACACCATTTTCTAAACCTGTTATTGGCAATATGTGTTTCTCTTTTCTCTTTTTATAGCTTATTCAGAGCACTATATATATCTATTTATAACTAAAAATTCCACTTTCCTTATAACTTTAGTTTTCTGGGCATCAATGTCTTTATACAGCAGCTCTATTTACAATAGTCAGGACATGGAAGCCGCCTAAGTGTCCATCAACAGATGAATGGATAAAGAAGATGTGGCACATATATATAATGGAATATTAAATCTCCATGAAAAGAAACAAAATTGAGTTATTGGTAGTGAGGTGGATGGACCTAGAGTCTGTCATAGAGAGTGAAGTAAGTCAGAAAAAGAAAAAAAAAATACCGTATGCTAACACATATATTTGGAATCTAAAAAAAGAAGTAGTTCTGAAGAACCTGGGGGCAGGACAGGAATAAAGACGCAGACGTAGAGAATGGACTTGAGGACACGGGGAGGGGGAAGGGTAAGCTGGGTTGAAGTGAGAGAATGGCATGGACATATATACACTACCAAATGTAAAACTGATAGCTAGTAGGAAGCAGCCGCATAGCACAGGGAGACCAGCTCGGAGCTTTGTGTCCACCTAGAGGGGTGGGATAGGGAGGGTGGGAGGGAGGGAGATGCAAGAGGGAAGAGATATGGGGATATATGTATTTGTATAGCTGGTTCACTTTGTTATAAAGCAGAAACTAGCACACCATTGTAAAGCAATTATACTCCAATCAGGATGTTAAATTAAATCATACATGTTTTGATTAAAGATTTTAAGCTCCATTATAAGCAAAATATTTTAAAAATAGAAATTACTTGTTAAGTCTCATAACTACTTTTGTTAATAAGTTACATATGTTTGTAGGCATCCATCAACTTCATTACCCATTTACCCAAAACATATGAATGAACAATTCTAAAGATGGTTGCCCAAGACAGGATTTGTGATTCTAGCCAAATGTGCAAAAATAGCTACGCTAATAATTAGAAAAGGAAAAAGATGGCATACATATTTCAAAAAGACCCTAGTATTTTCTCATTTGGAAGCTTATAAAATTCAATATTTCCAGTAAATTATGGCTCTTCAGTATATTTGTATACATTATATATATTATTTCAGCATGCTGAAATAGCACATCATTTTCATTAACCAAAAATAAGATGCAAACAAGACTGCCAAGAAACTTTAACTGAACAATATTAAATTTTCTTGGCATAGATTGGAAACATAAACTAATTTTTATTATATATTCTAATTCAAATATCTGAACACATCCTTTTGCATTTTACACTTAATAACTAAGTTTAAATATAATTAAGAATAATCAAAGTTTGAAGCCTTTAGTAATGTATTCTTTTATTTATTTATTTTTTTTAATAAATTTATTTATTTTATTTTTATTTATTTTGGGCTGCATTGGGTCTTTGTTGCTGCATGAAGGCTTTCTCTAGTTGCGGTGAGTGGGGGCTACTCTTGGTTGAGGTGCACGGGCTTCTCACTGCAGTGGCTTCTCTTGCTGCAGAGCATAGGCTCTAAGTGAACAGGCTTCAGTAGTTGTGGTGCATGGGCTCAGTAGTTGTGGCACGCAGGCTCTAGAGTGCAGGCTCAGTAGTTGTGGCACACGGGCTTAGTTGCTCCGCAGCACGTGGGATCTTCCCGGACAAGGGATTGAACCTGTGTCCCCTGCGTTGGCAGGTGGATTCTTAACCACTGCACCACCAGGGCAGTCCCCACTAACATATTCTTTTAAAAACATAACTTCAGATGTGTGGCCAAGATGGTGTAGTAGGAAGACCCTGAACTCACCTCCTCCCATGGGCAAACCGAAATAACAACGACTGACAGAGAAACTATTGATGAGATGACTTGAAGACTAGAAGAAAATATTTTCCAAAACTAAGGACATGAAGGAAACACAAGATGGGTAGGAGGGGCAGAGAAACAATATAGTCAGGACCCACGCCCATGGGTAGGCAACCTGCAAATGGGACGATAAGCACAATTACAGGGGTTTTCCCCAAGGAGGGGTCTGAGCCCCACATCAAGCTACCCAGCCCAGGGGCCCTTCACCAGGAAGACAAGCCCCCAGAACATCTAGCTTTGAAAATCAGAGGGGCTTATATTTAGGAGAGCTGGAGAGCTGTAGGAAACAGAGACTCCACTCCGAAAAGGGTCACACTAAATCTCACATGATTCAAGTCCCAGTATAGAGGCAGTAGTTTGAAAGGAGCCAGGGTCAGACCCACTTGCTGATCTTGGAGAGCCTCCCAGACAGAGGCAGGAGAAACTGGGACTACCCCTGGGGATGAGGAAGCTGGTGGCAGCCATTTGGGAGCTCAATCTACTGCAATAACACCAGCACAAGAAAAGTAACTAGTTGTGTACATGGGAACTCACATGAGACTATCAGCTGACTTTTCAGCAGAAACTTTGCAGGCCAGAAGGGAGCCACACAACATATTCAAAGTGATGAAAGGAAAACACCTATAGCCAAGAATACTCTACCTGGCAAGTTTATCATTCAGATTTGAAGAAGAGATAGTTTCACTGGCAAGCAAAAGCTGAAAGAGTTTGATACCACTAAACCAACTTTATGAGGAATATTAAAGGGACTTCTCTAAGCAGAAAGAAAGGGACACAACAAGAAATATAAAAATTGTGAAAGGAAAATTCTCACGGGTAAAGTCAAATATACAGTAAAGGTAGCAGATCAACTGCTTATAAAGCTAATAGAAAGGTTAAACAACAAAAGTAGTAGAAGTATCTATATCTACAGTAAATATTTAAGAGATACACAATAAAAAGATGTAAAGTAATGTCAAAAACATTAAATTTGGTGGGGAGGAGTAAAAATGTAGAGTTGTTGGAATGTATTTGAACTTAAGAGATTATCAACTTAAAACAATCACATGTATACATATATAGATGTTATTATACATGAACCTCATGATAATGACAAATCAAACACCTATAATAGATACACACACAAAAAGAAAGAAATCCAAATGTCACACTAAGGGTAGTCATCAAATCACAAGAAAGAGAGCAAAAGAAGAAGAATGAAACAAACAAACAAAAGAACTAAAAAAGCAAACAAAGTAAAAAACCCAAAATGAAAACAGATTCAGACACAGAGAACAAATAGGTGGTTGCCAGAGGGAAGGGGGATGGGGGAGCTAAATAGGGGAGGGCAATTAAGAGGTACAAACTTCCAGTTATAAAATAAATAATCCATGGGGAGGTAATATACAGCATAAGGAATATGTTCAATAATATTGTAATAACTTTGTATGGGGACAGAGAGTTACTAGACTTATTGTGGTGAGCATTTCATAATGCATGCCAATGTTAAATCACTATGTAGTACACTTGAAACTAACATCATATTGTATATCAACTATATTTCAAAATAAATAATAAAATAACATTAATTTATTATGGTGAAGAAATAATGTACTCATTTTGGAAGATCAAATTTTCATTTTCTAGTGGCCAATATTTTTGCATTTCCCTCAATGTTCATTAGTTAGAAAAGATTAATTTTGTTATGATTTGTTGAAACAATTGAAGAATATGTTTACTAGGTGATTTTGAAAGAAATACACTCATTTTCATGCAGATTACCACTAATTTTTCTGAATAAATTGTGGAAATTAAATGCTCTGTGTTGCTTCATCTCTGCTGTAAGAACATCTACTGAAACCACTTAAAATTAATTAGTTATTTGGGTATTTTTTTTCTCATTTCTGTACGGCCTTTAAAGAGTTGATATTTTAAAAAATACAATATCAAACACATATATAAATATATCATACTAAAGAATTTTCTATTCCTTTCACACTGCCAAAACAATATTTACATTGGTTGTGTTATGTTAATTAGACTTCAAACATGACTTTGTATTGTTAAATTTATGATGGCTTGTTTAAATACTATTACCTAATGAAAATTGGTATATAGGTCAATGCACTGGAATATTTATTTTTCCAAATACTTACCACAGATATTCCCCTGAACCATAGGTTCTACACTTTGGAGACATTTTGGATTCAATGTTCAAATGATTTTACATTACTTTTTAATAGACCCAGCTCAAAGATCATTTGTAGAGCTCCTTTGTTTAAGACATTGTCAAAGTTCTGGGAGTATGGTTGTAAAAACAAGTGTCTCTAAAATACTGTAGGTAGACAGGTAATAAGCAAGTAAATCCATGGAGTAAATTTTAGATGGAAATAAAAGCCACAGAACAACAGGATGATATAGTAAAAAGCAGCATGGGATGGGGTGAGGTTACCTTAGATGGGCAGTCAAGAAAGGTCCTTCTGAAAAGATAACATTAAGCAGAGGATAGAATAATAGAAAAAAACTATCCATTAAAGAATTAGGAATAGCTCAGCAAACTTGGGGTTCATAGAGAAGGATGCTGTGAAGCATAGTGTTCAAGGGGAGGGAGACATGAGGTGAGGGGGAGAGGTGGACAAGAGATGCACATTTTTTCCACCATGATAAGCGATTTTATATGATTGTTAGACACACAGTGCAGTTGTCATTGTGTGACTGGTTCACAAGACTAGAGTCACTAGCATAAGTCAGTGTAAAACCACAGGGTTGGCTGAGATTCTCAGGAGACACTATACAAATGGGAGGGGGGGGAAGGGTCCAGATATCATTCTTTATTTTGAGATATTATATTAGAGCTATATAGGCACAATGAATTCTAAGTAGTATCTGAAATTAATCACATTGCCATTGACCTAATATTTATGATCCTGTTTCTTGCACAATAATAATAATTACTAAAATATATTGAATAATTATTATGTGCCCGGTACCGTTTTAAGTGTTTTATTAATTTGAACTAAGCAAAGTTCTGCTGTATGTTCTAAAATTAGCTGCATTTAAAGGATGGAGCAAACCAGGCTAGAGAGAATAAATCACTCACTCTCAAATCTACTCAGTTTGTAAGTGGTAGAACCAGGACTAGAATCCAGGCAGTTTGACACCAGAGCTCGCTACCCAATTCTACTTCAAAAGTCATTATGTTTGCTTAGTACATATATTGGGCCTTTCCTTCCAAAGGCCTAGGATTAAATTTCCTGGAGACAATTTTGGCGAATTTGTTAAAAATTTGGCCCCAAGTTTCTACTTATATTCATATCTGCTGAAATGTCACTTTGTAGCTTAGCTCCTCACATCAGGGGTATATTTATCCTTCTTGAAACTGTGAGATCCATGTGAGTGACTTTGATCAACAAAATATAAACAGAATATTGCTCTTAACAAATATTAGGTCAATGGCAATTTGATTAATTTCAGATCCTACTGAGAAGCCATTCTGCCTATAAGCTCTTAATATAGAACTGAAAATTAAAGAAAGGTATTCTTTCTCTATGTACTCTTATCTGTGGTTGGCACTGGAAGAGTGACTAGGCAACAGACAAGACCTCAGGAGCTCTTGCATGCTTTTGTTCTCTCAGAACTTTGCCACCACCAAACAGCAAGCCTGTACTAGCCAGCTGGAGGATGAGAAAACAGATGGAGGCAAACCCAACTGTCCATGCTGAGGTCATTCTAAATCAACCTAAAGACAGTAGAAAAAGGGTTAACATTTAAAATATAAAGTATTTTACTATATTACCAACACTGGGGAAGAAAATCATCTGATCACCTCAGAGGCAAAAATCTTCTTGATGAAACCTTTTAGCAGGTCTATGGAAAGAACATTCTTAATCTTATAAACTGTACTTATAAAAAATAAACAAAACCAAAAATGAACAAAATATCAATACTTTATCACTAACTTTTTAAGGCTTGGTAAGAATAAATAAATAATTTAAAGATAAGACAAGAATGACTTCACTGATTCTGCCACATTTAGATAGAAGCCTTAGCCAACACAATAGGGCACAAAAAATGAATAAAAGTCATATGAACTGAACAACAACAAATAAAACTGCCATTATATGCAGATTGTATGTGCTGAAAATCTAAAAGTATCCAAAAGACAAACTATAAGAATAAGAGTATTGGTCATGATCTTGGCAGGAAAGAGTTGGCAGACTCGAAAGTGGTAACTGAAAAGTTTCAGGAAGAAACTATCTCAAAGGCTGTAAGCAACTTTAAGAGAAACAAACAAGATATGGTGAAATTTGCAGTAAGGGGTAAGAGTAGGAAGCCAGACCTGAAGGGGGCAAAGAATGGGAGATAATACCAGTACCTGAGAACTGCAGCTGTAGAGTAGGGCCACTACACATGACCTGTTTCCTTAAGTAAAGGAATATAGCTACTATTAAGCCATTGCCTCGCAGAGGGAGAGCCTAGAAGATAAATTCCCATGCCTGTGTCTCCTCCTGCTCTGCTCTCCCCTGATAGTGCCTCTCATAGGTGGGCCAACAAAAAGGCAAGGGTGTTAGGAAACTAGTTGATGCAATCCATAAACATCAGATTCTAGAAGCAAAGAACTGGGAGTCTGGGATATAAATTAGATCTGGAAGCATAGAATTTGTTAGAGAATATGCAACAACAGCAATATCAACAACAAAGCACATCTATTTTTCTATAAAAGGTCAATATAAAAAAATAGATTTTTTTTTTTTTTTTTGCGGTACGCGGGCCTTTCACTGTTGTGGCCTCTCCCATTGTGGAGCACAGGCTCCGGACGAGCAGGCTCAACGGCCATGGCTCACGGGCCCAGCCGCTCCACGGCATGTGGGATCTTCCCAGACCGGGGCCCGACCCCGTATCCCCTGCATCGGCAGGCGGACTCTCAACCACTGTGCCACCGGGGAAGCCCCAATAGCTGAGTTTTTATATATCACTGTGGTGGGTTAAATAGTGTCCTCCCAAATTCATGTCCACCTAGAACCTCAGAGTAACACTTTTTTGGAAGTCTTTGCAGGTGTAATTAATTAAAGATCTTGAGATAATATCATACTAGATTTGTGGTGAGCCCTAAATCCAATAACTGGTGTCCTTCTAAGAAAAGGAAAAAACACAGTGAGACATGGTGGAGGAGGCCATGTGAAGACAGATGAAGAAATTGAAGCTATGCTTCCACAAGCCAAAGAATGCCAGAAGCCTCCAGACACTGGAAAAGGCAAGGAAGAGATGGTCTCCTGACCCTCCTTCTGGGCGAAAATAAAGAAAACTGGCTCCGATCTTCCAACATTTGCAAAACCAATTCCAGTTTTATTGGAATCTTAAGTGTGAAAGGCAAAACAATATCTCTTTCAGGAGACAATATCAGAAAATAACAGAATTATCTTGGGCGAGGGAAAG
>NW_006799035.1:146942-169305 GCF_000442215.2 Lipotes vexillifer | reverse complement strand
AAAGAGTTCTTAAATAAGACATAAGATCACCAAATATGAAGATAAAGCTTGATAAAATAAGCTATATTAAAATTAGGAACTTTTGGCAATCAAAACATGCCCTCTTGTGCTGTCCAATATGATAGCCAATAGCCACAGATGGCTATTAAATTTTAAATTAGCTAAATTTAAATAAAATTTCAATTTATTTTCTTATTTGCACTAGCCACATTTCAAGCACTAATGGCTATTGTATAGGAGAGTGCAGAGAACATTTATATCTGTGAAAAATGCTGTTGCATAGCTCCTCTGGAGTGAGTTAATGAGAGACACAGAGTTGAGGAAGATCTTTAAAATACATAAATGTCAAAGGTCTTGTAACCAGAATATATAAAAACTTCTTCAAATCAACAAATAAGACAACATAGTAATGAACAACAGACTCAGGCTCTAAGGCTAGAGAATATCTTGCATATGAAGAGTGGCAAAAAGAGCTATAGAAGATGAGATTAGAGAGATAACCAGTGGGAAAAAATGGCAGGACATTACATTCTAAATGTGATGAGAAAACATATCCAGAGGATTCTAAACTGAGAAGTGGCATGGATTGTTTTCATTTTAAAGGATCCCTCTGGCTGCTGTGTAGAGAATAGGCTGGAGGTTATAAAAGTGGAAACCCAGAGATTAGTGAGGATACAATATTCATGTGAGAAATAATAGAGGTCTGGACTAAATGGGGAAGGATGAAGTTAGAATTGATTAGGATCAGGACATATTTTGAGAATAGTCCTGATAGTATTTGTTGTTCGATTTAAGTAGATGTATGGGTTTTGGATTAACTTATATAGAAAATATAGAAGAATGAATGATTTGAGAGGTATGACTCAATGAATCTAAGTTCTGCTTTGGGCTTATTTTGGTATATGGAATCAATTTTTCTGGAAGACATTTGGATATATAAGCCTAAAAATTAACAGAGAGTCATTCATTGTTAGAGAAAAAGATTTAGGAGCCATCTTACTTTTGCCTAATATGCTAACGTGCAGATAGAATAATCAGAACATAAGTGAGGATAACGGAATATCCTAATTTTTATGTCATTGGTAGAGGAGAAAAATAAATCACTACTGATACTAAAGCAAAACTTTTTAAGAACTGAGAGAAGATGTAGAATAAGATGTATCATAACAGAGAGACATTCCATGTTTAAGACTGGGTTTGACAGTTAAGAGATGGTGTCAGTCTGAGTTAGAAATGTTTTAAGTATGCGGTGAGAGAGAAACTGAACTGGGTGGTAGAGCTGGATTGGGGAGTGGACTGGAAATTTTAAAAAACTGAGATTGAAAAACATAATGAAAATGAAGAATTTGAGATGATAGTATATACATATATTTGATTTATGATGTATATTTAACAATCTCAAATTCTACATTTTCCTTATTTTGACATTTACTCTGTGTGTGTGCAAGCATTATTTTGTTTCCTAGAGGTAGACTGAAAAAAGGAAAAAGGGAATCTGGAAGGGAATACAGGGTTTTAATAATTATTTTTCAAATGGAAATGTCATGGATATATTTATAGACTGACTTAAAAACAGTGTTAGTAAGGACAAATTGTTAAAAATAAAAAGGAAAAGGATCTAATCGATAGACCAAATACTTGAAGAAGATGGGTGTAGGTGGGGTAAAAATCACAGATTGAAGGGAGTGTTAGTTGTATTCAATATTGAATATGTGCCAAGTAATATTTGAGGAATTTTTAATTACTTTATTTGATGCTCACAAAATTATGATACTATCTTTGGATGTATAGATTTTTTTAAACTGAGTTTTATTGTGGTTAAATAGTGTATTTAAGATCATAGAGATATAGCTTATATTAAAAACTAAGTGTAATAGACATTTTAAAAATCCTCTTTTCTATATGCTAGTTTTTTTTTTTAATTTAATTTAATTTATTTATTTATTTTTGTGGTATGCGGGCCTCTCACTGCTGTGGCCTCTCCCATTGCAGAGCACAGGCTCCGGACGCGCAGGCTCAGCAGCCATGGCTCACGGACCCAGCCGCTCCGCGGCATGCGGGATATTCGCAGAGCGGGGCACGAACCGGTGTCCCCTGCATCGGCAGGCGGACTCTCAACCACTGCGCCACCAGGGAAGCCCTATATGCTAGTTTTTATCAGTTAAATAGTTTTTAATTCAATCCAGACATCTGGTTAAAAGTAAACTATTACTATTAAATTAGTAAAATAATTTCTAATTTACCTTGGTCCATCTATAATTGCTTATTTCCCAGTAGCCTAAGAATACGAAATTACAAAAGAACAGAGAGTACAACATTCCAAAAGCAGTAGAGGTGTTTTCCTAAAATAATATTTTTCTTATTCCTTCTCTTTCGCTCCTCAATGTTTCTGCATTACTGAGTTTACTGTCTTGTCTAGGAAAAGGAGTCTGAGGAAAGTAATATTAAAAAAAAAAAAAAAACCCAAACCAAAACCAAAACATAAATCTTGAAAAAGCGAAAGGATAAGGGCTCAGTTTCTAAAGAAAAGGTTTTAATTGTAAATATAACAAAAATGGAAGTTGTTATATGTAGTTCAAGAAGTAGGTCAAAAAGGAACCATGCATTAAACACAATTAAAGCATTTTAAAGAAAGTTTTCCTGCTCTTATTAGATAGGAAAGTAACAAAATTGCTACTGTAGGAATTTTGCTGACATTATTAGAAATCAGCTTTTAGATCCATTAATACAATATTCTTAAACCTTTCTACCCATTTTAGGCATTATGAATACAATCCCTAGTGATTACTATGGACTTTATGATGGAGACTGAGTTTCTCATACTTTGGGTCTATTTACTTCATCAAAAGAGAGAATGTCCCTATCCCAAAGGGCTGTAAACTACTAGAATAGAAATAAAAAGCAGCAAACTTCCTTTTTCTAAAGCCCTTACCAATCTGCAAGAGTGAACGTTATGTGTAGTTCTTACTAGAGGCAGTGAAATACCTGAAATGCATTTACTAAAGCTTGTGCATGTAAACAGACATCATCATGGTAGGATGGACAAAAAAACAAATGGTAAAAGTGTCTAAGACTCAAAAACAACATGTAAACATTGTGAATTGTACTTAAATTAGGGTAAACAACTTTTAGCAGCTGAGTCAATTTAGTTTGTTCATCTAGATGAATAATACTAAGTCGTTCAAATCATTGGGTCTCTAACTTTTCAAAATGCTCTTGCTAAATATAATTGGGTTAAAAATATGGAAAATTATAAAATCACTTTTAGTATGTATGAAAGAAATTTTATAGCTATTTTTAAAAGAAAATAAAAATGAATTCTTTTGATTTTGTGTCTTTCTGAGATAACATGAACTGTGTTGTAAGACACAGGCCACAAGCAGGCCTGTTGATACATAGACCAGGTAGGAGACACATGTCTGTGCCTCAGGAAACCCTGAAAAGCTCCTGCACAACAAAAGACACAACAGAATGAAGAGGCAGCCTATAGAATGGAAGGAAATATCTGCAAACTATATATCAGATAAAGGATTAATATCCAAAATACATAAGGAACTCATACAACTCAACAACAAAACAAAATAAAATAACCCAATTAAAAAATGGGCCAAAAACCTGAATAGATGTTTTTTCCAAAGAAGACATCCAGTGGCCAACAAGTACATGAAAAGATGTTCAACCTCACTAATCATCAGGGAAATATAAGTTAAAACCACAATACGCATCACATCACACATGTTAGAATGTCTATTATCAAAAAGACAAGCAAACGCATGTTGGCAAGGATGTGGATAAAAAGGAACCCTTATGCACTGTTGATGGGAATGTAAATTGGTACAACCACTATGGAAAACTGGAGTATGGAAGTTTCTCAAAAAATTAAAAGTAAAGATAACATTTGATACAGCAACCCCTACTTCTGGTGTATATTTGAAGAAAATGAAATCACTATCTTGAAGAGATATCTGTCCCTCGCATGTTTACTGCAACATTATTCATGAAGTCAAGATCTGGAAACATCCTAAAGGTCCATCAACCAATGAATGTATAGTAAAAATGTGGCCTCTCTCTCTTTCTCTATCAATATGCCACATTTTATATATACAATGGAATACCTTTCAGCCATAATAAAAGAAGAAATCCTGCCATTTAAGACAATGTGGACGGACCTTAAGGCATCTTGCTGAGTGAAGAAAGTCAGACAGAGAAAGACAAATGCTATATGATCTCACTTACATCTGAAATCGAAAAAAAAAAAGTCAAACTCATAGAAACAGAGAGTAAAATGATGGTTACTAGGGTCCAGAAATGGGGGCAATGGGGAGATGTTGGTCAAAGTGTACAAACTTCCAGTAATAAGATTAATAAATTATGGGAATCTAATATTCAGAATTGTGTCTATGATGTATTATATACTTGAAAGTTGCTAAGACAGTAAATCTTAAATGTTTTCACCACACACACACATAATTACGTGAGGTGATGGAGGTGTTGACTAACCCCATTATGGTAATCATTTCACAATTGATTTTTGTATACAATTAACATACACATTCCTGAAACTTAGATAGTGCTATATGTCTTCTGTCTCTCAATAAATCTGAGGGGGAAAAAGAAACAACAACAAAAAAGCACTGATACTTAGTGTGAGGTTTTGGCTTACACCAGTGGGTGCTGATGTTCATTAACTAAGATGTAAGCATAAAAGGAGGAGCAGGTGTGGTCGACCTTCTCCAGCAAGTGGCATGAGAGGGAATGAGGATTCGATGTCAGTGACATCTCTAGCACCTCTTGATTCCTCTCTGCCCTCTGCTTGGTTCTCTTGGTCCAAGAGCAATAAAAAAAGTCATTACCATGAGATGACACAACTGCTTGGTATCCAGCAAACCAGGCAGAAGATGCAAGGCTGAAGAAAATTGTGTTGCATTTCTTTTTGAGTTTTGTTCTTTGGCTAGCAATCACTTTTAAGTTGCATTTCCTTTGTCCACCATTTTGATTATCATCCCCTAACCTCTTTGCCTTTTCTCTTTGCATTTATTGTTAGTATTTCAGTCAAACTCTGTTTGTAGCCTTATTTATGATACTTAAAAGTAAATAATATTTCTGTAGTTATGCTAGTTAGTAATCCTCAAATTGTTTCCTTAGTTTATCAATTTCTCTTTTAAACTCTCTTTCTACTTTGCTTAAATATTACGTTTGAGCCCTTATATTTTTTATTTCATAATTGGAGCAATTTATTTCTACAGCATACACTTGTTATAAAAGCTAGTGTTTTTATTACTTTTGCTTCTTATTCTTTTAATTACATTTTCCTATAGCCTGAATTTTTCATCTATCATTGCACACAGTTTTTGTCATTTTGGGTTTTTTTGTATATTTGCATAATTGTTGTACCATTCTTCTTAACTTTGCTCTTGTTTAAAGTGACATGCTCTATCTAAGCTTTCTAGTCAGTCCTCTGCAAAACAAATGTGGATTCTTTTTATTCCCATGTTTTTAATATGATGTGAGGGCTGGAAATTGTATTAAATCTATCATTTTGGAGTCCAAGGGCATAAGCCCCTTCTTGAGAACATGACTCTGATCTCTCTTTTGAGGGTTTGTTTTTTTTTCTGGGTAATATATAAATGTTCCATTTATATTGGGATATTCTACCATGATGGATTGACACTCCTAAGCCTGAGGTAATTTCCCAATGTTCATGAATATTTTAGCCAATGCTTACCTTAGACAGAGTTTGTCATCATTTTTCAGCATTACATGATTTGCATTACCCATTGTTACAATTTCAAAAAGTGAAAAGCTTAGGGCACCTATTGGTTTTGACACAGTTTTTTTTTTTTTTTTTTTTTTTTTTGCGGTACGCGGGCCTCTCACTGCTGTGGCCTCCCGTTGCGGACCACAGGCTCTGGACATGCAGGCCCAGTGGCCATGGCTCACGGGCCCAGCCGCTCCATGGCATGTGGGACCTTCCTGCACCGGGGCACGAACCCGTGTCCCCTGCATTGGCAGGCGGACTCTCAACCACTGCGCCACCAAGGAAGCCCTTGACACAGTTTTTATTAGCACATGACGGGAAGAGAGCTCACCAGGAGCTCTCAATGAGTCTCTTGTTTCATACTCCTATTTTCTCTGGGCATTCCAGAATATTTGCTTTCTCTTGTCTATGGTACTTTTCAGTTATTATTTATTGTGGGAAAAATTAGCTCTCTGTGGTTATGATAACTGCATTTTCTCTCTCTGCAGTTCTCCCAGGCTGGAGAGAGAAAATTGTGAGCAGCTGTATCCCTTCTGCCTCTGTTGAGATAGTTTAGTATTGACTCTTAAACATTGTTCAGGGACTTTTCCATGAGTATTGGGGAGAATTTCTGGATTTTCTCAGCCCACCTTTATTCTCAAGTGCAGCTTCTGGGAAAGAAGGGCTTACATTTTTAAAATTAAAAATAGGTAATAAAATGCAATACCTGACCACTCCCCTTTCATGTTTTTCTTGAAACTACATTTAGGATTATTTCATTTCCAGGAGACTTCCTCTTAGGCCTAAACTTATTAAGATTTACTTAATACAAGCTTAATATTATATCTTAACATGTAAATTTCACTATTTTGTAGAAATATTTAGACTTACATAGCTTTTTTTTTGCATTTTATTTTACTTTCACTTTTTGAATTTTTTTTTATACAGAAGGTTCTTATTAGTTATCTATTTTATACATATTAGTGTATATATGTCAATCCCAGTCTCTCAGTTCATCCCACCATCACCCCCACCCCTGCTTTCCCCACTTGGTGTGCAATCTCTACATCTGTGTCTCCATTTCTGCCTTGCAAACCGGTTCATCTGTACCATTTTTCTAGATTCCACATATATACGTTAATATACGATATTTGTTTTTCTCTTTCTGACTTACTTCATTCTGTATGACAGTCTCTAGGTCCCTCCATGTCTCTACAAATGACCCACTTACATTCCTTTTTATACTGCATTGTATATATGTACGACATCCTCTTTATCCATTCATCTGGCAATAGGCATTTAGATTGTTTCCATGAGCTGGCTATTGTAAAGACTGCTGCAATGAACATTGGGGTGCATGTGTCTTATTGAATTATGGTTTTCTCATGATATATGCCCAGTAGTGGGATTGCTGGGTCATATGGTAATTCTATTTTTAGTTTTTTAAGGAATCTCCATACTGTTCCCCATTGTGGCTGTATCAATTTACATTCCCACCAACAGTGTAAGAGGGTTCCCTTTTCTCCACACCCTCTCCAGCATTTACTGTTTGTAGATTTTTTGATGATGGTCATTCTGATCGGTGTGAGGTGATACCTCATTGTAGTTTTGATTTGCATTTCTCTAATAATTAGTAATGTTGAGTAGCGTTTCATGTGCTTCTTGGCCATCTGTATGTAGACATTGCAGAAATGTCTATTTAGGTTTTCTGCCCATTTTTGGATTGGGTTGTTTGTTTTTTTAATATTGAGCTGCATGAGATGTTTATCTATTTTGGAGATAAATCCTTTGTTGATTCGTTTGCAAATATTTTCTCTCATTCTGAAGGTTGTCTTTCCATCTTGTTTATAGTTTCCTTTGCTGTGCAAAAGCTTTTAAGTTTCATTAGGTCTCATTTGTTTACTTTTGTTTTTATTTCCATTACTCTAGGAGGTGGTCAAAAAATATCTTCTGTGTTTTATGTCAAAGAGTGCTCTTCCTATGTTTTCCTCTAAGAGTTTGATAGTATCAGGTCCCTAAACATTTTGAGTTTATTTTTGTGCATGGTGTTAGGGAGTGTTCTAATTTCATTCTTTTACATGTAGCTGTCCAGTTTTCTCAGCACCAATTATTGAAGAGACTGTCTTTTCCTTATTGCATATCCTTGCCTCCTTTGTCATAGATTAGTTGACCATAGGTACGTGGGTTTATCTCTGGGGTTCTATCCTGTTCCATTGATCTATATTTCTGTTTTTGTGCCACTACCATATTGTCTTGATTACTGTAGCTTTGTAGTATAGTCTGAAGTCAGGGACTCTGATTCCTCCACCTCTGTTTTCTTTCCCTCAAGATTGCTTTGGCTATTCGGGGTCTTTTGTGTCTCCATACAAAGTTTAAGATTTTTTTGCTCTAGTTCTGTAAAAAATGCCATTGGTAATTTGATAGGGATTGCAATGAATCTGTAGATTGCTTTGGGTAGTACAGTCATTTTCACAATATTGATTCTTCCAATCCACGAACATGGTATATTTCTCCATCTGTTTGTGTCATCTTTGATTTTTTTCATCAGTGTCTTATAGTTTTCTGCATACAGGTCTTTTACCTCCTTAGGTAGGTTTATTCCTAGGTATTTTATTCTTTTTCTTGCAATGGTGAATGGGATTGTTTCCTTAAATTCTCTTTCTGATCATTCATTGTTAGTGTATAGGAATACAAGATGTTTCTGTGCATTAATTTTGTATCATGCAACTTTACCAAATTCATTGATTAGCTCTAGTAGTTTTCTGGTGGCATCTTTAGGATTCTCTATGTATAGGATCATGTCATCTGCAAACAGTGACAGTTTTACTTCTTCTTTTCCAATTTGTATTCCTTTTATTTCTTTGTCTTCTCTGATTGCCATGGCTAGGACTTCCAAAACTATGTTGAGTAACAGTGGCAAGAGTGGACATCCTTGTCTTCTTCCTGATCTTAGAGGAAATGTGTTCAGTTTTTCTCCATTGAGAATGATATTTGCTGTGGGTTTGTTGTATATGGCCTTTAGGATGTTGAGGTAGGCTCCTTCTATGCCCAATTTCTAGAGGGTTTTTATTATAAATGGTGTTGCATTTGTCAAAAGCTTTTTCTGCATCTGTTGAGATGATCATATGGTTTTTATTCTTCAGTTGTTAATATGGTGTATCACATTGATTTATTTGAGTATTTTGAAGAATCCTTGCAACCCTGGGATAAATCCCACTTGATCATGGTGTATGATCCTTTTTGTGTTGTTGGATTCTGTTTGCTAGTATTTTGTTGAGGATTTCTGCATCTATATTCATCAGTGATATTGGTCTGTAATTTTCTTTTTTTGTATTATCTTTGTCTGGTATTGGTATCATGGTTGTGGTGGCCTCATAGAATGAGTTTGGGAGTGTTCATCATGCTGTAATTTTTTGGAAGAGTTTGTGAAGGTTGCGTGTTAGCTCTTTTCTAAATGCTTGATAGAATTCACCTGCAAAGCCATCTGGTCTTGGACTTTTGTTTGTTGGAAGAATTTTAAACAGTTTCAATTTCAGTACTTGTCATTGGTCTGTTTATATTTTCTATTTCTTCCTGGTTCAGTCTTGGAAGGTTGTAGCTCTCTAAGAATTTGTCCATTTCTTCCAGGTTGTCCATTTTATTGGCATAGTGTTGCTTGTAGTAGTCTCTTAGGATGCTTTGTATTTCTGCCATGTCTGTTGTAACTTCTCCTTTTTCATTTCTAATTTTATTGATTTGAGTCCTCTCCTTCTTTTTCTTGATGAGTCTGGCTAAAGTTTTATCAATTTTGTTTATCTTCTCAAAGAGCCAGCTTTTAGTTTTATTGTTCTTTGCTATTGTTTTCTTTTCTGATCTTTATGATTTCTTTTATTTCTGCTCTGATCTTTATGATTTCTTTCCTTATACTAATTTTGGGTTTTGCTTGTTCTTCTTCCTCTAGTTCCTTTAGGTGTAAGGTTAGATTGTTTATTTGAGATTTTTCTTGTTTCTTGAGGTAGGATTGTATTGCTATATACTTCCCTCTTAGAACTGCTTTTGCTGCATCCCATAGGTTTTGGATCATTGTGTTTTTGTTGTCATTTGTCTCTAGGTATTTTTTGATTTTCTCTTTGATTTCATCAGTGATCTCTTGGTTATTTAGTAACATATTGTTTAGCCTCCATGTGTTTGTGATTTTTATGTTTTTTCCCTGTAACTGATTTCTAATCTCACAGTGTTGTGGTCAGAAAAGATGCTTGATATGATTTCAATTTTCTTAAATTTACAAGGCTTGATTTGTGACCCAAGATGTGATCTATCCTGGAGAATATTCAGTGTGCACTTGAGAAAAAAGTGTAATCTGGTGTTTTTGGATGGAATGTCCTATAAATATCAATTAAATCTATCTGGTCTATTGTATCATTTAAAACTTGTGTTTCTTTATTTATTTTCTGTCTGGATGATCTGTCCATTGGTGTAAATGAGGTGTTAAAGTGCCCCACTATTATTGTGTTACTGTCGATTTCCTCTTTTATAACTGTTAGCATTTGCCTTATGTATTGAGGTACTCCTATGTTGGGAATATTATATATTTATAATTGTTATAACTTCCTCTTGGATTGATCCCTTGATCATTATGTAGTGTCCTTCCTTGTCTCTTGTGACATTCTTTATTTTAAAGTCTATTTATCTGATATGAGTATTGCTACTTCAGCTTTCTTGTGATTTCCATTTGCATGGAATATCTTTTTCCATCCCCTCACTTTCAGTCTGTATGTGTCCCTAGGTCTGAAGTGGGTCTCTTGTAGATAGCATATATATGGGTTTTGTTTTTGTATCCATTCAGTGAGCTTGTGTCTTTTGGTTGGAGCATTTAATCCATTCACATTTAAGGTAATTATACATATGTATGTTCCTATTACCATTTTCTCAATTGTTTTGGGTTTATTTTTATAGGTCCTTTTCTTCTCTTGTGTTTCCCACTCAGAGACGGTCCTTTAGCATTTGTTGTAGAGCTGGTTTGGGGGTGCCGAATTCTCTTAGTTTTTGCTTGTCTGTGAAGCTTTTGATTTCTCCATTGAACCTGAATGAGATCCTTGCTAGGTAGAGTAATCTTTGTTGTAGGTTCTTCCCTTTCATCACTTTAAATATAGCAAGCCACTCCCTTCTGGCTTGTAGAGTTTCTGCTGAGATATCACCTCTTCACCATATGGGAGTTCCCTTGTATGTTATTTGTCATTTTCACTTGTTGCTTTTAATAATTTTTCTTTGTCTTTACTTTTTGTCAATTTGATTACTAGGTGTCTTGGTATGTTTTTCCTTGGCTTTATCCAGCCTGGGACTCTATGCTCCCTGGACTTGGGTGGCTATTTCCTTTCCCACGTTAGGGAAATTTTCGACTATAATCTCTTCAAATATTTTCTCGGGTCCTTTCTCTCTCTCTTCTTCTGGGACCTCTATAATGCAAATTTTGGTGTGTTTAATGTTGTCCCAGAGGGCTGTTAGGCTGTCTTCATTTCATTCTTTTTTCTTTATTCTGTTCCGTGCCAGTGAATTCCACCATTTTGTCTTCCTTCTGCCTCAGTTATTCTGCTCTTGATTCCTTCTAGTGTATTTTTCATTTCAATTATTGTATTGTTCATCTCTGTTTTTTTGTACTTCAATTCTTCTATGCATTTGTTCTTTCATTCTTCTTGGTGTTTTTTAAACATTTTTTGTATCTTCTCAATCTTTGCCTCCATTCTTTTTCCGAGGTCCTGGACCATCTTCACTATTATTATTCTGAATTCTTTTTCTGGAAGGTTGCCTATCTCCACTTCATTTACTTGTTTTTCTGGGGTTTTTTCTTGTCCCTTCATCTGGTCCATAGTTCTCTGCCTTTTCATTTTGTCTATCTTTCCGTGAATTTGTTTTTCATTCCACAGCCTGCAAGATTGTAGTTCTTCTTGCTTCTGCTGTCTGCCCTCTGACGAATGAGGCTATCTAAGAGGCTTGCGCAAGCTTCCTGATGGGAGCAACTGGTGGTGGGTAGAGCTGGGTGTTGCTCTGGTGGTCAGAGCTCAGTAAAACTTTTATCTGCTGTCTGCTCATGGGTGGGGCAGTGTTCCCTCCCTGTTGGTTGTTTGGCCTTAGGTGACCCATCACTGGAGGCTACAGTCTCTTTGGTCGGGCTAATGGCAGACTCCAGAAGGGCTCATGCCAAGGAGTACTTCCCAGAACTTCTGCTGCCAGTGTCCTTGTCCCGGCAGTGAGCCACAGCCACCCCCCACCTTGGCAGGAGACCCTCCAATACTAGCAGGTAGGTCTGATTCAGTCTCCTATTGGATCACTGCTCCTTCCCCCTGAGTCCTGATGCGCTCACTGCTTTGTGTGTGCCCTCCAAGAGTGGAGTCTCTGTTTCCCCCAGTCCTGTTGTAGTCCTGCAATCAAATCTTGCTAGTCTTCAAAGTCTGATTCTCTGGGAATTCCTCCTCCTGTGGCCAGACCCCCAGGTTGGGAAGCCTGATGTGGGGCTCAGAACGTTCACTCCAGTGGGTGGACTTTTGTGATATAATTGTTCTCCAATTTGTGAGTCACCCACCCAGCAGTTACGGGATTTGATTTTATTGTGATTGTGTCCCTCCTACCATCTCATTGTGGCTTCTCCTTTATCTTTGGTTGTGGGGTATCTTTTTTAGTGTGTTCCAGTGTCTTCCTGTTGACAATAGTTCAGCAGTTAGCTGTGATTCCAGTGCTTTCACAAGAGGGATTGAGCACACATTCTTCTACTCTGCCATCTTGAACCAATCACTCTAGACTTACATAGCTTTTGGTTTCAGCTGAATTTTTCTTGAAAAACTATTTTAAGTGGTTCACCAGCATTTATTTTTGTTTCATACCTAATAAATGTAGTCCTTCAAGTGCCCATTAAATTTTTATAGAGATAATCAAAATGGTTAAAGGTTACTTGATACAGCTGTGTAACATTAAAAAGAAGAAAGAACTACTAATTACAATAATTAAAGCAAGAAATTGAGAGAAAACAGTGAGATATACTGTGCTTATCACTGTTTTTTTAAAGATAAACTTTAGATGATCTATTAAAGATTATTTAATTAAGAGGAATAAGATTTCATGATCACAGATTTGAGTCATATGAGCAGTTAAATAGCCATGTTGAAACTGCTGTTCAGTTAATGAGACCATGGCTTATACAAACACTATAAGAAGAGGAGATATTCAGGTTCCAAACTCAGTCTCCCCGGCTTATTAGTTACATGTTTAATTATAGAATTTGCACATTTTTCCAAACCCAACCAATTACAAGCCCTCTTTACTGAAACACTGTTATTCCAGAAGTCCTTAAACTTTCTTTGTCCATGATGGCTTTGTGGTCTCAATTTTTTTCATGATATCTGTAGTCCAAAAGAAATAATCTTTCTGCTTATTTAATAGTTAGGTTAAAAAAACTTAAAAGTGTTTATATCCTAAACGTGTAGTAGCTGTGTATAAATTGAAAAAAAATTTATTTCATTCTTAAAATATTCACTAATTTATTAACAGTGTGTGTGCCTACTGGGTAGTGCACTACTTCTCATCACTTGAATTAAATAAATTGAATGTTGCGTTGCCATCCTCATTCCTTTTCCCAATTGATTTTTGTGTGGCAACTGCTTTAAAATCTTTTTATATTATTATTAAGACTTTATTTTTAGAGCAGTTTTAGATTCACAACAAATTTGAGGGAAAGACACAGAGATCTCCCATATAGTTCCTGACCCCACACATGCACAGCATTCTGCATTATCAACATTCCCCAACACAACATTTGTTTTAATTGATGAACCTATGTTGACACATCATAATCACCCATAGTCCATATTTACATTAAGGTTCATTCTTGATGTTGTACATTCTATGGGTTTGGACAAATGTATAATGACATATATCCATCATTATGCTATCATACAGAGAATTTTCACTGCTCTAATATCCTATGTGATCCAACTATTCATCCCTTTCCCCTCCCCCAGTCCCTGGCAACCACTAACTTTTTTATTGTCTCCATAATTTGTCTAATCCAGAATTTCATATAGTTAAATAAATCTATAGACACTATAAAAGCAAAGGTGCTAAGTAGCAGAAGATATTTATAGTCCATAACACAAATATAGGATTAATATCTAGAATATATAAAGAAATTCTACAACCATAAACAAACAAAAAGACAACCTACAGACTGGGAGAAAATATTTGCAAATGATGCAAGTGACAAGGGCTTAATTTCCAAAATATACAAACAGCTTATACAGCTCAATAACAAAAAAATCAGACAAACCACTCAAAAAATGGGCAGAAGACCTAAATAGGCATTTCTCCAAAGAAGACATATAGATAGGCAATAGGCATGTGAAAAGATGCTCAACGTCGCTAATTACTAGAGAAATACAAATCAAAACAACAGTGAGGTACCACCTCACACCAGTCAGAATGGCCATCATAAAATGTCTACAAATAACAAATGCTGGAGAGGGTGTGGAGAAAAGGGAATGCTCCTACACAGTTGGTGCAAGTGTAAATTGGTACAACCACTATGAAAAATGGTACAGAAGTTCCTCAAAAAACTGAAAATAAAGGAACTTCCCTGGCAGTCCAGGGGTTAAGAATCTGCAGTTCCAATGCAGCGGGCATAGGTTCAATCCCCAGTTAGGGAATAAGATTACACACGCTGTGCAGTGAGGTCAAAAGATTAAAAAAAAAAGCTAAAAGTAGAGTTGCCATATGATCCAGCATCTCACTCCTGGGCATATATCCAGATAAAACTATAAGTCAAAAAGATATATGCACCATTATGTTCATAGCAGCACTATTCACAATACCCAAGACATGGAAGTAACCTAAATGTCCACTGATAGATGAATAGATGAAGATGTACATATATACATATATACAATGAAATACTACTCAGCCATAAAAATGAATAAAATAATGCCATTTGCAGCAACATAGATGAACCTAGAGATTATCATACTAAGAGAAGTAAGTCAGAAAGAGAAAGACATACCATATGATATCACTTACACATGGAATCTAAAATATGACACAAATGAACTTGTCTACAAAACAGATTCACAGACATAAAGAACAGACTTGCAGTTGCCAAGGGTGGGGAGTGGGAGAGGGATGAATTGGGAGGTTGGGATTAGCAGATGCAAACTATTATACATAGAATGGATAAACAACAAGATCCTGAAGTATAGCACAAGGAACTATATTCAATATCCTATGATAAACCATAATAGAAAAGAATATGGAAAATAATATATATATGTATAACTGAATCATTTTGCTTTACAGCAGAAATTAACATAACATTGTAAATCAACTAAGCTTGAATAAAATAAATTAGAAAAAGAAATTCTACAAGGCAAATATAAAAGCAAAATAATCCAACAGAAAAAATGAGTAAATATCTTAGATACTTTGCAAAGAAATATTCCCAAAGTATTTTATAGGGGAAATATATGTAAATGCAATTTATCTCAATAGCAATAAAGTAAATACAAAATAAAACTATAATAGATGCCATCACACACACTTGCTCTAATGACTTGGCAATACATTAAAATCATTAACAATTTCTATTCCAAAAGTATAGAGCAATGGAATTCTTATATACTGCTCATAGGAGTGTAAACTAGTACATGGACTATGGAAGTGAGTTTGATCAAGTTAGAAATTCATATATCCTTTTAAATGTGATTCCACTGCAACTATACACTTTAGACAAATGCATGCTCAACTACCCTAGGATACAGATATCACTCACATTGAGAAAAACTGGAAACAACCTAAATCTCTGTCAGTAATAAAATAAAGAACTAAATTGTATATTCATGAAATGGTATACAACATAGGAAGGAAATGGACAAACTATATATTTAAATCTGAAAAATATAATGTCACGTCAAAGCCAGACACATAAAACATACAGTGTGTGATGCCATTGATATAAATTTCAAAATTAGACAAAACTAAACTATTTGTAATGCACAGGTGGAGGCTAAACTCAACAAAACAAGGTACTGATTGCCACAGGGTTCAGAGCAGCGGTATTTTATAGGGAATAAGATGCTGTGAGGAAGAGACAATTGGGAACAATTTCTGAGATTCTAACAATGTTATGTATTCTGACCTGGGAGATAGATACATAGTGTTCACTTTGTAATAACTTGTCTAACTGCAAGTTTTGTTTTACACCCTTTTCTATATATGTATTATGTATCTCAACTTAAGAAATATATGTTTAAAAAACTAGCAAATACAAACTGAAAATGTTAAGAGCTGATTAAAATGGAATTCAGTATATCTGTGTTGTTTTATTTTTTTCAAGAATTAGGTTAAAAGTTTAAGTGGCAAAAATTAGCGTTTGTAGTTTTTGGATGGAACGAGATGAGTGTTGTATTTTCTACATTCCTGCTGTGTTTTTTCTCACCAAGAAGCATCAACAATAAACAAAATATCAAAACAGGCCACGTATACTAACAGTGCACACTTACTCTCCAATACCTTCTGTGGTTGCCCCTACTGTATAGTATAAGGCTTTTTTTTTTTTAATACATCTTTATTGGAGTATAATTGCCTCACAATACCATGTTAGTTTCCGTAACATCGACTTATATACACTACCAAATGTAAAATAGTTGGCTGGTGGGAAGCAGCAGCATAGCACAGGGAGATCGACTCGGTGCTTTGCGTTGACCTAGATGGGTGGGATACGGAAGACGGGAGGGAGGCTCAAGAGGGAAGGCTGTTTTTACTGGTTGTTTTTACAGGTTTTGCTGGTTGTAGAGTCACATGAGACAAAAGCAAGGGAGTTTTCTGCGGATCAATGGATCAAATGACTATCTAGAGTGGAATGCATAACAGAAAAGGGAGGAACGGCACGTCTAACTGGTAAAGACAGAATGGACTTGGGAAGATGCCTGTGGAAATAAATTACATTGTGAAGATCAGGTTGTTTCACCAATATAGAAAAGCTAGAAGACAAATCTAATTTTATTTGTTTGCTAGGCTACAGATAGGGAAGATCTATATTTTGTGAGTGAATATGATATAAAATGTAAATTTTATTAGCATTTGTAACCCAATAACACAATTATAATCATTAGTGATTACCTAGGCTTTAATCGTCTTCATCATATAATTTTGACTAAGAGAGGCTAAAATGAGCAAAAATTGAAATACTTTTTAAAACTATTTCTGGATTGGAAAACTGATTTTACTATATTCTGGGACACACCCCAAACACTTGTATTTAAAAATGTTTTTTAAAATGTTTTTTTTCCTTAAAAACATAGCCATATAACCTAAAGCAAAATTTTAAAGTATTTTCTATATTGATAATGTAAATAATTTTTTAAAAATACAAGCCTTTTTTTGACTTGTGTTATAATCTATCCTAAGACATTTTCTGTAGCCCTCCTGCAAAAGTGGTCACGCTGTGGGTAATATTTTTCCACTCAACTCTGTTGATTCTGGCAGTAGATTGCACAAGATCAGGGGCTGAAGAGAGCATGGACTAGTGAAAAGAAGTTATGCAAAGCTTCTGTCAGCCTATAGGTAATAATTTTTTGTTGTTGTTTTTGAAAATTTAAAAGAAATCACTCCTTTTAACAAAGGGAAGTTTGGCTTCATCCTACCCTCTGTCACCCCACCCTACCCCCCACATAAGCTGGGTGCCTTGTGCACTGTACAGTATGCAAAACCACACCTGATCACTCCAAAGATTAGGGAGTCCAGGTTAAAGGTCCATTTTAAGATGATACTTTTAAAGCCATTGTTAATTTGACAAGTTATGTTAAATATTATATATCTTTTTTATATATATATAAATGAAATTGTTTACTTAAAAACACACAAATAAAAAGCTTCAGACTAATTAATTTAGTAAATGTTTAACTAAGTCTTTTTATGTGAAATGCCATTTCCAATAATTTCTGTTTAGACCAACAAATCAGACTGTTGTAGTTCCATCTCTCTCTTTCAGTGAGTTTAATATCATGACTATGTTGTAGTGTAATTTATTTTGCTAAGATTTCCCTTGAATGTGATGAATTCTATTGTTTGTTATATAAGACAGATTTGTTAAAAATGCTGGATATTTTTGCATGTAGTGAATTAATGTACATAATACAGCCAGCGTGTCCTATAGGAAAGCAATATTATTTCAAAGTCCTGCTGCAGACTTTTATTTCCTACTTCAAAAGCAAAAAAAGTTTATGGCACTATAAACAACATGTAATAAATACTTTTCATGATGTGACTATGTGAATACTGGCCCCAATAAATATATTATTGTCCCAAGACTCACAGCTCATTAGAGAAATGCTGCCAGTTTGTAAACAAATATGCAAGCCATCAAGCTTTAAGGCCAACCTGGATCAGTAGAAGAATTTTAATCAGAAATGGCTCAAATGCCAGATCACGGGTATGAAAAAAGTAGTGTGAATTGGGAGCTCTGAAATAGAGAAAACTTTTCTTTCATTGATTTCTTTAAGCTATTCCATCTGTAATAACTTGTTGTTGGCTTTTTGGAAGGAGGCTAAAAGCAAGAATGATTGGCTGATTAGGATTGTTTCTATAGGAAATAACAAATATCTGTTATTATTAATTATAAAAACAAATATAAAACAAGAAAGTGATTTTTTAATTTCTATTTTTGATTCCAGATTATTAAGGTAGGTGAAAATAATGTAATTAAATATTTTTAGACTACCGCAGGGAAAATTTCATCATGTCAGATCACTGGTTACTCTCTAAGGTACTAATTTTCAAAATATTCCATAAGGTAACATAAAGTACTTGAATGTTAATTTTTGTATACTCTTGTTTCTGAGTAAATATTCTTCATTGTTCCTTAGAATGATGGTGTCTTTCAATCTTTTTGACTGAGAAAGAAGAAAAAATATATTTTACATCATGATGCAGCATATATGTATGAATTATATGTATATGCATAAACAAAAGTTCATACAGACACACAATGAATACTTAATTAGGTGAAATAAGCTTGTATATAATCTATTCCATGCTATTTTATCTATTCTGTAATTTTCATTAATAAAAATACCATTTTATTATTTTTCATTAAGAAGAATTAAATAATTAAGACCCCAAATCTCTTCAAATTGATGTTACTGACTTTACTAAAGCTTGAAAAATATCCCCTTTGACAAACCTAAATCTGTGCCATTCAGTTTAATGCTTCAGAGCACGTGCCTTCCATAGCAAGGCACACTCAATAAACACTAATGAATAAATAAATGGATGATGCTTAAAGTTTCTCAGTTGCATTCACAGTCTAGCCTTACCTTTCTGAGACAACAGCTCAGTATATGCTTGGGATTTTTTTTTTTTCTTTTCTTTTTTTTTTTAAATTTATTTATTTGGGGCTGAGTTGGGTCTTTGTTGCTGAGCGCGGGTTTTCTCTAGTTGTGGCGAGCAGGGGCTACTCCCCATTGTGGTGCGTGGGCTTCTCATTGCGGTGGCTTCTCTTGTTGCGGAGCACGGGCTCTAGAGCGCAGGCTCAGTAGTTGTGACGCACGGGCTTAGCAGCTCCGCGGCATGTGGGATCTTCCCGGACTGGGGCACGAACCCATGTCCCCTGCATTGGCAGGCGATTTCCCAACCACTGCACCACCAAGGAAGCCGCCTATGCTTGGGATTTTGAGGTGTCTTCCAAACTCCCTAGAATTAATTTATACCCTTCTCGGGGGTTACTTCTACAGGGAGTTGCTGCTGTTAAGTGTTCATTCTACTACTTTAATTTAAAAAAAGACTTCAGTCTTGAAGTTGAAGCTGTGAGAGACAGAATTGTGTTTTAATTCTCTCTCTACCATGTATTATTTGTTAATTTCTGAAATTGTTTTCTCATTTACAAATCTATACTAATAATTAATATCCATGTTTGTTATACAGATTAAATTTTATGATGAATACAAAGCACTAAATTTCAAGAAAAGTCAATAAATATTAAATGATGTTAATGCTGATGGCTGTCTTGCAATATACAGCATTTCTCCTGCAAATAATTTTGTCTGTGTTCTGCTGTCCTTCTTGCTTTACCACATCCTTCTCCTTTTATTTTAGTCTCATAAGCTGAACCGATTTAACCAACTGCCATAAGTCCATTGACATGAATCATGTTCTTTGATTAAAATTATTTATCTGTAAAATCTATGATCATAATTTTAACTTTATCACATCAGAAAAACGTTAGTAATAATGTTAATTAAAACAGTGATTGATTACACAGGATTTTCTACCAAACTACACATGTCTGGCTTTATTGGACACACATGAAGTAAGTAGTCTTTGATGGGAATACCAAAAGGGATTATTGGATCTGTATGTTACACTCATTAGACAGTTATTTCCCATGCTTCAAAAAACAGAAACTCTGTTATCTGGCTATTTTCCATAAATTAAAAAATGTTTATGTATTTAGTAAGAATAAAGGAACAAGGATATTTCATTAACACTGGCTCAGATACAAACTAGACATGGTGGTGTTGCATCTTATAAATCTTGATATTATGTTCTAATTTTTAAATTTTGCACTTGAGAGATGGCAATCTTCTGCTTCTGACTATGACAGAGCAGCTTATTTCAGAACAAATAGTCCACAATGAGTAAACAGAAAAGTTGAATAAGAATTAAGAATTTTTAAAAATTTATTTCAAGGCAGTAGAGAGTGACTGGGACAACCAGGCCTTGTGGTGCCAAAATCACAAAGAGGAAAAAGACACATAGAAAGAAGTCTGGATTTTATGCTACTTCATCCACTTGGAGCATGGACTGATTCCTTGTTTAGGCTTCTTACACTCATCATAATTATTTAGAGATTAATCTGTTTTATTGCATGTGGTTGTTCCTTCCTTTTTATTGCTTAGTCATATTCTGTTGTCTTGATAATACCAGCTTGTTTATCCATTCATCTGTTGATGGCATTTGGTCTCTTTCCAGTATTTGGCTATTATATTATATTATACTTGGCTATTATATTATTAAAGCTGCTTTAAACATTTGGGGAAAATCTTTCTTTTAAGGAATTTTTCCATTTCATAGAAGTTGTTGAATTATGGACAAAAAGTTGTTCATAATTGTAGCAGACAGACTTTAGGATGGCATCTGTAATTCCTACCTCCTGACGTTCTTGCCCTGTATAATCTCCTCGCCTTGCTGCCTGGGCAAGACCTGTGACTTGCTTCTAGCCAACAGAACAAGGCCAAGCGTAGTGTAGAAAGAATTGTGCAGATGTGGGATGCCCCTCACAAATCTGAAGCAAAGAACTTATTTTAGGCAGGAAGATGGTGCAGTCATAGCTTCATCTCTTTTGTTTCCCATTTCCCAAGGATCACTTTCTTGCTTAATGTCCACTGTCATGAAAACCATTTTTCTCCCTATATTTTGCATGGGTTTTTTTGTTTTTTCTTGTGGCGCTTTTACTCTATTTTGGTCAGAGACAGAAGTCCCCTTAAATGTTTTGAAATATAAATTTCTGAGAGAATTATGTCTGCCTCTGAATCTTGCTTATCGAATTTTTATTATGGTTTGTTGAAGTAAATCTACAAAGTAGTGCCATGTCATATTATAAACATTTATAATTAAGTAATAAGTCAAGTTTTCCTTTTCACATTAGTTAAATATTTAAACTTTGACTAACTAATGAATGTATAGTATTGAATAACTTTTCACCCATTTCTACCTCCTTTACTTATTTTCTCAGCTACTTCTATTTTAATATCTTCTTAAATTCTGTAATAGGTATTGGATGTCTCTACTTGCCTCCTCTCCTCTTGTTGTTGATGTTGAATCAGTACATAGGGGCAACAGAGAAAAGATTTCTCATTATACACTCTACATCTCAAAGACTAAAGACACAGCCAAACTTAAAGACTGCTTTGGGAATGTTACTCACTGGTTTTGGACCCGGAAAATAGACAAACAAAAAACCTCTAGTGCAACCCTATAGACAGAGATCAAATTTTCTCCAAATAATCCAGCCCCTGGTAGAAGAAATCTCCTAGAATATTTTTTTTATTGTTTCCTCTATTAAAGATAGAAGACCATTGTGGGACTGTGACCGTGTTACTCAGCACAGAAGGACACAATGCCACAAATGTTCTACCCACTCTTAGCCCTGTAGTTTACTAAAGTTGTAGTAAATTGGTAGAAATAATTTAATAGTGAAGAGATTCTATTAGCTATAGTAATTAAACTCTAGCTACATTATTTTCTTTATGTTCACTTACAGTTATGGAACCGGAGCAAAACCCTGCAGGGTCCCCCACCCCCAAGTACAAAGGCCCCTCCAAGTCCCCTGCCTCTTGTTTGTAAAAAAGCTGAAATCTCTCAGGCCTCCCTGAGTCAAAAAAGAGCAAGCTTGAACAGTTAATGATTAGGAAAATAGAGTCACAGACTCATTGTCTGATGCACATTCCTGAGTTGTTTTACAGATACTATCACTGCCACCAGAGGGAAAAAGTTAACTGCATGATGACTAGACAGCAGCCTTGACATAAGCTGCTCCATCTTGAGCAGTACTGAATCTATGGCTAGCACAATTCCAAGAACTGGCCTTAAGAGAATGGGATTAACACTCTT
>NW_006799035.1:137414-146847 GCF_000442215.2 Lipotes vexillifer | reverse complement strand
CTCTTTCTCATAATAATCTACATCTTTATGGCCATCAAAATAATTGTAGCTTGTTCTACCCATATATGTAAGTGGGCAACTAAAGCTGTCAACAAAGAGATGCCTCAAACCCATGTCGATATATTTCACTCTAAGACTTCAATGCCCTTTCTCAGCACGAAGCAGTTACAGAAGACAGACCTTCCTCCCTAATCCCATAGAAATGGAATGATATCTGATGGGGGTGGGTGGAGGGATTTTTAAGCAGCTCTTTGCAGGAAATTGTCCACAGCAGGAAACCCCTTTTGCCTTGTCACTTTAGCAAAGCTATATTGTAACTAAACTTAAACCAGGCACCCCCAAGCTCTGCTGATCTCCAGCCCAAGCACACTTTTCAAATCCTTTGATCACACAATACCTTACCTAACCTGTTGGTTCTTCCTGTAGATCAAAGAAGTAAACATGAAGAACAAGTAAGTAATTAACAGATAACCAGATCTCTTCCCTAGCTTCCCCTTCAGTAAACTTGTGAACAAACAGTATGAACAAAGTTAGCATCTAAAGAAGGATCACAAGAAGTTAAAAGCCTGCATGTAGTGGGGGTGGCAATGACTCTGAGCCCCTATCTCAATGATTAAGATTACTTCACCTTTTCCCTTTAAAACTTTCACTGCCAAACAAAATCTTAGGAGATGGTTTTGGGGGGACACTGAATCCACCATCTCCCCAGATTGCCAGCAATAGAGCAAAGAGAACTGCTTGTGAAAATATCAAATAAAATTAAAAACCATGGTGTTAAAAGTGAAGACATATAGGGACTGCTCTTGATAGAACAGAAATGGTATACTCATGCTTGATAAGAGAAAAAATATTACTATCACTAGAATTCTTTTCCCTTAAATCTTTTAGATCAAGACGAAGGCTTTTTTTGTAAGCCATGGGAAAGTTTCCCCCAGGGGGTAAAAATAACAAGTTTCAGAAAACAGAATTAGTGAAAAATTTGTGAGCTCTGAAAATTTTTACTTTTAGCAACACGACAATATTACATTCTAATTAGTGTCTGAATGTTTAAAAAGTAATTTCAGAACAATTTGCATATGTCATTTACCATAATGCTAAATACTTGGGCATACATAGAGCTTTCTCTTTTAAAAACAATGTTGAATTACTGTTATTTCTGTAAGCAGTGTGATCTTTTGGCTCAATTTCAATACATGTAGGGAAGCCTAGCAGTTTATCAAGCCAGAAAGGACATGAAAAATTATCAAGAAGTTTAAGATTTCATCTGTTACCTTTTTATCATTATGTGGGGAAAAAAAAGTAAATGACCAAATTTGTAAATACATTAAATACCAATTATATCTTTATATCTCTGTAAGTCTTATGCTCTTCAAAGATAATGATAAGCATTATTAAATAAAAAGCATTATTATGCAGTAATAAAAATCTGTATTATACAATTATTTATAATTATTACATAATTATTTTGTTCATTTATTATTTTCCAAAAGTATTATATGAAGAAAGCAGACTGTATGTAAATATTACCCTCTTCAGCCCAACATTCTTTCAAGTAATAGAAAAATGCATTTTAGGAAGAAAATATTTGCATTGGAGCACTGGAAAAGAAACCTATCATCAGTGGAATAAATACGTTAAGGAGATATGTAACACAGCCTGCCGAGATAGAAAATATATGCAGGTGCAAATTTGAAGACAAAATCAAAATATCTTCTGTTTGACTCCCTAATTCATTTTCTTTTTCTTTGTGCTCTTGCAGGTTTTTGAACTATACTGTAGTATAGTAAACTGCTGAAATCATACCTGTACAGGTGAACAAATTTTCACAAAATGAACTCACCCATGTAATCAGAACCCAGATGAAAAAGCCCACTTACCAGTATCCCAGCATACTTACTTTTGCCTCCCTCCAGTTACTACTCTCACCAGCAATAACTATTGCCCTGCTGGAAGTGAGATTGTGATGACTCATTGTGGTTTATATTTGCTTGCGTATGTTGCACATTTTTTCATATGCCTATTGGCCATTCGCTTTTGTGAAAACATGGTCAAATATTTTGCCCTTTCCTGGGGGCAGAGTCAAGATGGCAGACTAGGAGAACGTGAAGCTTGTGTCTCCTCTCAACTAGGGCACATACCAGGCACTGGTGGGGGACCACAGACACCTAAGGGGATGGGAGGAACCCCTGAGCCACTGGGTAGGAAGTGGGGGGAGGGAGGGCAGAGAAGTGGAGGCAGGATAAGGCCGGTGCCCCTGAGGGTTGGTTGGAGGAAGGGAGAGGTTCCCATGCCCGGAGGGTCCCACCCAACATTAGGGGGATCAACAGAGAGGGGAGGGACCCTAGGGAGAATGGAGGATAGGAAGGAAATGTGGCTACTGTTTCCCCTGCCCACTTGGGCCCTGGGGAGCCTTCTGAGGTACTGGACCTGATCCTCTTCCCTCTGAGGCCCTCTCTGGCCACATGGGTCCTGAGGATGTGGGAGGGAGAGAAGGGGGAGGGAAAGTAGAGGCTGGACAGACAGGACTGGTGTCCCTGAAGGGTGGCTGGGGGAGGGGAGGGGTTCCCATGCTTGGGAGGGGCCCACCCACAGTGATCAACAGGGATGGGGAGAGACCCTTGGCAGATCGGAGGACCAGAAGGGAACACAGCCCACTTGGGCCCCAGAGAGCCTGCTGAGGCCCCTGGCCGAATCCTCCACCTTCCAAGGCTCCCTCCAGCCACACTGGGCTTAAGCCCTGCCCCCACACCCCCACCCAGGGCCTTACCTCTGCACTTCACACTCTGAGACCCCCTCTGACCCTGCTGCCTTTTCTGGTCATGTGGGTTCTGAGCCTAGGCCCCACTCCTTGCCCTAAACCCCACCCCAACTAAGCCCTGCCCCCACCTAAGCTATGGCCCCCCACAGCCAAGGCCTTTTCCAGCCTTCTTTTTTTTTCTTCAGGTTGTGGCTCTGTTTTACTTTGTTGTTTCATTTATATTTTTATTTTTTCTAATAATATTTTTATTTTTCTAATTTTATTTTATTCCTTATTCTTTGTTATTGTTCTGCTCCTTTTGGCTTGTCCCCCACCCCCTTTTTTTTCTGTTGTGGTTCTGTTTTACCTTGTTGTTGTTGTTTCACTTATATTTTTATTTTTCCTAATATATTTTCTATTTTTCTAATTTTATTTTATTTTTATTCTTTGTCATTGTACTGCTTCTTTTTTTTTTTTCTTTTGCCATGCCATGTGGCTTGCAGGATCTTGGTTCCCAGGGCAGGGGTCAGGTCTAAGCTTCTGTGGTGGGAGTGCCAATTCCAAACTTCTGGACTAAAAGAGAACCTAAGACCCCAGGGAATATTAATTGGAGTGAGGTCTCCTGGAGGTCTTCATCTCAGCACAAAGACCCAGCTCTACACAACTGCCTGCAAACTCCAGTGCTGGAGGTCTCAAAACAAACAACCAGTAAGCCAAGAACACAAGCCAACCCATCAGAAAAAATGAGATGAGAAAAAAGTATGCTACAGACTAAGGAGCAAGGTAAAAACCCACAAAACCAAATAAATGCAGAGGAAATAGGCAACTTACCTGAAAAAGAATTCAGAGTAATGATAGTAAAGGTGATCCAAAATCTCAGAAATAGAATGCAGGCACAGATCGAGAAAATATAAGAAATGTTAACAAAGACCTAGAAGAACTAAAGAACAAACAAACAGTGATGTCAAGCCTCAGAAAACTTAAGAAAATTGAAACTGTATCAAGTGTCTTTTTCAACCACAATGCTATGAGATTAGAAATCAATTACAGAAAAAAAAACTGTAAAAAACACAAACAAATGGAGACTAAACAGTGCACTGCTAAATAACCAAGAGATCACTGAAGAAACCAAAGAGGAAATCAAAAAATTCCTAGAAACAAATGCCAATGAAAACACAATAATTGAAATGAAAAATACACTAGAAGGAATCAATAGCAGAAAACCTGAGGCAGAAAAGCAAATAAGTGAGCTGGAAGATAGAATGGTGGAAATAACTGCTGAAGAGCAGGGAAAAAAAAAAAAAAAGACTGAAAAGAATCGAGGACAGTCTCAGAGACCTCTGGGACAACATTAAATACACCAACATTCCAATTATAGGGGTCCCAGAAGAAGATGAGAAAGAGAAAGGGTCTAAGAAAATATTTGAAGAGATTATAGTCAGAAACTTCCCTAACATGGGAAAGGAAATAGTCACCCACATCCAGGAAGTGCAGAGAGTCCCATACAGGATAAATATTAGGAGAAGCACACGAAGACACATATTAATCAAACTATCAAAAATTAAATTCAAAGAAAAAAACGTTAAAAGCAGCAAAGGAAAAGCAACAAATAACATACAAGGGACTCCCCATATGATTATCAGCTGATTTTTCAGCAGAAACTCTGCAGGCCAGAAGAGAGTGGCAGGATATATTTAAAGTGATGAAAGGGAAAAACCTACAAGCAAGATTACTCTACCCAGCAAGGATCTCCTTCAAATTTGACAGAGAAATCAAAAGCTTTACAGACAAGCAAAAGCTAAGAGAATTCATCACCACCAAACCAGCTTTACAACAAATACTAAAGGAATTTTCTAGGTGGGAAACACAAGTGAAGAAAAAGATGCCCTAAAAACAAACTCAAAACAATTAAGAAAATGGTAATGGGAATATACATATCAACAATCACCTTTAATGTGAATGGATTAAAAGCTTCACAAAAAAGACACAGACTGGCTGAATAGACACAAAAACAAGAACCATATATATGCTGTCTACAAAAGATACACTTCAGACCTAGGGACACATACAGACTGAAACTGAGGGGATGGAAAAAGATATTCCATGCAAATGAAAATCACAAGAAAGCTGGAGTAGCAATACTCATATCAGATAAAATAGACTTCAAAATAAAGACTGTTACAAGACATAAGGAAGAACACTGCATAATGATCAAGGGATCAATCCAAGAAGAAGATATAACAATTATAAATATATATGCACCCAACATAGGAAGGCCTCAATATGTAAGGCAAATGCTAACAGCCATGAAAGGGGAAATCGACAGTAACACAATAATAGTGGGGGACTTTAACACCTCACTTACACCAATGGACAGATTATCCAGACAGAAAATAAATAAGGAAACACAAGCTTTAAATGGCACAACACACCAGATAGATTTAATTGATATTTATAGGACATTCCACCCAAAAGCGGAAGAATACACTTTCTTCTCAAGTGCACAGGGAACATTCTCCAGGATAGAACATATCTTGGGGCACAAATCAAGCCTCAGAAAACTTAAGAAAATTGAAACTGTATCAAGTGTCTTTTTCAACCACAATGCTATGAGATTAGAAATCAATTACAGAAAAAAAAACTGTAAAAAACACAAACAAATGGAGACTAAACAGTGCACTGCTAAATAACCAAGAGATCACTGAAGAAACCAAAGAGGAAATCAAAAAATTCCTAGAAACAAATGCCAATGAAAACACAATGACCTAAAACCTATGGAACGCAGCAAAAGCAGTTCTAAGAGGGAAGTTTATAGCAATTCAATCCAACCTCAAGAAATAAGAAAAATCTCAAATAAATAATCTAACCTTACGCCTAAAGAAACTAGAGAAAGAAGAACAAAGAAAACCCAAAGTTAGTAGAAGGAAAGAACTCATAAAGATCAGAGCAGAAATAAATGAAATAGAAATGAAGAAAACAATAGCAAATTTCAATAAAATGAAAAGCTGGTTCTTTGAGAAGATAAACAAAATTGGAAGAAATCTAAGATGAGATAAACAGGAGGAGAGATATACCATGCTCCTGGATTGGAAGAATCAATATTGTGAAAATGAATATACTACCCAAAGCAATCTACAGGTTCAATGTAATCCCTAACAAATTACCAGTGGCATTTTCACAGAATTAGAACAAAAAATTTTACAATTTGTATGGAAACACAAAAAACCCCCAAGAGCCAAAGCAATCTTGAGAAAGAAAAATGGACCTGGAGGAACCAGGCTCCCCAACTTCAGAGTATACTACAAAGCTACCGTAATCAAGATAGTATGGTACTGGCACAAAAACAGAAATATAGATCAATGGAACAGGATAGCAAGCCCAGAGAAAAACCTGTGCACCTATGGTCACCTAATCTATGACAAAGGAGGCAAGGATATACAATGAAGAAAAGACAGCCTCTTCAATAAGTGGTGCTGGGAAAACTGAACAACTACATGTAAAAGAATTAGTTAGAACACTACCTAACAACATACACAAAAATAAACTCAAAATGGATTAAAGACCTAAATGTAGGACCAGACACTATAAAACCCTTTGAGGAAGACAGAGAAAACACTCTTTGGCATAATTCATGGCAAGATCTTTTATGACTGTCCTCCTAATGAAAATAAAAACAAAAATAAGCAAATGGGACCTAATTAACCTTAAAAGCTTTTGCATAGCAAAGGAAACTATAAACAAGACAAAAAGCCCTCAGAATGGGAGAAAATATTTACAAACAAAGCAATAGACAAAGGATTAGTCTCCAAAATATACAAAATATACAAACAGCTCATGCAGTTCAGTATCACAAAACAAACAACCCAATCAAAAAATAGGTGGAAGTCCTAAGTAGACATTTCACTAAAGAAGACACACAGATGGCCAAGAGGCGCATGAAAACATGCTGAACATCACTAATTATTAGAGAAATGCAAATAAAAATGACAATGAGGTGTCACCACATGCCAGTCCGAATGGCCATAATCAAAAAATCTACAAACAATAAATGCTGGAGAGGGTGTGGAGAAAAGGGAACCTGTTTGCACTGTCGGTGGGAATGTAAATTGATACAGCCACTGTGGAGAACAGTATGGAGGTTCCTTAAAAAACTAAAAATAGAACTACCATATGGCCCAGCAATCCCACTACTGGGCATATATCATGAGAAAACCATATTTCAAAAAGTCACATGTACCCAAATGTTCATTGCAGCACTATTTACAATAGCCAGGACATGGAAGCAAACTAAATTTCCATTGACAGATGAATGGGTAAAGAAGATGTGGTACATATATATAATGGAATATTACTCAGCCTTAAAAAGGAATGAAATTGGGTCATTTGTAGAGATGTGGATGCACCTAGAGCCTGTCATACAGAGTGAAGAAAGCCAAAAACAGAAAAACAAATATTGTATAGTAATGCATATATGTGGAATCTATAAAAATGGCACAGATAATCTATTTGCAGGGCAGGAATATAAACGCAGACATAGAGGACGGACATGTGGACACAGAGTGGGAAGGGATGAAGGCAGGTGCGATGAATTGGGAGATTAGGTTTGACATAAATGCACTACCATGTGTAAAATAGATAGCTAGTGGGAACCTGCTGTTTAGAACAGGGAGTTCAGGTCTGTGATGACCCAGATGGGTGGGTTGGTGGGGGAGGGAGGTCCCTGAGGGAGGGATTTATGTATACATATAGCTGATTCACCTCACTGTACAGCAGAAACTAACAAAACATTGTAAAGCAATTTTACTCCAAGAAGAAAAAAAATTTTGTCCATTCCTAATATTGGATTGGCCTGCCTAGGAATGCGTTATATCCTCTGTTTGTGACTTCATTTTTCATTCCCTTCATATTGTCTTTTGATGAGCAAAGGCTTTTAATTTCAGTGAAGTTCAGTTTGTGGATAATGATTTTTCTGTCCTTTTAAGGAAAGATATTATTACTTGAAACTGATGCATATTTATTTTCATTCAGTTGGTCACAATGGTCAATTCTAATCATTTTGATATTTTGAGTATCTGTTGCAATGTCATTTTTTATTTATGGGTTTCATAAAATGTCTTTTCTCCCTTTTTTTTCCTGAGTAATTTTTCTAGAGGTAAGTCAAATGTATTAATTGCTTAAAGAACAAATTTTTAGTTTATTTTCTCAAATGTATATTGTCAATTCTATTTCATCAGTTTCTATTTTATTTTTTTAATTTTTTATTTTTTTGCTGTACGCGGGCCTCCCACTGCCATGGCCTCTCCCATTGCGGAGCACAGGCTCCGGACACGCAGGCTCAGCGGCCATGGCTCACGGGCCCAGCCACTCCATGGCATATGGGATCCTTCCAGACTGGGGCACGAACCTGCGTCCCCTGCATCAGCAGGTGGACTCTCAACTACTGCGCCACCAGGGAAGCCCAGTTTCTATTGTTTTACTGTATCTTTACTTCCACTTTCTTTGTGCTTAATTTGTTCATATTTCTCCAGTTTCATAAGCTAGAACCTTTTATATTTTTATTCAAGCTTTCATGATTTTTTATTTTACTCATTTAGAGATATGAATTTTTCTCTGAACACTGGTTTAGTTGCACCTCACAAATGTTGAGGTATCTTAATTCCATTATCACTGAATTCAAAATGGTTTCTAACTTGGCTTATGATTTTTTTTCTTTGACCCATGGGTATATAAAAACGTGGGGAATTTTAAGTTATCTTTCTATTAGTTAGTTCTTAATTAATTCAATGTTCACTAATACTTAGTGGACATATCCTATATTGTAATTCTCTGTAGAGTACCATTTTGATTCTTTTCTCATTTTCCTGTGTGAATACTTTAAAGATATTTTTGCAGTTGTTACCGTGGGAATTACAACTAATATCCTAAATTTATAACAATTGACATTGAGTTGATATTAAATTAACTTCAATAGCATGCAAAAACTGTTTCTATCCATCTTTGTTTTCTCCCTCTTTATACTGTTATTGTCACAACTTACATCTACATACACTGTGTGTGCTGGCTAACATAGTATTATATTTATTGTTTAATACATTTGTCCTTTAAATCATATAGGAATTAAACAGAAGATTTACAAGCTAAAAATAAAATAATGCTAGCTTTAATGTTTACCTCTACTGTTATCTTTACCAGAGTTCTTTATTTATTCATGTCTTTGAGTTACTGTTTATTATCTTTTGTTTCAGCCTGAAGGACTCCATATAGTATTTCTTACAGGGCAGCTCTGCTAATGAAAAACTCCCTTAGCTTTTGTTTACCTGGGACTATTCTAATTTCTCCTTCACTTTTGTAGGATAGTTTTGTCAGATGCAGGCAAACCTCATTTTATTGCACTTTGATTTACTGCGATTCAGGAATGTTGGATTTTTTTACAAATTGAAGGTTTGTGGCAACCCTGCATTGAGCAAGTCTATCAGTGCCAGTTTTCAAACAGCATTATTTTTAAATTAAGGTGTGCATGTTTTTATAGACATAATGCTATTGCACACTTAACAGACTACGGTATAGTATAAACATAACTTTTTTTTTTTTTTTTTTCTTGCGTTATGTGGGCCTCTCACTGTTGTGGCCTCTCCCATTTGCGGAGCACAGGCTCCGGACGCGCAGGCTCAGCGGCCATGGCTCACGGGCCCAGCC
>NW_006799035.1:105286-137235 GCF_000442215.2 Lipotes vexillifer | reverse complement strand
CAGGCGGACTCTCAAGCACTGCGCCACCAGGGAAGCCCTAAACATAACTTTTATATGCACTGGGAAACCAAAAATATTTGTGTGACTTGCTTTATTGTGATATTTGTTTTATTGTGATGGTATGGAATCGAACGTGCAACATCTCTGAGGTATGCCTGTATAGGATTGTTGGTTGACAGATTTTTTTTTCCTTTCAGCACTTTAAAAATGTCATCCCACTCACTTATGGCCTCTATGGTTACTGATAAGAAATATACTGTTAATATTGAGGATCCCTTGTAAGTCAGTTCATTGGTTTCTATTACTTTACTATATCTTTCCTTCCACTTTCTTTGTGCTTAATTTGATGCTTTCAAGATTATAACCTTGCCTTCAACTTTTGAAAATTTGATTATAATATGTTTTGTGTAGATCTCTTTTGAGTTTACTCTTTTGGAGTTCATTTAACTTCCTAAATATGTAGACTTGTGTGTGTGTATTTGTGTGTGTGTGTGCATGTGTGTTTTAAATTAAATTCAGGGAGTTTTTTGCCATTATTTTTTCGAGTAGTCTTTCTGTCCTTTTCTCTCTTTCCTGTTCTTTTAGCATTCTGTCTATGTTAGTATGCTTAATGGTGTCCCCCAAGTCTCTTAGGCTCTGTTCATTTTTTCTCCATTCTTTTTCATTTATGCTCCTCAGACTAGGTAATTACAATTTCTCTGTCTTCAAGTTCTCTTATATTTTATACTGTCTACTCAAATCTGCCATTGAACTCTTCTAGTGAATTTTTCATTTGTTTCTGCACTTTTCATCTCCAGTATATCTGTCTGTTTTGTTTTTTTTTAATAATTTTATTCTCTGTCAATATTCTCTGGTTGTCATACACTGTTCTCTTGGTTTCCTTTAGCTCTTTGTCTATAGTTTCCTTTAGCTCTTTGAGCATATTTAAGATAGTTGATTTAGTCTTTGCCTACTAAGTCCAATATTGGAGATTTCTTAAAAACAGTTTCCATCAAATTTTATGTGAATGTGTTATACTTGCTTGTTTCTTTGCATGCTTCCTATTTCTTTGTTGAAAACTTGCTATTTTGAATATTATAATGTGGTAACTCTGGAAATACAATTATTCCCCTTCCTCACAGTTTTCTTGTATTGCTTTCTATGGCCTGTAGATGTTTGTTTGTTTAGTGACTTTTCTAAAGTATTTTTGTGAAGTGTATGTTCTTTGTCATGTTTGATCTCTCAAGTCTTTTCCTATTAGTGTTGGGCAGAATTTCCTTGAATGCCAGGAGCCCTCTCCCACCTACAAAAAAAAAAAAGGAAGAGAAAAAGAAAACAAACAAACAAAAAAGAAAGGAAAAAATAAATCTCTTACAATCTTTGCAAATTTACTCTGTGCTGGGGGCACTCCTTCAATTCTTAGCAAGGCTGTTTACAACTCTGCCTTATCTTTACTTCCTACATGCACTAAGCCTAGAGATCAGCCAGAGATGAAAGTTTAGGGTCTTCATAGGTCTTTTCTGAGCATGTGGTATGCTCTGGCCATGAATGTCACTTTCTACATTCACAGGAATGTACAGGTTTTGGCATGCCTTAATTTCCCAAAGAAATTCTCTAGATTTTCTTCCCAGGCTATCAATGCTCTATAGCTTGTTTGAACTTTAACCTTTTGCCCTAGGCAACTGCAGTCTGTTCTTTGCTTTACAATGTTTTTGAGAAATGCCTGCCAATTTCCTACCCTAAATGAGTTCTGAGTTAGGCAAAATGAAGACAAATGCCTTGCCTGAATCATTCAGGTTCATACAAACAATTCTTTAATAATGAAGTCTTTTTTTTTGCATTACGCGGGCCTCTCACTGTTGTGGCCTCTCCCGTTGCGGAGCACAGGCTCCAGACGCGCAGGCTCAGCGGCCATGGCTCACGGGCCCAGCCGCTCCGCGGCATGTGGGATCTTCCCGGACCGGGGCACGAACCCGTGTCCCCTGCATCAGCAGGCGGACTCTCAACCACTGCGCCACCAGGGAAACCCGATAATGAAGTCTTTTCTGCTCCCTACAGTTACAGGAAACTGCTTCTTAGCCTGGGAATCTAGGCTACTGTCTTCCAGATTACTGTAAAACCAAGGAGGCTGGGGGAGCAACGGCAAGTAAAAATACCATAATGCTTTCCAACTGTTTTTAAGTTTCTTTTTGCTTGATTAGTATTTGCTTGGTTGTGGTAAACTTAGACTGTTTCCACTCTTTTTTTTTTTAACATCTTTATTAGAGTATAATTGCTTTACAATGGTGTGTTAGTTTCTGCTTTATAACAAAGTGAATCAATTATACATATACATATGTTCCTATATCTCTTCCCTCTTGCACCTCCCTCCCTCCCACCCTCTCTATCCCACCCCCCAAGGCGGTCACAAACCATCTAGCTGATCTCCCTGTGCTATGTGGCTGTTTCCCACTAGCTATCTACCTTACATTTGGTAGTGTATATATGTCCATGCCTCTCTCTTGCTTTGTCACAGCTTACCCTTCCCCCTCCCCATATCCTCAAGTCTATTCTCAACTGTTTCCACTCTTACAAGGTGTATTCTGATTGTTTTTGCTTGTTCTCTAGTTTCTGTGGAGACATGGGTCCTAGATGCCACCTACTCTGCCATTTTCACTGAAGTCACTCAGACACTTATTTATTTATTTATTTGCGGTACGTGGGGCTCTCACTGTTGTGGCCTCTCCCGTTGCGGAGCACAGGCTCCAGACACGCAGGCTCAGTGGCCATGGCTCACGGGCCCAGCCGCTCCGCGGCATGTGGGATCTTCCTAGACCGGGGCACGAACCTGTGTCCCCTGCATCGGCAGACAGACTCTCAACCACTGAGCCACCAGGGAAGCCCCAGACACGTATTTTTAAAAGTACACCCTATGCAGGACCCTGATATATTAAAATTCTGTTTCTTTAAATTGGAGAAATTTAGAATGTGAAGGAGGAAACAGAGTCTACAATCCCCTTACACAGCCACACCTTTCTAGGATTTGTCTTTGAAAGTGTTTCTTCTAAAATCTAAGTATTTTTGATAAACTGCTTGAAAATCAATGATATAAACCCATTTTGCGACTAAGAAGAAGTAACATCTTCTAACACCATAGATAGGAAACGACAAACCTAAGACCCAAATCTACGTATTTTGGCTTCTTCTACGTTATTCTTTCCACCATGTTTTTCTCTCACCTTTCCTCTAACCCACCCTTTAATTAAGAACTATGACACCAGTGAGTTTCCATTTAATTTTGAAAATAAGAATATGCATGAAATAGAAAAAAAAACAGATAAGATCTGTGAAATACTATTAAGGGAAGTCAGAAAAGTAACAGATAAAATATTAAGCAAGTTGAAAAGAATTAAGGTGAAGTAGTTCCAGAATAAAAACTAAAGTTTGATTTGTAATATTGGGCAAGTTTGTACATCCATATGCTCTCCAACTTTTCATCTGGGGTATTTTCAACTTCAAAACTAACACTAATATTGAAACCTGAGTTTGCCTTAAAAGGCTGGAATAATTTAAAGTTTGCCGAAAGGCTGAAATAATGAACTTATAGTGGCATAAGATACCCAAAACTTGACTTTATATGAAATTTCTGTAATAGTCAAAAGGTTCTACTTCCTCCTTCAACTAATGACACAGATTTCCAATTCTCATTTGGACTCATGAAGTCCTGTGCCTATAATGCTGCACCCCCCGCACCCCACACACATCATTAGCTCTTTGAATTATACTTCTCTCAAGGAACTTCAACTTAGTGCTGTGAAATTTTCTAAACCTACAGTTATCTTGGCTTACTCTGAACTTTAGTTATATTATTAATATTTGTGTCATTTATTATTCTGTGTAGATTATATAAGGCTCTTGCTCCACTATTTTACTTAGTTAACTTGACCATATTGGGTATTTTATAAACATTACTTATTGCCATGCTACTATTGCTATTTTCCAAATAAGCCTCCACCAATTCATCATAGCAAACTGATAACCAAATTACACAAAAGTAAAAGCTAAAAGTAAATTAGAAGACCCCAAAATCACGTATACAAGATATGTTTTCATGTATACATTTGAATATATTACTGTAAGTTTTTTTTTTAAAGCAAACTTGTTTTCTGGCCCATATCTTTATACATAGGCATTGAATTGGTACATCATTTCATAAATCTCATTGGAGATAATAATTTAAGATACAAGTACAAATATAATATGGGTTTTAAATCACTACAGCAAATTTGTAAGTGATTTTTACATTTATCCAAAAGCAATGGACATCTCTTCAATATGTCAAATAATCTTTATCATCTCCTCTAACTTTTCTGCTTTATAATCATTTCTCACATAATCTTAGTTCTCCACAAGTAACATGACATTACAAAGATTGTCTAAATACATGTAAATGTGGAAGATATTCACATTTAAATTCATTCTGAGATTGTAATCATGCATTTTTCTAGGGACTCCATTGTCTGCTTGAAACCAGAACTCCCTCAAAATAGCTTTGCAACTGCTATTCAATATTCATTCACTGGAAATGGTACAATGAGAACACCACATGATGAAACACTGTGCAGGAGGAACCAAATGTTCTATAACTCAGGAATAAAAGTGACTCTCAAAAAATATGCACTAAATTAATAGAAGCATAAATTTACAATGATTTCTTTTAGCATTTTGTATCGTAGTGTCTCATATCACTACTTGAACTAGAAATAATTCACAAAGTACTAATTTTTTTGGAATGTGAAAAAAGCAGGTGCTCTCTATGAATACTGGTCTTCACTACTACTTTTCTATCTTTTCCTAAACTGACCTCAGCTCTTTGTAGTTGTGGCCACTTTAATTTCCCAGTGAAGACTAATAGTAACATTTCTGTTTATTCATGTACAGAAAGGAAAGAGAGATTTGGACTACAAGGAAGGTATTTCAGCAAACTACAGATTATAGTGGTGATGGTTTCTTTATATGCTAATTAACTTCCCTATTCAAGGCATCTTTATCAGTGACTGAGATCAGTTTTAATAGAACTATTAAATATAATTTATTCCCTTATCAGATAATACCGAACTACACATATGTAAATATAGCAACATTTATCAAATCTGCCAGTAGTTTTAGCTCTTTTATAATTATTGCTATTTACCAGGAGGGTTGATCTGCTGATAGCAACTGAAAATGACTCAAAACTACAAGGTTATTGATCTCTCTATTAAGGTTTTATTTTTTTCTCAGAGAAAAATTTTCTAATACATTTTATTCTTGCTCTTACCTCCAAAACCCCACTATAGTACCTATCAAAAATTCCTCAACCCAAAGTCTAATCTTCAATGTTTATATTCTTCTCACACCTACTACTTAAGATGTCAGGCTAATACTGACATATTCTTTATTCTAAACTCCCTGCCCCTTTCTCCCAATTTCTGCATCTTCCAGAGTTTCCTCATGAAATATTCACAATTACATGCAACAGATGAATCTCAGAACATAATATTAAGGAAAAGATGCCAGATACAAAATAGCACATTCTGCATAATTCCACTGACAACAGGTATAAAGTAGACAAAGCTAATCTATGCTCTTAGACTTGAGGATGGTAGTTAGTTTAAAACACAGTAATGGGAAAGGAACATAAGGAGAACATCTGGAGCCAGGAAATGTTCTGTTTCATGATTAAGGTGCTGGTTACATGGGTATGTTAAGCTGTGAAAATTCACTGTAGGTTAAAAAACTGCAACAGCTTTAAGAGGAAATAGTTTTTATTATTTCCATTCGCAGATGGGGAGTCTGAGGTCCTGAGAGGCTGATGCTTGGTCAAGGTTGTACATTCCTTAAGTGGCAGATCTGGGATTGGATCTAAGCTACGTGCCTCCAGGGTCCAGGTGCACAACCATTCTGAGGAGTGATATCTGCAAGGAAATTGTGGCTCACACAGGACTTGATAAAGGAGCTTGATGTCAGGCCTTTCAAATAATGTATGATATTGTAGCAGGCTTCTCTGTGTCTTTTATATTCAGTCTTTAATGGAAATATTTTACTTAGATTGTAATTGTGGAGTTTAATATGAAATATCAACAGGACAGAAAGACTGCATTCTAAATAGCCAATGTTTCTATGCCATGACAAAAAATTTATCAGGATAATGACACAAATCTAAAACACATAAAAATATAATGTGTGACCCAAACTCCTTTATTTAAAAAAAACCTTTACTTGAATGTTTTGTATCTTCAGCATCAACTTTGATGAGATTTTGTCATTATGTGAATACCATGTACATTTGTTCAGAAAATATTCAAAATATAACTAAAGAAGGAAGATTATCATTACTTTTGAGACCACAGTTTTCCATAAACACCCAGGTAGATAATGTGTTAATTACTTGAACTAGAAATGTTATTGAATCATTTAGACTGTTTTATAAGTATATGTGACATTATACATTACATATATATCTTACAAATAAATAAATTGAGAAAAATACCAACTTAATCACTGGTATAAAATAATTGTCATAGATTAATATGTAATTTCTTCTGACTGACTTGTCAACTTTTTCTCACTGAGATGGGAAATGAAATGTTTTATCAGAGTACACATGGAATAAGTCCTTTTGACTTCTTTGAAAGAAACCTTTGATAAAGTTCTACATGACAGGATGATGAATAGCTGAAAGCTTCAAAAACTCTAGGCATTTTATCCAAAATACTAAAACTAGCTAAATGGATAATGGATATTACTTTCAAAGTGGTTTATGACCACATTCTTTGGTAAATGTTAAGTGGGGTTTTGTAAGGTCACTCTCTTGAACTCCATTACTTTAAAGGCATAGAAACACTTACATATTCTTAATTGTAAAACTAAAAGAAACTATTATTCATCACTATGATATATTTAATAAAGCCAACCATTATTAATTGAGATCAAGAAATAATATTGTCATGAAAACATTCAAATTATAAATTTACTTTTCATTGAATTTAAAATTAACACATGGGTTTTATGTGATATTCCTTTTAGTATATATTTTAAGGTATTAAATTATTATTTATTGATTATTTATAAAAGATAGCTGTATACAAGTGACATTGTTTGGAATGCAAGGGCATTAAAATCCAATATGAAAATGTATGAACTATCAAAATGATATTGAATTAAATTAACTTAAAACCCTATTTTTCTCCTTGAACCTCATAAGAAGTACTACAGTATAAAAAAAAAAAAAAGGAAAATTCCATTTTCAACCAAACTGAGTTATGGGTACAATTCCAAAACACAAGATATGAGAAATAGCTCTGCGGGGATACAGTGAAATGAGGAACAAATGGAAACAGGACGTGGAGGTGTACAAACCACCTCTTCAGGATAGGTACCCCTTACCTGAAATGACTATTTCCCGAGAGCACTATCATATAAAGTATAAAGCAGCCATGGGGAGACCAATAATTGAGAAAAATAGTTCCAGAGTATGACAAAGGAATAGACATTGAGGGGGGACATGTTGACTTGCCATGTTTATTTAAGGACTGTTAGAATACGGTCTATTTGAGGAAATGGCATGTAATCTGACAACTAAAAGAAAAAAAGAAAATTTAGCTGGTGAAAAATGAAAAAGTAGTGGGGAATAAAAAGTCACCAATGGAGAGGATGGTTAAACTATGAATTCCATAAGAACAGGCTTACAAAGGTATGCATGTTCTCCAAGTGAATTGAATATTAAACTGGATGTCTTTTAAGATTCTCTGGCAGTGCTCTGACTAAGCCAAGCCTTCCTCAAGCTTCCCAAAATGAGTTGCAACCTTGTGTGGTTGCTGCATTGTGATTTAAGGGAGATTGGCAGTTCTCTAACAAGAAGACCCCTTTAGACCATAACCTGAGCTGTGTAAATAATGAAAATGATTAAGTTTTAATCAATGATCTAACTAAATTTGAAACAGATTCATCTATAAATATGGTTGACTATTGAATATTAGTAATCTGGATAACCATACCAGTTCACATACACCAAAATGACTGAGAATATGCCAGGCAGAAGGAACAGCTGCAAGGCCCAATGAATGTTTAGAAAAATACAATATAAAGAGAACTCTTTCAAGATAAAACTCAACAAATTAAGAATGGAAAAGAATTTAAAGACACCCATGCTGAGGCACATCACAATCAAATTGAAGGTGAAGAAAAAAATCTAGAAGGAAAAAAAGAAAAATGACACATAACATACCAAAAAATAGGGGTATGATCAAAGACTGGCCTTTCATCATGTGCTAAGGAAGCTGCAGGAGAATGTTTCTATCATTTTGATAGAAACAAACAAGAACATGAACAAATGCTTAACTCAGAATTCTATCTCCAGCCAAAATATAATTCAAGATGAAATACAGCATTTTTAGAAAAAGGAAAGTAGGAGAATTTGTAGCCAGAAGACCTATGCTAAAAAAATTTCCAAAAGAATTGCTTCAGGATAAGGGGAAATTAAAGCAATGGAAAAACAGGTCCTCTGAAGAAAATTTTAAAAGCACTAGAAATAGTATCCAGATAAAGACAAATAATTATATTTTTTGGCATCATCCTTCTTAATTCATTTATAAAGCTGTATAAAACCAAAATCATAACATTGTCTTGTGGGGTTTGTGATGTATTCAGATGTAATTCACGTAACTATAGCATAAAGGATGAATGAGTATATGGGACTATAAATTTACTAGGTGTCTATATTTCATGTGAAATATTACTTTATTTCCTGTAAGTAGACTGTGAAAAGCTAAAGGTGTCAATTTTAATCTCTAGAACAAAAATTATAACACCAACAGAGAAATTAAAATGGAGTTCTAAATATATTCAAAGCAGAAAAGACAGAAACAGGATGAGTATAAAACAGATAGAGAAAAGTAGAGCTTCAAGATTCTAAAGCAATAATTGACAGAAATAAAAAGAAAAAACAGACAACAATTCAAAGTTGGAGATTTTAACACCTCCCTTAGCAAATGATAAAACCATTGCATGAAAAATTAGCAAAGACATAGGTCTTAAGAACACTACGAACTACCTTAATTTATTTGATGTTTATAAAACACTACCTCTAAAATGGCAGAATACATGTGCTTTTCAAGTCCTCATGGTTTATTTACAAAGGCGGACTATAATCTACACCTTAAAATCATCTAAATCAATTTTTAAATACTGAAATAATACACAGTACATTCTCCTACCACAGTAGAATTTAATTAGAAATGTAAAAAGTAAGATAACCAACAAATGCTCAAATATTTGGAAACATAAAGACACACATACATTTTCATTAGGTAAAAGAAAATACAAAATATTTTGAACTCTAAATTAACATATTTTTATTGTAGTAAACTTACATTACTTGACAATTTGATCTTTTTAATGAATAACTGCCACTACACAGGAACTCTGTTCTCTCTTTATCAGTTACCCTCCACCCTCACCTTTCTCTTTCACACACAAGCATACTCACAATAAAATCACTGTGTAGACATACACAGTTCAAGTGGTTGGACTCTATGTGACCTGTGATGAAGATCATATGTACTTTCTATTAAATAGGGCTGTTGTTAAAAATTCATATCCCCAGATGGTCTAATCAACGAAGTTTACAACTTTATTTTTCCACTAATGAAATTCTTGCAGTAGTCAGCCCAAGAAGAACCTTAATATAACGCACACCTCACCTTACATTACACATTCTAACCCTTTCAAATCAGAAACAAGCATAAGACAAACAGAAATTAGTGAAGGATCTAATATTTCTTCATAAATTGATAAAGCATGTAATTAAAATGACATTCTTGAAATAGCCAGACAAAACTACTTCCTAGCTTCCAGATAAGCTGCTTCAGTGAGAGTGATAGGCAAGAGAGCCTCCACATTCTTCCTTCCAAATATTAAGTAGGGGGTTGAATATATACTTCCACATTAAAACTGACATTTTAATGGATGTTACAAAGACCATTTAAAAGGAGACAGTGTCCTGTAGTAAAAATGGTTCAGTTACAAAGAATCATGGAATGATAGAAGAAGCAGAATCATTAATTACAGAGAGACCTGTAATTAAATCATGGTTTTATTTTTTTATTAGCTATAGATGATTATACCAACTTCTTATGGTTCTTGTGTCTCATACTTTTACAGGGTAGTCAAAAACTGTAACTTTCCACCCCCTTTCCTTTCAGATAACAGTAATGGTATATCTATAAATGATGGAGATAATAACAGCTGCCTTATTTAACAAGGAAAAAACACAAGGAAAAAAATTACTTGAGCTCCAACAATATTCCAAATATACAAGAGAGATATATTACCTACAGGTTACTGTAAGAATTAATTAAAATAAGATTTTAATTAACCTGGAATATAATAATAAATACCATACATTCAACTGACAAATCACAAATATTTATTTGATGTGCATTATGTGGCATACATATATCTAGGTGCTGAGGATAGAGAATTGCACAAAAGGAAGAAACTTCCTTCCCTCATGTCCTAAGTTTTACTCAATGGGTTTATAAACAAATGTACAATACCTCCACAATGTAATGACAGGCTATGATAGGTGTGATAAAACATAATAATACAGTATATTATTTAGAACTATGAGGGAAAGCTTTTCTGAGGTGGTGCAGAAATTGAATGTTGTAAAGGAATAAATCATAAAAGTGTCTGGGGATGTACACATTTTCCAAACAGAAGAAACAGCAACTGCAAAGCCTTATGGTAGGAGTAACCTAGGAATTTTCAAGAAACAGCAAGGAGGTCAGTATGATTAGCGCACAGGAAATAAAGAATAATTCTAGAAAAGCATACAGATCACATAATTCCTTGTATGCTATAGTAATTACTTAAGATTTATTCTAAATGTGATTAGAAAGCCACTGGGAGATTTTGAACAGAAAAGTGACATAATCTGACATATGTACTCTAAAATGGTTACTCTGGCTGCTCCTTTAGAATACACTCTAGAACTTGTTCAGGGAGTGATCAATTGACGTTATCCAAGTAGAGATGATGACGTTCACTAAAGTGGATTCTAAGCAAGCAGTGACTTGTAGTTGGATTTGGAATATATTTTGATCGTACAGTCAATAGGATTTGCAAATTAGTCATGTGGGATTCTGCCCTTGAGTTAATGAGTGAATGCTGATATCACTTATTGATAGGGGTAATACTGGGGATAAGAGTAGATTTTAGGTGGTGAAAACAGAGTTAAAATTTTGTAGTACTGAGTTTGAAATATGGTTATTTTCCAAGTGTATTTGTCACATCTGCTATTAAATATATCAATCTGCAGTTCAAGAGTAAGGTCAGGGATGATTACATACATTTGAGATTCATTAGTACTGAGAGAATATTTAAAGCCATGGTAGTACAGGAAGCCAACTATAAAATAAGCAAAAATGGATGGCAGAGAGGATCAGAGACCTAGCATTAAGGCTCTCCAAACGGTTAGAAAAATGTGCAAAAGCTGTGATTCGGATTTCTTTTTGTGAAAGTAAAACATTCATTAAGCATGAGTAGAAGCATCTAGTATGATAGAAAGAAAGCTAGGAAAGTGAAAATTCATGAACAAACATTTTTAGAAGGAGTAATAAACTTTGAAGAATTAGGCTGAATATTCAAATAAGATGAGGACTATAAATTAACTATCATTTGGCTATGTAGCAGTACTTGGTAACCTTGATTAGAATTTTTTCAAAAGAGTAATGGGGATAAAATAAATGAACTAATAAATTCATTAAATTTTGTGTGAGTGGATTCAATGCATTCCATTTCCCTATCCATAATGAATTGCTCCAGAAAGGGGGAGCAAGCTATTCAACTTAAAAGATTAGCAAGGTGACATTTATTCCAATTTCTGTGAAAAAGCATCTGAGTCTCTTACTCTCAGTATTGTGCTGTGAAGATCTGAGGACAGCAACAATTTTTTTATATATGTGGGAACATCCCGAAGTCACCATGTAGATTGGATATGGTATGTGTATGTGACAGGGGGACAAGGAGATACCATATGTATTCTGAAGAGTAAGCCTATGTTAGGAAAGCAGAGGTAAAAGATGAGAGAACCTTGGCCCTTGTTATATCATTTGAACTACCAGAGAAAGCTGTGTCTAATGAAAGCTACATCTGAGCTTTCACTTCTGAGTATCAACACGTTACTTGAATTCGCCTTAACACCATAACAAAATAACAACAAAAATCTTAATTGTTATAAGCATCTTGTACTGCATTTCACTGAATCAAACTCTAGAGGGTGTTAATATATTTTTCCATAAAATAAATGACAAATATGAGTTGACTAGCATCAATTTTAAGATGCCATACCATGTAAAATTAATTCCAATTTCTGTGGTTTAAAATGTAAAAATTTTGTGTCCTAAAGTCAATCAAATATGGTATATGGTCCACGCTTGTCATATATTACATTAAAGAGATCTATTATTATCTTCAAGTTTACACAGCTCACAAACCATATGGATGATCAATAGCTTCTTGGGGAATGAATGATTTCATGAGTTGTAGAGATCATTTTGTGTGTATTTTTCCTTAGTGAACTAGATAAGGAACTGGAGAAGGAACAGTGAAAAGGAGGCAAGGAAAACTAGGAAAATGTCTAATTCATTTAGGCAAGTGTACACCTTTTAAAATATACAACTACCAAGTGAAATAGGTAAACTTCAATTATACCTTACTGTAAACTGCACTAATATAAACTGGGGCAGAATCTTTCAGAGAATACACATTTGAAAGAACATAAATCAGCTGTGGAAGTTTTATCAGCAAAAAATGCATGGAAAAATCAGGAGAAAAAGAAAGGCATAGAAAATTTAGAGGCAATTAATTGTGTGAAAATAAATGAATGCTAAGATAGTTGACACCAACTGGTAACCTTTAGTATGCAAAGATGTTTTGTTTGACTAACTTTTAGCTAAACCAATGTTAAAAAACTAGATGATATCTACTTCCATTGGGATGGGAAAGATGTGAAAGACCTTTACACTTATGGTAAAATTAGGGAAAAGTTGATGAACTAAAATATATACATTTGTATGAGAAAGAAGAATACTCAAGCATTTTGAACACAAGTTCTGAGTTGCAATTCATACATGGATACTTGAATCATCATAGTCCTTCAGTTTATAGTTGCAACAGATGGAGACAAGGGTATAAATGAATCTGTGTCTAAAATTCTTCACGTAGTGAGTCCAGTGACTCCATAGAACTACCTTGTTATTATTTCCCTGTTGTCTGAGTATACAATCGGAGTCACATAATTGGCTACTGGACTAACCCCTGCATAGAGTCCTTGGCCTATAGTGGTATCTACATCCTTTAAGCATGTGAAACCACCAACCCTCCACTCCTGGCCAGGATGGTAAATGCAGGATAATTTTTTGTTTCTGGGGAGCTATAGAGATTAGGCTACTCTTAAAGATCTAAAGGATGAAGGAATATAGTCCCTATCATTCTTCATATATCCATTTAATTCACTAGTTTGTCCCTGCAGGAACTGAATAGATCTTGGAGAATGACTATGGACTATCACAAGTCAACTAAATAGAAGCTTTATCTTCCACACTGTCAGATACTGTATTATTGCTAGAGTCAATTAAGAAAGCCTGCAGAGTATGTGCCTCTTCTTGCTTGCCCACTGTCTCCTGCACTCTACCAAAAAAATGTACAAAGAGATCTGAACCATCTAGTCATACTACAGAACATCACATTGATCCAATATATTAATGATAGCATGATGACCCAGGAGGGCAAGCAAGAATGCCTAGTATGCTAGAGGTCATGGAAAGCAAGATGCACACCAGAGGGTGGGCAATAAATCCTATAAGACTCAAAGACTTTGCACATCAGTAATGTTTCCAGAGGTTCAGTTGTCAGGAGTGTGTCAGTAAATCCCAATCTGAAATAAAAGGTAATTATTACTTCCTACAGCCCCTTTTATGAAGAAGGAAGCACAATCTTAGTAGACCTCTTTGTGTTCTGGAGGCAAGTTACTCCACAGCTAAGAACACTGTTTCTGCCAGTACCCTGGGTGATACAGAATGATGCCACATTTGCAGATGACTGAGCAAGAAAGGGCTCTACAAGGAAGGCAGAAGCACTGATCTAGCTTCTCAACCAACGGAGCAGTGGGAGGCTTTCTTGGGTCTCTCCTACTGTCAAGAAAGTTTAAATGCATAGAATTAGGGTAGAGAATAAACTGAGTTTATTAAAAATAGCTCCAGTGACTTTAGGGAAAGAGGTTAAGACTTTGTCTGGTTCCCCCATCCCCCCAGCAAAATCCTGTCCTTATACTTCTACATAAAGTATAATAAAAAAGCACTGGAGAAAGAATATGTCCCATTTAATAGTTTTTAATCACTGTTCATTGAGAAGTGAATTCATGTGTTTTTTCTGGTCTTTTTTCATATAGCATCAAAAGCAAGAGGCTCAAGAGTCTCTAATCTGGAGAAGGCATATTTTCTATTTTTCTTGGTTCTCTCAAAATTGGGTGGATCAAGTCAAATATCCAAATATCTTCTAGCTCTGTGCTTGGTTAAATTTCCCAACCACAGAATTGTGATTTAAGACCTTCATTAGTATTATATTTTGAAGCTTTACACAGAGCAGTGTATGTTACTTACTTTGGTTTAAAGATAATTAGACCTATCTGTTAAAAGGAACGAAGTATTATGCATGGTACAAATGGTTGTATTAATTACGTATTGTTGGGTTTTTTTATTTTCTGTACTTTATGTTTGACTTCTTGGGGGTCTTGCTGACCCAGGAGAGACAGCCCCTTCCAGAGCTAGCAAATTACTCCCCTAAGTGTGCCTTTTTATGCAAACCAAGCAATCCAGAGCCCATATTCCCCATCTACCCCCTTTGTTGGGCTCTCATAAGGTTCTACACTCCCTGACAATATTCTCTGCCCTAATCACCCAAGCACAGATACCAGACAACTCAGGACAGGCCCTATACTCCAGAGCCTGCTGAAATTACTTAAATTAACCAATCCTAAACCTGCTTAGCCTACTAAACTGCCTTGCCTACTCCTTCCAAGGAAACCACCATAAAGATCCACATTTTCCCCTTACTTCCTCTGCATTGTGACCAACCCTAGTACTTCCTCAAGTGGCCCTGTATGGTGTGCCATACCGCCTGCCTCTAAGGAACTGTGAGTAAAAACTTCTTCCTTGGGGCTTCCCTGGTGGCGCAGTGGTTGAGAGTCCGCCTCCCGATGCAGGGGACACCGGTTTGTGCCCCGGTCAGGGAAGATCACACATGCTGCGGAATGGCTGGGCCCGTGAGCCATGGCCGCTGAGCCTGCGCACCCGGAGCCTGTGCTCCACAACGGGAGAGGCCACAACAGTGAGAGGCCTGCATACCACAAAAATAAATTAAAAAAAAAAAAAAAAAACCCAAAACTTCTTTCTTTATAACCGTGATTTCTATGTCTGTATATCTCATCATGCCTGATTAAAACAAATCCCAAGAACATTTTAACACAGGTATTTATTAGATTACTCTGCATCCAGAAAATTGGGTTTGAATTCTAAGATTCAGAATAGATGTATCTTGCTACCTGTTTTTCAATGTTTTCAATTATGGAATGAAACTCCTTAATAGAGGTAAAAATTAGAGTAATAATAAGTGAATAAGTGAATATTGACTTAAGCAGCCTAAAAGTTAATAGTGTCCTGTGAGGTTTATTAATATGTATCAGTATAATTTATGACACTAATAGTGCAAAGAGTGGGGGAATTATTTAAGTTGGATTAGGTAATAGTTCCTAGCATTGGTTAGTAAGTAGCCAAATTGAGATAGACTGCAGTAAGTCTATGATTACCACTAAAAGTAGAATAAAAATCATATAAATAAAATTATAATAAAGGAGAATTGAAAGAATAAAAGGTCAAAGAACAGATGAAACAAATAGAAAAAGATTTAAGGTGATCCATTTCAATTTAATCCATCAGAAATTACATTAAATATAGATAGATTAGCAAGTTAATGAAAGGGAAATATTGTCAAGCTAGATTTTTCGAAAAGGAAACCAATGAACATATTTTTTTTACAAGAAACACTACTGCACAATAACACAGAAGTATTGGAAGAAAAGGTTTGGAAAAGGTCTACAAAAGGATCAAAAAAGTGTGAATGAAGAAATTAGATGCTCTTGAGAGAACTGACTATTGAATTTAACAAAAGGGATGTAGAAAAATAGTGCTAAATGGGCAAGGTGAAACAGAGCATTGGATACACTGAAGAACAGAGATACCTGTTTAAACAGCATTCTAGAGAAAATAAAAGGGGACTGGAAGCAGGAATATTTGATTGTCCATTTTCAGCATGAAGCATGAGACAAGTTCATCAGTTAAAGAGATTCGCTCCAGCCTCAATCAGCTGCTTTAAGTGTAGGCATGAAATAGGCAGATAATTGGGTATAACTCGAGTTGGAATTTTGTTAGATGAGTGTGGAAGACAAAGGGATAATAGGGTCAAGGTTTTTGCAAGTGAGTGATTATAGATCTGAACCATGGAATCTTAGCTGAAAAATAGAAAAATAAAGTTATAATTGAGGGTAAAAATAGCTAGAACTGGAGTTCTTAACTAACATGTTATACTTATTACATTGTAATAGATACATTATTTTCATATACATATGCAGAGTAGAACAGCATATATTGATCAAAATAAATGGTAAGCATCTATAATATAATAAAATACATTATTGAACGTTACTTATTTGCATAGCAACAAAAATAATGCTTGAGTAAAAACGTGCCTCAAATAATATTTAGAAATGGGTCTAACTGTTCTAATTTACCTCATACTCAAGTGAAGAATATCAATACTTGAAGGTTTATTTAATCTAATATAGTTTATGGATTTTATTTGTTTCTAAGTACTAAATAAATATGTGTTTGCATAGATAGTCCCTTATTATCTTAAGATATTTGGAAACAGTCTGGGCTTTACACTAGTCTTAAAGATTTCTAGCATTCAATAAATGTTAAATAAAGCAGCACTCAAAATGCCTAAATGGATTTTAAAAAATAGATTTAACAAAAAGATGGAGAAAAGTTTTGCTAAATGAGAAAGTTAAAATAAGGCATTGAATACACTTGAATTTGTTAACATGATGAGTTTGGTTAAATGTTTTAAGACTTGGTTTTGAAACCCTCAAAAGCTGTGATTTTAACCACAAATATTTTTCCACATAAATTTATCCCTTTCCCCAGTGTTAGTTAAATATATTTCTTTATATAAAGACTGAGATATAAATATTATACATGAGGTCAGACATTATTGAAGACAGGATTATAAGAAAAAAATAGCTCAAATCTTGTGGCTATTTGAACAGGCTGTTTACATCCTGATGTCTCCCTTAATCCCAAATGTTATTTTCTAATCAAATGATAATTGGTTTAATAAGCCAGTTATGGTTTTGTGATTAGATTAGTTTGCTAGAAAACAAGATAAATTAAAATTTAATTGACTGCTTCTCTCTTCAGTTGTAGTTTTTAGATTTAATAGATACTTAACAGAAAAAAAAAAAGAGGAAAGATTTTTTGTCCTATTCTTCTAGAAAATACTTTGAAATATTGTGCTATGTGAGGATAAGACTACTGTGTAAGTAAGCCTGATAAAAAAAGAACCGAGAATTATCACATATTTTAAACTACAGTACAAAAGGTAACCCATAGCTTGACCATTGTAATACTGCCTAGGAGTGAAGTCTTAGACTCTGGTTTGGATCTCGGCTCCAGCACACACTAGTTGGGTGCATTTGTTAATTTACTCAATTTCTGTAAACTTTAGTTTGCCAATCTCTAAATTAGAAGCAATGATAATATCTATTATCTCTGATAATTGTTCTGACATTTAAATAACATATTCCATATCAACTGGTTAAGTTCAATGCCTGATTCATAGTGAGAATGCTATAAATGAAAGCTATTTTTGTTATTATGATATTAGAATTAAATAAATAAAATTAATTTGAGGGTCTTAGACACTCTCCTGGCACAGAATGTGAAAAAATAGGGCCTTTGTTGACATTTTCTCAAATCTGTATTTAATTAACCTGTAATGTATTAGCTCAGTGTATATTTATATTATATTTATAGAAGAATTGTTATATTGAATAGATTAAAATAGCACTTCAACAAGTTAAACAATCTAGAAATAGAATAAGTTATTGCAAACTACAAATATATTGTAGTAACATTTTAAAAATCTCGTATTATCTTTTAATGCATAATATACTAGCAAATTATTATATTTTTATTGTTATAATTTACATACAAAAATTCAACCTAAATAAGTGTGATGGATTTAAAAAATGAATGTAGTCCTGCAACCATATCACAATTGGTTTATATATACCAGTCTCATCACTCCCCAAATTTCCCTTGTTCCCTCTGGAGTCAATCCTCTTCCCCCAGCACAAGACCCTGGCAACCAGTAATAAGTTATGCTTTTAAAAAAATGTTTATAGTCGAGATAATTTTACAATTATACAATGTTGAAAATGTAATATAAAGTTCTTACATACTCGTCATCCATCTTCCCCTCATGTTAACATCTTAAATAATCATAGAACAATGATGAAAACTAGGAGAGTAATTTTGGCAAAATATATTAAGTAAATGACGTAATTTACTGAAACTTCACCAGTTTTTCTACCAGCCTCTATTCCAGGATCTAATCTCCTGTCCCATTTTGCATCTAGTAATATGCCTAATGGGAGAGATCTTTATGAACATGCAAGCATTCTGCTTCTGCTTAAATTTCTGCACACTAATTTTAGCAACCATCAGATCTACCTCATGGCAGTCATTGCTATATATGTTAATGGTGATTTCTGTTTTCCTCATTCTTTTCCTGCACTCAGAGTTTTATTGAGAATAACATATATTTCAATATCATCAGCTTTACCAAACTAAGAAATACCTTGACACTTACATAATTTCTCATTTAAATTTATAATGCATGCAAGTGATTAGAGTATAAGTAAGACTCCAATGAATTCAAAGCCTAAATTTGGATCAGCTCAACCTTTTGCAACTAGGTGAGTGAAATAATCTGCCATGTTGTTGTCAATATTGTCAGTCTTCCATGTTTCCAAGGGAGGTGGGGATTGATATCTTGAAAGCTCTAATTTTGCTAATCACTTATAAAAATCACTTATAAAAATAAAAAAATCACTTATAAAAATAAAAATACTCCCCATTCACTGAATGTGTGTTCAATGCCAAACATTGTACCTGCCTTAAGTACATATATTTTTTCCATTTAATTCTCATAAGTAATAATTAGTGGGTGAAAAATATAAGACTTTCACATATATAAGGAGTAGAATGTGGACTAAGCAATATATCTTCTCAGAAAAAATTAATAATTAATAAAATGTCTAACAGATTACAATACTGCAAAGCAATTCTGATACCAACCACCTGGATTTAGTGCAAATGTCACAAATTAAGGACACAGTCCCTAACAGACTGTCCTTACTTCAGATGCCAGCCACAGGTTTGAGGGTCCCCAAGCTACTCACATTTCTGACAAATCAGGAACAAATTCAGGAGTTCCCACAACCCCTTTAGGTTTGATAAATTTCTAGAGTAACTCACAGAACCCAGCAAAGTGCTATGTTCATGTATATTTTAAAAGATACAAATAAGAACTATCCAACTAAAAACACACATGGGCAAGGTCTGGGAGGGTCTGGAAACAGACAGCTTCACACCCTCTCCTTGTGGCATGAGGATATGTCATGCTCCCAGCACATTGATGTTTTATTAACCAGGAAGTTCACCCAAACTTCAGCATCCAGAGATTTTGTTGCAGGAAAGTGGGGCCAGAGAGGATGGTCACATCCCAGGTCTCAGGTGAGTCCCTGGGACGGGCTGCCAAGTATGGATTCTTGGCTTTGCACAGGAAAGAATTCAAGGGTGAGCCATAGTAAAGTGAAAGAAGGTTTATTCAGGGAGATAGATACTGCATAGACAGGGTGTGGGCCAACTCGGAAGGCGAGAGGCCCCAGGGTACAGGGTTGTCAGTTTTTATAGGGGTGGGTAATTTCATAGGCTAATGAGTGGGAGGATTATTCCAAGTATTTTGGGAAAGTGGCAGAGATTTCTGGGAATTGGGTCACCACCCACTTTTTGGCCTTTTATGGTCAGCCCTGGAACTGTCATGGCACCTGTGGGTGTGTTATATAGCATGCTGATATATTACAATGAGCATATAATGAGGCTGAAATTCCACTGGAACTCAGTCATCCACCATCTTGAACTTAATTGGCTCTAACCAGTTTATGCTGTGTCCTTAATGGCTATGTCATTCTTTTAAAGGTCGTACCCTGCTCCCTTCCTATCTCAATTTTATTTGGATTTTATTTTGTTGTTATGACTGGTTGAATCATTGGCCATGTGGCTAAATCAATCCCCAGGTTCATTCCTCTCTCTGGAAGAGTTTGAGTTGATATCATCTGGCTCATATTTGGTCTCTCTGGCCTAACCAGCCTCCATCCTGAGAAATCTCATTAGCCTAAACTCAGATGTGTGGAAAAGCCCACCCTAAACAACATTCTCCTGACACTCAGAAAATTCTAAGGATTTAGAAGTTATCACCCAGGAGCTCAGGAGAAGGACCAGAACTATTCTTTAATATACAACAAGATTAACAGATGTTAGCATCTGAGAGAGGGATTCTAAAAGCAAGCTTAAAAAAAAACGTTGAGATAAACACCAAGGAGATTAGAAAGTTTATGCCAAACATATAATTTACCATTGCAAATTGTGGGTTGAGGGGGAAGGTAATAGGAAAACCACAAAAATTACAGATTATCTTTAGACCCAGGAACGATGAATAAACTGAGCTAGTGTTCTAGAGTATAAATGCCATGATTTTCTCCTTACCTGAAAATTATGTAAACCCAGTATATAATCTAGTCTCCTTGATGACATAAAAGAAATGTGTCTCTAACTCACCAACACCCAAAGGTTTTGAAAAAATTTTGAAGTAGCTTTAGAAAATATGAAAAAATACTGAAGCAATTCAATAAAAAAGTGAAGAAAAAAGTTACAAAGAAAAGGAATCAAACAAACAAGAGTCTGACATTGTATGTCAACAAGAGTACGCAGCAAAAAAAAAAAAAAAAAGCAGCTTGATTGTATGATACCAGAATGATAACCTTATCTTGGATATAAACATTCTACCTTTTGAAAAAGCAACAGCCATTAATAAATATCAAGGAAAATATTTGGTATCAGCAATTTAGTCAACACTTAAAAAAGAAGGTATATATTATGCTGCTCAACCTATCTTCCTATGCAGTAGTTGAGGAAAATCAGGAAAAGAGTCAGTGAACTTGAATTTAGATCAATAAAAATTATCCAGTTTGAAGAAGAGAGAGGAAATAGTTTTTAAAAAATAAACTGAGCTTCAAGGGCCTGTGGGGCAATATTAGAATGTCTAATACAAGATAACAGAAGGTTTTGTGGGGGAGAGAAAATAATTTTTCCTCTTCCCTTCTAGGCTCTTGGCTGAGATCCCCCCTATAATAAAAGACAGATTAACAGGAGAATAAAACAGAATTTAGTAACATCTATACTTCCTTTTTGCATAAGAGAGACCCAGGAAAACCGAGTAACTCCCTAAAATGGCCCAAGTCATCACCTTAAATACCATCTCCAGCTAAAGATAAAAGAAGATTGGGGGGAAGGAGGGCCAATTAGGGGGATTACCAGGAAAAGCACAATAAACAAGGATATGGTTGTTATGCAGATTTAAGTCACTGCCTTCTCCCTTGTTAAATTACTAGAGATTAGAGTCACCCTTCTCTCTCTGGTACAGAGAGGGAGATACCCTTACAAATGGTGATTTCCCTTATAAATGTGAATGTCCCTTACAAAAGGGTAACTTCTACTCAGTTTTTAGAGCTTTTCCTATGTCTGCTGTTTCTTAAAAATAATCAGCCTAAAATAATTCTTATGCCAAAGAGGTATATTTTGAAGTAGTATATTATGTTCCCCTTCAGAACCATCTTAGGTCAGCCACAAGCACAAAAACAAAGCCATTCCTAGACCTTTCTATTACAGAAGTGAAAGACAAACTGAAGGAGGGTGTTGTGAGAATAGCTAAGATACTCTGTGGTATTACTGCCTCTGTATCCATTTTATTTGGTCAAGCGGCCTGCAGTGATCTTAACCTGACATTAGCCCTTCATGCAAGCATGTACCCTAGATAGCAGCCTGCAGAGTCACAAGTAAATGTAAGCTCCTGGGACTTACCCAATACCCTTCGTGATTGACAGCCTCTCCTGCCTCCCAGTGCCTTCCCGTTATGCGTACTTAGAAAAGACCCCTGGGGGACTTATCAAAACCCTGCTTTTAGGGTTTGAGTTGGCCAGTGTGGCCTTAGCCCAGGAACCCCAAAGCACTGCACCCACAGACCTTAATAAAGGCATGTGCCTCCTTGAGATATGTGGGTACTTCCCCCAGGACCAGTAAGTAGTAAACTTCTCTACTTCAGTTTCTCTTTCGGGCTGTTGTTGAACCATCCAGAATGCCGTGTTTCACCTAACAATCATTAATTTGACAAATTTAGGACAGAGGGTTAGGAAAACAACCTAATGCCAGGACCCAAAGCCCAAGCAATGATTGGGAAGCCAAAGAAGCAAAAGATATCTACTCCTGGGGGGAGGGGCAGGAAGTAAGCCTTATTTTGTTCTGAGTCACAGCCTGCACTCTGCTACCAGAAGAAGAGTAGAACCAGAAGGTCTCTGCCCAGGAAGGAGAGAAAAAAAGATTGTACTGTTAAAAAAACAAAATTCAACTGAGTAAATTTGAAAATCTAACTGATTTCATTAAATGATCCATGAATTGCCCCACATCCCATTTAGCAAGTAGAAAGAATCCTGAGCAGCTGTACAAATGGAAGGCTTTCATAGGCCAAATTAGGCAGGGACAAGGAAAGAGCAGATTACCTCATCTTTCTTTAGGGGATGAAAGGAGCCTATCAGATGGATTACCTCAACCAGTGCTGACCAGGAAACTCCAGACTGACTGGTTAGGATTACATTCCTGAGAGGGGCCAAAACTTCAATTAGGTTAGATGTTAAGTCTTGGTTTTCTGACATGGGGCTTAGCAAAAGTGATTTCATTTTTGGGCCTGTTCTTTCTTTTAACAGTACGTATGAGGCTATAAAGTTAATATACAGATAATACAATTTTTCATTTACTGAGCACATTTCCAATACTAGGTACTAGGATTTTCATGTAGAGGATTTCAATCCATACAAAAACACAAGGTTAGATGTTAACCCACTTTGTAAATTGATAAGCTAAGGATCAGTAAGTTTAGGTACTTTCATGATGTTCCAGTATAAGAATGGGATAGAGCTGCAACTTAATCCTTGGTGTATCTGGATTCAAAGCCCATGCTCTTTTGATTATTCTCTGCACCCCACTCCCCAACCTCCTTTGATACATAGTTGAAGGAGAGTTTTTCAAAAATGGTGAAGAAAGCTTTTAGCTTCTGGAAAACAGGAAATAGTGGAACTAAAAGATGTAGAAATAATATTTTAGAAGATAATCAGAGTGCTTGAGGTCATTAATGACAATAGAAAAACATCATTTTTATCAGAAGGTTAAGAACTATTGCTTGAGAATGGTGGAAAAAACCAGAAGGCTATCAGGGTGAAAAGTTAAAAACTGAAGTTTATTCTTGAAAATCTCTCTTTTCTCTATGACACAAGTAGGGCATAGCCTAAAAATGACAGGCAGAGAACTAAATGGAAAACTGGAGAAAAGTAGTGAAGTGTGATTTTTATCTGTTGAAGGTTACGAGAACAAGATTTAACCAAAAATATACAAAAGAACTGGTATGTGGCGTTAAGAGTAAAGGGAAGCAGAATTTGCCACCTCAGAAGATGCCTCTTTGCATAAGGATTATTTTAGGCTGATTGTTTTTAAGAAACAGCAAACAAAGGAAAAGCTCTGAAAACTGAGTATAAGTTACCCTTTTGAAAGAGACATTTACATTTATAAAGGAAATCTCCATTCACAAGGGTGTCTCCCTCTCTGTACCAAGAAGTGAAGGAAGACTCACTCCTCTAGAAACTTTGATCACTGGAGAAGTCAGAGACTTATATCTGCATAACAACAATATCCTTGCTTACTGTGCTTTTCCTGGCAAACCCCTTACTGGCCTCCCAACCCCCTACAACACCTTCTTTTATCTTTAGCTTGTGATGGTGAAACCAAGCAGGACCCTATGGGGCTCCTGGGCCTGGAAGCTTTACTGTGTCACCAGTTTCTTGTTTGTAGGGAATAGGCTCCAGCCTCCATGACCTTCCCTGTGTTCCAAAGGGCAGATTCAAACACTTGCTAATCAGGGAAGGGAGGGGGATGCAGAGACAAGGGAGGAGCAGTCAAGAAACAACAGTGCAGCCTTGGGGCAGGGTCCTGGTTCTGCCTCAAGGGATACACATAACAATATCTTTGAGCTCTTCTGCAGAACTAAAACCCTCAGCAAATGGAAGATGTTAGCATTCTTCATTCCAGATTAAAGGAACAAGAGAAGTTCTTCAAGAGACCCCCTGAGTCCATATTAAAGCTATGCAGGCCCTGCACACACCCTGATCCTTATCAGCAACCCCACCCTTGAACCATTGCTATAAAACTCCTCACTAAATGCCTCCAAGTTGGGACACATAGTTTTGAGGGGCATGAGCCTGCTGTGTCCCCCTTTGCCTGGCAAAGCAATAAAGCTATTCTTTTCTACTTCATCTAAAACTCTGTCTCCAAGTTTTGATTCAGTACTGGTGCAGAGAGGCCAAGTCTTCAGCATCAGTGGTATTTAAGGTGATGGCTTGGGCTATTTTAGGGAGTTACTCATCTTTCCTGGGACTCTACCATCACACAGGAGGAATACATGTTATTAAACTTTGGTTTGTTTCTCTCCTTTTATTCTGCCTTTTTTTACAGAGAGTGTCTCAGTCAAGAGCCTAGAAGGGTAGAGGGAATATTATTTTTCATCCTCAACAAGAGCTACAGAGAAGTCATGCACTCACAGTATCAGAAATGTCTAATTCTTATTAATAACTCACCACTGGTTTAATCCTAAAGTTTATTATTATTAAAATTATTGCTATTCTTTATTTCCTCAAATGCTGTCATGTTTCCCATGTGATACATAAAAGCTTCCTTTAAGCAATTCTGTAAGAACAATTTTTTTCATATTTTAAAAATAACTGTTGAGGAGGAAGAAAATTTTCCTCTACCGTTCTAGGTTCTTCTGGCTCATCTAAGAATTAAGTTGATGTGAGACCGATTAACAAGAGAAAATCAAATTTAATTTTATATGTACAGGAATCCCACATACTTGGGACAGAATGGTAAAATGCGGTATATGTCATCCTGAGCTAAGGAATGGGATAGAAGCCTGGGGCTTCCAAGGACAGGAGGGTCATTCACAGGATGATTAAAAAAAAAAAAAAAAGAGCAGGTGTTTAGTAATTAGATGTTTGTCCTTCCATACAGATGGAGCCACTTAGATAAAATTTATCTCTGGTAATAACTCTTGTCTGGGAAAAATTCCCAGTTTAAGCTCTTCTAGGCAGTTAACGGAGGGGCAGTATTTTCTCTTGAAACTGCAAGGTCTCAGTTGCCTTTAGCTCAAAATAATCCTCATACAAAAGTGTTGCATTTTGGTAAGGCTTGTTCTGAGCCCCTGTGTAACTTAGCCTAAAAACATGCGAACTTTATAAAAGCACAGTGTAAAATTAAATAAATAAATAAATAAAAACTTGAATTCTTATCACCATAGAGCTCCACTGTGAATGATTTCTCAGCTCTTTACCACATCAGTGAATTGTCCCATCATGTTCTATTTGCATAGTCAGGAATCACTCTGTGAGTCTCTTTTTTTTACCTTTATTTTAATTCTATCTTTTGTTCAATTTCTCTGATTTGCTCTCTTTGGGGTTCATTCTCAGCTTAGGCTTCATTTGTTGGCCTATCTACCAGATGATCTGCAGAGATACCAGTTTATATTCCATGGCTTAGCAACCTCATGGCAAAAAAGAAGACTTTTTCATAGAGAGTTCAAATCAGATCTATGAATTGGGTCTTATTTCATAGGTTGTAGTGCTAACAGATTAAAGTCTTTATACAGTTCAGATTGATTCATCCAATTGAATAATTGAAACCTTGGAGAATCTAACAGATTTTTAGTTCTCTTAATTTAGCACCTGTTTGCATCTAGGTGATTTTACATTACGAATAAATGGTTATTTAAGCTATATTATATAAATTTGCATCACTTGATATATTTTAATAATTCTTTAAATAAAAATTGAAAAAGAAATTTGTTTTCAAATTCAACTTTGGAATTTGAAAATGAAAATGAAAAATGTTCTGAAGTAATATTTGAAAAAAAATTAAAAACCAGAAAAATGAATGCTGTTGTCCCTCTATTTCCATTATCCTCCTTAAGGTGAGAGGTCAAATTAGGATTTGGATTAAGTTGGGAAAGCTTTTAAACATCCACTTTTGTGTTTGCTGTTCAACATCTCTATATCAATTTCTTACAATCATTCAAGAAAAAATAATTCTCTAGAAGAAGATATCCAGGATATTCTGCATATTTTTATGTAGGTAGGAATAGCCAATGGTTTAGCCTAACAGACAAGTGATAGGTAGATAAAACTCAGTGGAAAAGTATTCATTAAATAAGCAAAATTTCCTTCTATCTCACTAGTTTATAACTCTAAGCTCCCCCCTGGCTTTGGCAAAAGCTATGAGTCAGTCTTTATTTTTTTTTCTTTTTTATTAATGTTGCTTTGGGGGGATTATTAATTTAAAATAGGTAAAAGGAGAGAAAATTTCAGGACAATTTATATTCTAAAAGAGAAGACATGGAGGAAAATACTAGGTAGAAGATGAAGTTAACATGAGTGAAAATCGGTGGTAAATTTATCACAGCCTATTTTTGAGGTTGTGCTGTGCAATTGTTAATGAAGCTAACCTGTGTATTTGTAAGGAATAACAACTATTTGGCTCACTCCGTCCTCCTTATTCATTCTTCTGAGTGGAGTCTCTGCTTCCCCCATTCCTCACAAAGTCCTTCAATCAAATCCCACTAGCCTTCAAAGCCTGATTCTCTAGGAATTCCTCCTCCCGTGGTCAGACCCCCAGGTTGGAAAGCCTGACATGGGGATCAGAACCTTCACTCCAGTGGGTGGACTTCTGTGGTATAAGTGTTCTCTAGTTTGTGAGTCACTCAACCAGCAGTTATGGGAATTGATTTTATTGTGATTGCACCCCTTCTACCATCTCATTGTGGCTCCTCATTTGTCTTAGGATGTGGGGTATCTTTTTTGGTGAGTTTCAGTGGCTTCCTGTCAATGATTTTTCAGCAGTTAGTTGTGATTCTGGTGCTCTCACAAGAGGGAGTGCGCTCATGTCCTACTCTGCCATCTTGAACCAATCTTCCTCACTTTCTCTTGAATTACGTGATTCTGGAAGAAACCAGCTGTATATTCTGAGGCAGCCCAATGGAGATACAAGAATAAACTTAGAAGGGAGATATTTTGAGACTTGCCAACAGACAAGTGAGTGAGCTCGGAAGCAGAACCTCTCAAAGTTAAGCCTTGAAGGGACTGCAGTACTAGCTAATATCTTGATTGAGGCCTCTAGAGAGACCCTAAATAAGAACCATTCAGCTATACTACTCCCAGATTCCTGACCCACTGAAACTGTGAGATAATAAACGTGTTATTTTCAGTTTCTAAGTCTGAGATAATTTTTATGTGGTAATAAATATAACACTTGACTCAAAAATACATATTGAATAAATGAATCAATGACTGGATGAATGAATAAATACCAGGGCTTTATTTGAGTTCTCTATCTATATCTAATTCTGACATCTATTACATGAGAAAAAGAAGTAATTCATCAAAGAGAATTGCAAATAATTAGGAAATAGTATTATCTAACATTTATGATTTAATTGTCTACAAATGTAACAATAGTAATTGCCCAGATAATGGGATTAGATTTAAAAACAAGAAAAGGTTTTAAGCAGAAATGAATTCAAATAGGTTTTTCAAGGCAGGGTTTCAACCTAAACAGCCTCTCATCTATCCAGGATGGCTTAAGCCTGCTGCTTGAGGGCTGAGTTAGATGAGGTGCCTCTCACCCTTTGATATTATGATAATTAGCATTTATTAATTCTCCTTGGGGTATATGTCTCATCCTAGGTGCTATTTGAAAGCTAGTTTAGACATGATCCTTGTGATCTGATACAGAGTATGCTCCATATATATTAATTTAAAAAATCTTTCCAACTCATTTAATTTGTGACCTCTCTGATTTTCTGAAATTATAGCACAAATTGAAGAACTCATTTGGCAAACACTCATGTACTGGCTTGTGACATTTCTTGAATTGTTTTTTTATTGATGTTTAATTCTTCATGTAAGGAAACCTTCCTGACTCATAATTTGTTAATGTGCATCTCTGCATTTTTAAACCATATCAAGCCCTGCAGTCAAATTTACAAGTAATTAATTCTAAATATTTGACGCAATGACCATATAAAATACCACCTTTCTATCACATTTTAGCTATGATGTGTGCCTGTGCAATATATCTTTGAAGCCCAGGTCTCCCAATTGTACTCTCACCTATTCTTTCTGTTGCACTCACCTACAGACTTTTAGGTCACTCTTTATTTCTGGAAAATTTTCAGTCGTGGTTCATTGTCATGATTCTCCATGATTTTAATACCCATGCTGTTGGGGAAATATAGTAAAAAACAAAACCTTTTCCCAACATCAGAAACCTCTTTACAAAGGTAGTAGAAAGAGAAAACAGTTCTACTATTGAATAAGTATTAAACCAGAATGTGATGTGCATCACAAGCAAGCTGCTAAGAGATTGCAAGGACGGAAAGACATCTCACTCTTAAATAGCCAAACAATCCATTACATAACCTGTTTTCAAGATAAACAATTACTAGTCCTCCAGTAAGAGGACTTGACAGCACTGTTTTCACACATAGTTCATTCCAAATTCATCTGGTAATTGGGGTTACCATCTGTATTAGCCAATTGACTTTATCCAGAAGAAAAACAAAGTTCTCATATCTTTATGACAGGAGATGCTTTTACAACATGGAGCAAGACATTTCAAGTTAGGCTACTACCCTTCCACAGATGTATACATTTCAATGAGTTAGCTCCTAGGTCCTTGAGAAAGGCATCCCTGAATCAAAAACTGGGAAGCGGGGCTTCCCAGGTGGCGCAGTGGTTGAGAGTCCGCCTGCCGACGGAAAGATCCCACATGCCGCGGAGCGGCTAGGCCCGTGAGCCATGGCTGCTGAGCCTGTGCGTCCAGAGCCTGTGCTCTGCAACGGGAGAGGCCACAACAGTGGGAGGCCCACTTACCGAAAAAAAAAACAAAAACAAAACCTGGGAAGAGTCTTGTCCTGTTTCTAAAAAGATTTACATACAATTCAAAGAGACAGAGGAAGAACTTACAATTATAAGTTTTCTAAAGTAATTGCTCTAATAAAGGGAGAGGGAAGAAGTGTATTCTCTTATTTTCAACAAGGAGACTTAAGCCTATTATTTTTTTATTTTTATTTGTACTTACAGTGCAGATAATCATTTCAATACCTAGGATTCTCTCAGTGTCCAACTACCTCAGCTATCTACTCCAGGAGTTATCGCTTCTCATACTTACCTAAGTGAAAACTTTACATAACCTCAAGATCAAACATTCCTCTCCCCCCAAACCACATTCAATTTTCCAACTCACCCCCTCAGAGTACTCCAATTGTAAAGCATCTTTGTGTCCACCTGGACCTATAATCCATTGATCTTATACTATTTCACCATCCTCCATCCCCATTATACCCCCACCTTCCTGATTATCAAGCTTTGATTCCATGGCTTTTCTTTAAAACTGTTCCAATGAATATATTCTTAAGTCTTTTATTCTCTTTCTTCCATAAAAACAGAGGTCAGCACTGCAGAAGTCCAACCTTTGGTTCATCTCACATGCATCCAAGGCAGTTGAATGTGGCAGGAGAGAAACACATAACGACGCTGCCTGGTCTCACTTTAACTTCATGACCAACAACCTCAAAAGAACCTTGATATTGCATAGCAATTCTACTAAATGTGTCTAATCCAGTCAATCTCCTTTCCTAGGCAAGGATTTCATCTTTTCTTTTCTCTGCTTCAAGCACTTTCTCCATCTTCAATTTTTTTCTGTTTCACTAAGGAAATGGAAGTGATCATCAGAAAACTGCCAACCTGTATCTGTACAAATGTGCCAAGGTTCCTTTGAGGTTGATGGTCATGAAGTTAAAGTGAGACCAGCTAGCATGATTATGTGTTTCTCTCCTGCTGCATTTAACATGTATTCCTCTGGCTCTATAGAAGAGCTCTCAATGTTCCTTTTTAAGAACATAATCTAGATTTGTCCAATAGGTCCATCTCCTCTTGCCTATGCATCAACCCAGTAACTTCCCCTTCTCTTTTTCATATTTATCTCAGCATTTAAACTTGCTATAATAAATGCTTATCTTTAAAAATTAGAGCAATATATCCCCCAAAACCCCACAAAAAACCTGCATACCTTTCTTTAAGCCATATTCTGTTTAGCTACTCTATTTTTTGATTTCCAGTAAGTTAAACATTTTGAGTTATCTATTTTTGTTGTCTCCTGTTCCTCTCATCTTTTTCTTCCCCAAATAAATCCCCAATATTATTTTCTTCTCACCAGTCTAAACAGTACTTGTCAAGGATATTAATGACTTCACTTGCAAAATATCCCTTTTAGCAACAGTCTCCGGAATGATCTCCTGTAGTTCTTTCTTTGATTAAAATCTACCAATGTCTTGTCAGCCCATTCAAAATAAAAGCAAAAAACTTCACAATGACCTACAAGGCCCTGCAGAATATAAATTGTCTCAGACTCCTCACTTATGTACACACTGACCAGAATCGGGACATTTTTTTTCCTCTGCCTCCACCCTCTGCTCCTCTCTCACTTCCTTCACACCAGCCACAATGACTTCTTTTTTTTTCTAACACATATTGATTAGGCTCCTGTGTCTGAACTTCTGCATTTGCTATCCTTTTTGCCTAGAGTATTTGTCTACATATCTATATTATTCATTACCATATTTTTTTAAGACCTCTGCCTAAATTTGATCTTAACATCTTCCTGAATATCCTAAATAAAAACAATGATCTTCCATTCCTCTTCCCTGGTACTCCTGCTCCCCTTTATCCTGAATTATCACCACCTGATATACTTCCCTATGTGTCTCCTGCCACCAGATACCCACATTAGAATGGAAGTACTATAGGGCAGAGATGTTCCTTTTTTTTATCCCCCCCCCCCGTTCTGTCTTCCTAAAAACACTTCCTGGCATAGAGTGGGTACTCAACAATTGTTTGATGAGTTGGTGATAAATCATTCATGATAATATGTTGTACTCTACATTATATTTAATTATTTTTCTTCCCCAACAATCAAATAATTCACAACTACTATTTTTAGGAATCTCTAGACTTCTTCACATTAATAGGGAAGCATTTGTTTATCAACCACTCACTTAGCATATATAAACTCATTGAAGGTAGTCATTATCATATATTTTTCATTATGTCTCACATTATCTGTTGCTAGGTTTTTACTTAATATATGTTCAACAGAATATGGTCATTGTGGTTTTAACTGCCTAGTTAGTTTCTTTCCTTAACTGAGTGAGAAAATACCTAGAGAATTAACAGGTCATTCCTTAAAACATCATTTTTCTGTATTTCCCACAAGTCAAGTACTATAATGGCTCTATTAAGGTATTTTTGTGCTGATTAGTATCTTCCCTAATAGGTC
>NW_006799035.1:89014-105276 GCF_000442215.2 Lipotes vexillifer | reverse complement strand
ACTCTTTCCTCTTAAAAACTATTCCTCCCATTATTTTTCAACATCCTTATTGGAATCTAGTCAAACTACTTTCCTCTATGTCCATGTGCCATGCCTGCCAACTCCACTGCTCTGCATATTCTCACAGCTCCAGAATTAATCTTCCCTGTATACTAGTCCAGGTTTATCTGCATCTTTCAAGGCATAAACTAACTTTAAATATTTTTGTGATTATACTAGTCTATACCCATCACACTCTTCCCCAAACACCAGTTACTCTTAGTACACCTGCAGCAAAAATACCTGTCTTTGTTTGTTCATTTTTTCTGTAATTGTTGAATTATATGTATAAATTTTAACTCTCCAAATGGAGCACCACCATGTTTTACTTTTCCATTGGACCTAGTTGCTAAAAACATGGTGAGAGCTTAATAATTTGACCAAGTTACCATGAAAATACTCTAGCTAAATTGTAATAATTGGTTGAATGGTAATGCAAAATGAATTATATTCCATTAACGTAAAAAATAACTTCAACTGAGACTTTTCATGGATCATAATTTTAGCTAGAGCAACAAATAGGGAAAAAAGGGGGAATCAAATTTCCCCTTTTTCCAAATTAAGCCAAATACTCCCCCCCTAGGAAAACTGGAAAACTTGTCATGTGACATTTACTTAATAATTCAATCCTTAATGTGAGCAAAAATTAGATATTTGAAAAGAAGTTAAGTGAGAATTACTGGGTTTTGGGTTTTATGGGGAATACTGGAGAATTTCTCTACCTTTCCTTATGGAGCAAAAGAAGAATGGTCCTTCCCAAACCTAGCTGTTGAGACAGTGAAGGAATGTATAAAACTGAGTGACAAGTATTTCACCCCAAATCTCATAGACCCAGCCTGGTGTGGCAATTAGAGAAAGGCATGGTAAGAGTATTCGAGAGCTTAATACTGAATTCTGGAACTTGGGGATAAACATACAACTGGTGTGTTCTTGCCTGGAGGATTCTGAACTTGAGAGATAATACAGAGTTTCTACTGATGGCTGGTTGAGGATAAAAGGTAATGGAGAAAGCATGCATTTCCACTTTTTAGCATGGCAAGGATAGGTGAGTTCCCCACAGCCAGATGGACACAGCAGGCATTAACTAGCGTTGGGTCTTAGGTGAGGGGAGTGAGAGGAGTCAGGAGTCAGGCTTAAGGAAAATTCTAGGAAGCCAGATAAAAGGCATGGCACACATATCAGACACTTTTGCAGTGTGGAAGCCCTCATGAGGACTTTTGGAGAAACATTACCTAAACCTCATGAATGACACATTTAAATGAATACTACAAAAAAAAAAAAAACCATTAAAAGTCAACCATTGATATCTAAGAGCAGCTTCATAAGGGAACTAAGAAAATATTATTTTGAGTAAGTAGTTTTCACTTACTGAACCTGTTTTGGTAATTTTAATATATCTTCAAATTTTCCTGGTGCAAAGTAATTTTTAACACAGCATGAAAGCAGAGAGCCAACCTTTTATTTTCACGTTAGGAAAGTTTGATGCAAGACTAACACACATCAGAAATTAAGAAAATATTAGTTAGCCTCATCCAGCAGAAGGCAGACAGCAGAATCAAGAACTACAATCCTGCAGCCTGTGGAATGAAAACCACACTCGCAGAAAGATAGATAAAATAAAAAGGCAGAGGACTATGGATCAGATGAAGGAACAAGATAAAACCCCAGAAAAAACAACTAAATAAAGTGGAGATAGGCAACCTTCCAGAAAAAGAATTCAGAATAATGATAGTGAATATGATCCAGGACCTCAGAAAAAGAATGGAGGCAAAGATCAAGAAGATGCAAGAAATGTTTAACAAATATCTAGAATAATTAAAGAACAAACAAACAGAGATGAACAATACAATAACTGAAATGAAAACTACACTAGAAGGAATCAATAGCAAAATAACTGAGGCAGAAGAACGGATAAGTGACCAAGAAGACAAAATGGTGGAATTCACTGCTGCAGAACAGAATAAAGAAAAAAGAATGAAAAGAAATGAAGACAGCCTAACAGACCTCTGGGACAACATTAAATGCCACAACCTTCGCATTATAGGGGTCCCAGAAGGAGAAGAGAGAGAGAAAGGACCTGAGAAAATATTTGAAGAGATTATAGTCAAAAACTTCCCTAACATGGGAAAGGAAATAGCCACCCAAGTCATGGAGGCACAGAGAGTCCCAGGTAGGATAAAGTCAAGGTGAAACATGCTGAGACACATAGTAATCAAACTGACAAAAATTAAAGACAAAGAAAACTTATTAAGAGCTCCAAGAGAAAAATGACAAATAACATACAAGGGAACTCCCATGAGGTTAACAGCAGATTTCTCAGCAGAAACTCTACAAGCCAGAAGGGAGTGACATGATATACTTAAAGGGAAGAGCCTACAACCAAGATTACTCTACCTGGCAAGGTTCTCATTCAGATATGATGGAGAAATCAAAAGCTTTACAGACAAACAAAAGCTAAGAGAGTTCTGCATCACCAAACCAGCTCTACAACAAATGCTAAAGGAACATTTCTGAGTGGGAAACACAAGAGAAGAAAAGGACCTACAAAAACATACCCAAAACAATTGAGAAAATGGTAATAGGAACATACATATTGATAATTACCTTAAATGTGAAAGAATTAAATGCTCCAACCCAAATACACAGGCTCGCTGAATGGATGCAAAAAAAAGACCCATATATATGCTGTCTGCCAGAGACCACTTCAGACCTAGCAACACACACAGACTGAAAGTGAAGGGATGGAAAAAGATATTCCATGGAAATGGAAACCAAGAGAAAGCTGGAGTAGCAATACTTATAACAGATAAAATAGACTTTGAAATAAAGAATGTTACAAGAGATAAGGAAGGACAGTACATAATGATCAAGGGATCAATCCAAGAAGAAGATATAACAATTATAAATATTTATGCATCCAACATAGGAGCATCTTAATATATAAGGCAAATGTTAACAGGTATAAAAGAAGAATTGAGGGCTTCTCTGGAGGTGCAGTGGTTGACAGTCTGCCTGTTGATGTAGGGGACGCGGGTTCATGCCCTAGTCCGGGAAGATCCCACATGCCGCAGAGCAGCTGGGCCCGTGAACCATGGCCACTGAGCCTGCGCGTCCGGAGCCTGTGCTCTGCAATGGGAGAGGCCACAACAGTGAGAGGCCCGCATACTGCAAAAAAAAAAAAGAGGAATTGACAGTAACACAGTAATAGTGTGGTACTTTAACACCTCACTTACTCCAATGGACAGATCATCCAGACAGAAAATTAATAAGGAAACACAAGTTTTAAAGGACACAAAAAAGCAGATAGATTTAATTGATATTTATAGACTATTCCATCTGAAAACACCAGACTACACTTTCTTCTCACATACACACAGAACATTCTCAGGAGAGATCACAACTTGGGTCACAAATCAAGCCTTGGTAAATTTTAAAAAATTGAACTCATATCAAGCATCTTTTCTGACCACAGTGCTGTGAGGTTAGAAAACAACTACAGGGAAAAAAACATAAAAACACAAACACGTGGAGGCTAAACAATACGTTACTAAATAACCAAGAGATCACTGAAGAAATCAAAGAGGAAATAAAAAAATACCTAGAGAAAAATGACAACAAAAACACAATGATGCAAACCCTATGGGATGCAGCAAAAGCAGTTCTAAGAGGGAAATATATAGCAATAAAATACTACCTTAAGAAACAAGAAAAATCTCAAATAAACAATCTAACCTTACAAATAAAGGAACTACAGAAAGAACAAACAAAACCCAAATTTAGTAGAAGGAAAGAAATCATAGAGATCAGAGTAGAAATAAATGAAATAGAAACAAAGAAACAATAGCAAACATCAAAAAAACTAAAAGCTGGTTCTTTGAGAAGATAAACAAAATCGATAAACCTTTAGCCAGACTCATGAAGAAAAAGAGGGAGAAGACTCAAATCAATAAAATTAGAAATAAAAGATGATAAGTTGAAACTGACACCACAGTAAAACTAAAAGCTCGTTCTTTGAGAAGATAAAATTGATAAACCTTTAGCCAGACTCATTAAGAAAAAGAGGGAGAGGACTCAAATCAATAAAATTAGAAATAAAGAATGATAAGTTACAACTGACACCACAGTAATACAAAGCATCATAAGAGACAACTACAAGAAATTCTATGCCCATAAAATGGACAACCTGGAAGAAATGGACAAATACTTGAAAGGTAAAACTTTTCAAGACTGATCAGGAAGAATTAGAAAATGTGAACAGACCAAACACAAGTAATGAAACTGAAACTGTGATTACAAATCTTCCAATAAAGAGAAGTCCAGGACCAGATGGCCTCACAGGTGAATTCTATCAAACATTTAGAGAAGAGCTAACATCCATTCTTCTCAAACTCTTCCAAAAAACTGCAGAGAAAAGAACACTCTCAAACTCATTCTATGAGGCCACCATCACCCTGATAACAAAACCAGACAGATATACTACATAAAAGGAAAATCACAGACCAATATCAATGATGAATATAGATGCAAAAATCTTCAACAAAGTACTAGCAAACAGAATCCAACAACACATTAAAAGGATCATACACCGTGATCAAGTGGGATTTATCCCAGAAATGCAAGGATTCTTCAATATATGCAAACCAATCAATGTGATACACCATATTAACAAATTGAAGAAGAAAAACAATATGATCATCTCAATAGATGCAGAAAAAGCTTTTGACATAATTCAACACCTGTTTATGATAAAAAATCTCCAGAAAGTGGGCATAGAGGGAACCCACCTCAACATAATAAAGGCCATATAAAACAAATCCACAGCAAACATCATTCTCAGTGGTGAAAAACTGAAGGCATTTACACTAGGATCAGGAACAAGACAAGGTTGTCCTCTGTCGCCACTATTATTCAACATATATTTGGAAGTCTTAGCCATAGCAGAGAAGACAAATAAATAAAAGGAATGAAAATCAGAAAGGACGAAGTAAAACTGTCACTGTTTGCAGGTGACATGACACTATACATAGATAATACTAAAGATGCCACCAGAAAACTACTAGAGCTAATCAATGAATATGGTAAAGTTGCAGGATACAAAATTAATGCACAGAAATCTCTTGCATTCCTGTACACTAACAACAAAAGATATGAAAGAGAAATTAAGGAAACAATCCCATTCACCATTTCAACAAAAAGAATAAAATACCTATGAGTAAACCTATTTAAGGAGGTAAAAGACCTATACTCAAAAAACTGTAAGACACTGATAAAAGAAATTAAAAATGACACAAACAGGTGGAGACATATGCCATGTTTGTGGGTTGGAAGAATAAATATTGTGAAAATGACTATACGACGCAAAGCCATCTACAGATTCAATGCAATCCCTATCAAATTACCAATGGCATTTTTTACAGAAGTAGAACAAAAAATCTTAAAATGTGTATGGAGACACAAAAGACCCAAAATAGCCAAAGCAATCTTGAGTGAAATAAAACAGAGCTGGATGAATCAGACTCCCTGACTTCAGACTATACTACAAAGCTACAGTAATCAAGACAGTATGGTACTGGCACAGAAACAGAAAGATAGATCAATGGAACAGGATAGAAAGCCCTGAGATAAAACCACGCATCTATGACAATGGAGGCAAGGGTATACAATGGAGGAAAGACAGCCTCTTTGATAAGTGGTGCTGGGAAAACTGGACATGTACAAGTAAAAGAATGAAAGTAGAACACTCCCTAACACCATACACAAAAATAAACTCAAAATGGATCAAAGGGGCTTCCCTGGTGGCGCAGTGGTTGAGAGTCCACCTGCTGATGCAGGAGACATGGGTTCGTGCTCCGGTCCGGGAAGATCCCACATGCCGCGAAGCAGCTGGGCCCGTGAGCCATGGCCACTGAGCCTGTGCGTCCAGAGCCTGTGCTCTGCAACGGGAGTGGCCACAACATTGAGAGGTCCGCGTACCGCAAAAACAAAAACAAACAAACAAAAAATGGATCAACGATCTAAATGTAAGACCGGACACTATCTACTCTTAGAGGAAAATATAGGAAGAACAGTCTGTGACATAAAACACAGCAAGATCTTTTTTGACCCACCTCCTAATGGAAAGAAAAACAAAAATAAACAAATGGACCTAATGAAACTTAAAAGCTTTTGCACAGCAAAAGAAACCAAAAATAAGACAAAAAGACAACCCTCAGAATGGGAGAAAATATTTGCAAATGAATAAACAAAGGATTAATCTCCAAAACATATAAACAGCTCATGCAGCTCAATATTAAAAACACATACAACCTAATCAAAAAAATTGGCAGAAGACCTAAATATACATTTCTCCAAGAAGGACATACAGATGGCCAAGAGGCATATGTAAAGCTGCTCAACATCACTAATTATTAGAGAAAGGAAAATCAAAACTACAATGAGGCATCACCTCACACCAGTTAGAATAGGCATCATCAGAATAACTACAAAGAATAAATGCTGGAGAGGGGGTAGAGAAAAGGGAACCCTCTTGCACTGTTGGTGGGAATGTAAATTGATACAGCCACTATGGAGAACACTATGGAGATTCCTTAAAAAACTAAAAATAGAACTCGCATACGACACAGCAATCCCACTACTGGGCATATACCCTGAGAAAACCATAATTCCAAATGAGTCATGTACCACCATGTTCATTGCAGCCCTATTTACAATAGCCAGGTCATGGAAGCAACCTAAATGCCCATGGACAGACGAATGATAAAGAAGATGTGGTACATCATATATACAATAGAACATTACTCAGCTATATAAAGGAATGAAATTAGGTCATTTGTATAGACGTGGATGGTCATAGAGACCATCATACAGAGTGAGGTAAGCCAGAAAGAGAAAAGCAAATATCGTATATTAACACAAGTGTGTAGAATCTAGAAAAATGGTACAGATGAACCCATATGCAAGGCAGAAATAGACACACAGATGTAGAGAACAAACGTATGGACAAAAACGGGGGAAACTGGGGGTGGTGGTGGTGGGATGAATTGGGAGATTGGGATTGACATATATATAGCAATAAGTATAAAATAGATAACTAATAAGAACCTGCTGTATAAAAAAATTAATTAAATATAAATAAATAAATAAAGTGTATAGGTATAAAGAAGGACACCCAACAGGAACTGAAGTCCCTGTGAGAGGAAGCAACCCTTGCCAATTCTTGGCCCAGGAGGGAGGGGGCTGAGAGAATAAATTCACTGATCTGCTGTTGGTGTCTCTCTTTGCCAGAGAGCTATGGTGCCCAATTGATGTTGTCCATTGTGATCAGCCTCCAGAACACAGAGCATGGTGGAGAAGGGAGGAGAATGGATCTAGAAGGACAAGTGGGGAATATCCAAAATGAACACCTCCCTCCCTGAAATGGGGCATGGAAATGTGTGGCCTCTTGTGGAAATATCAAACTGCTCAGTTCGGGGATTCCTCATAGCATGCATAGGGGATTAGAGCTGTCCCTCACTGTTTCATGAAAATCTTCCCATTCATTACGTTATTTTCATACCAAAAGAAGAGATAAATTGTTTTAAAGCAAAATTAAAAAAAAAAAAACCTATTGTATAAAAAATAAATAAATAGAATTAAATTAATAAAAAAGAAATTAAGAAAATATTCCATAAATATTAGAAAGTAGAAAAATGACTTTTTATAATACATAAAACTCAAATAATGCTTATATATATAATTACATATTTGTATTTTTATTTCTAAGAGGAAAAGATATATACTAAATTCAAAAGGGAGAAAGAAAACAGAAAAAGCTCATTACCAGTGTAAGATCATTTTAGTAATAATACAATTTTATGGTAAATATATTAATCCTAAAGTAATAACATAAAGTGATTTTATAATAAAATATAATAAAACATAAATGGGAGAGACCTCAAGATGGCTGAGGAGTGAGACATGGAGATCGCCTTCCTCCCCACAAATACAACAGAAATACATCTATCTGCATGTGGAACAGCTCCTACAGAACACCTACTGAACACTGGCAGAAGACCTCAGACTTCCCAAAAGGCAAGAAACTTCCCACGTACCTGGGTAGGGCAAAAGAAAAAAGAAAAAACTGAGACAAAAGAATAGGGATGGGACCTACACCACTGGGAGGGAGCTGTGAAGGAGGAAAAGTTTCCACACACCAGGAAGCCCCTTCACTGGCAGAGACAGGGAGTGGGTGGCGGCGGGGGAAGCTTCGGAGCCACAGAGGAGAGCGCAGCAACAGAGGTGCAGAGGGCAAAGCAGAGAGATTCCTACACAAAGGATCAGTGCCGACCAGCACTCACCAGCCTGAGAGGCTTGTCTGCTCACCCCCCGGGGTGGGTGGGGGCCTGGAGCTGAGGCTCAGGCTTCGGAGGTCAGATTCCAGGGAGAGGACTGGGGCTGGCTGTGTGAACCCAGCCTGAAGGGGCTATTGCACCACAGCTAGCTGGGAGAGAGTCTGTAAAAATGTCTGGAAATGCCTAAGAGGAAGGAGAACATTGTTTCGGGGTGCAAGAGGAGAAGGGATTCAGAGCAATGCCTAAACAAGCTCCAGAGATGGGTGCAAGTGGCAGCTACCACTGCAGACACCAGACACATGAAATGCTAAGGCTGCTACTGCAGCCTCCAAGAAGTCTGTGTGCAAGCACAGGTCACTATCCACACCTGCCCTCCCGGGATCCTGTGCAGCCCGCCACTGCCAGGGTCCCGTGATCCAGGGACAACTTCCTCAGGAGAACACAGTGTGCCTCAGGCTGTTGCAACATCACACTGGCCTCTGCCACCGCAGGCTCAACCCACATTCTGTACCCCTCCCGCCCCACTGCCTGAGTGAGCCTGAGTCACCTAATCAGCTGCTCCTTTAAACCCGTCCTGTCTGAGCGAAGAACAGTTGCCCTCAGGCAACCTACATGCAGAGGGCAGGGCCAAATGCACAACTGAGCCCTAGGAGATGTGTGAACAAAGAAGAGAAAGGGAAATCTCTCCCAGCAGCCTCAGGAGCAGTGGATTAAAATTTCACAATCAACTTGATGTACCCTTCATCTGTGGAATACCTGAATAGACAATGAATCATCCCAAAATTGAGGCGGTGGACTTTGGGAGCAACGATATATATATATTTTTCCTTGTTCTCTTTTTGTGACTATGTATGTGTATGCTTCTTCATGTGATTTTTTTCTGTATAGCTTTGCTTTTACCATTTGTCCTAGGGTACTGTCTGTCAGTTTTGTTTGTTTGTGGAGATTTTTTTTTTTTTGCAGTACGGGCCTCTCACTGTTGTGGCCTCTCCCCTTGCAGAGCACAGGCTCCGGACGCACAGGATCAGTAGCCATGGCTCACGGGCCCAGCCGCTCCACGGCATGTGGGATCTTCCCGGACTGGGGCACAAACCCGTGTCCCCTGCATCGGCAGGCAGACTCCCAACCACTGCGCCACCAGGGAAGACCTGTGGGGATGTTTTTGTAGTATAGTTTTTAGCATTTGTTTTCATTGGTGGATTTGCTTTTGGGTTTGGTTGCTCTTTTCTTTCTTACTTTAGTTTTTTTCTTTTTTTTATTACTTTTTAATTTTAAAAAATTTTTAATAATTATTTTTTATTTTAATAATTTAATTTAATTTTCTCTTTTTCTTTTTTTTCTTTCTTTTTCTCTCCCTTTTCTTCTGAGCTGTGGGGTGGACAGGGTCTTTGTACTCTGACCAGGTGCCAGGCCTATTCCTCTGAGGTGGGAGAGGCGAGTTCAGAACATTGGTCCACCAGAGACCTCCTGGCTTCACATAATATTAAACAGAGAAAGATCTCTCACAGAGATCTCCATCTCAACACTAAGAGTCAGCTCCACTCAATGACCAGTAAACTACAGTTCTGGACACTCTATGCCAAACAACTAGCAAGACAGGAACACAACACCACCCATTAGCAGAGAGGCTGCCTAAAATCATAATAAGGTCACAGACACCCTAAAATACACCATCAGATGTGGCCCTGCCCACCAGAAAGGCAAGATCCAGGCTCATCTACCAGAACACAGGCACCAGTTCCCTCCATCAGGAAGCCTATAGAACCCACTGAACCAACTTTAGCCACTGAAGGTAGACACCGAAAACAATGGAAACTGCAAACGTGCAGGCAACAAAACGGAGACCCCAAACACAGTAAGTTAAACAAAATGAGAAGACAGAGAAATACACAGCAGATGAAGTAGCAAGGTAAAAACCCATCAGACCTAAAAAATGAAGAGGAAATAGGCAGTCTACCTGAAAAAAAATTCAGAGTAAGGATAGTAAACATGATCCAAAATCTTGAAAATAGAATGGAGAAAATACAAGAAACGTTTAACAAGGACCTAGAAGAACTAAAGAGCAAACAAACTATGGTGAACAACACAGTAAATGAAATTTAAAATTCTCTAGAAGGAATCAATAGAAGAATAACTGAGGCAGAAGAACAGATAAGTGACCTGGAAGATAAAATAGTGGAAATAATTACTGCAGAGCAGAATAAAGAAAAAAGAATGTAAAGAATTGAGGACAGTCTCAGAGACCTCTAGGACAACATTAAACGCACCAACATTCAAATTATAGGGGTCCTAGAAGAAGAAGAGAAAAAGCAGGGACTGAGAAAATATTTGAAGAGATTATAGTTGAAAACTTCCCTAATATGGGAAAGGAAATAGTCAAGTCCAGGAAGCACAGAGTCCCACACAGGATAAATCCAACAAGAAACACGCCAAGACACATATTAATCAAGCTATCAAAAATTAAATAAAAGAAAAAATATTAAAAGCAGCAAAGGAAAAACAACAAATAACACACAAGGGAATCCCCATAAGGTTAACAGCTGATCTTTTAGCAAAAACTCTGCAAGCCAGAAGGGACTGGCAGGACATATTTAAAGTGATGAAAGGGAAAAGCCTACAACCAAGATTATTCTATCCAGCAAGCATCCATTCAGATTTGATGGAAAAATTAAAATATTTACAGACAAGCAAAAACTAAGAGTATTCAGCACCACCAAACCAGCTTTATAACAAATGCTATAGGAACTTCTCTAAGCAGGAAACACAAGAGAAGGAAAAGGCTTACAATAACAAACCCAAAACAATTAAGAATATAGTCATAGGAACATACATATTGATAACTACCATAAATGTAAATGGATTAAATGTTCCAACTGAAGGACATAGACTGGCCTAAGGATATAAAAACAAGACCTGTATATATGTTGTCTACAAGAGACCCATGTCAGATATAGGGACACATACAAACTGAAAGTGAGAGGATGGAAAAAGATATTCCATGCAAATGGAAATCAAAAGAAAGCTGGAGTAGCAATTCTCATACCAGACAAAATAGACTTTAGAATAAAGACTATTACAAGAGACAAAGAAGGACACTACATAATGATCAAGGGATCAATCCAAGAAGAAGATATAACAATTGGAAACATTTATGCACCAAAATAGGAGCACCTCAAAACATAAGGCAAATACTAACAGCCATAAAAGGGGAAATCGACAGTAACACATTCATAGTAGAGGACTTTAACACCACACTTTCACCAATGGACAGATCATCCAAAATGAAAATAAATAAGGGAACACAAGTTTTAAATGACACATTAAACAAGATGGACGTAATTGATATTTATAGGACAGTCCATCCAAAAACAAAAGAATACACTTTCTTCTCAAGGGCTCATAGAACATTCTCCAGGATAGATCATATCTTAGATCACAAATCAAGCCCTGGTAAACGTAATAAAATTGAAATCATATCAAGTGTCTTTTCCAAATACAATGCTATGAGACTAGATATCAGTTATACAAAAAAACTAAAAAAAAATACATATACATGGAGGCTACACAATACACTACTTAATAACCAAGAGATCACTGAAGAAATCAAAGTGGAAATCAAAAACTACCTAGAAACAAATGACAATGAAAACACAATGACCCAAAACTTATGGGATGCAGCAAAAGCAGTTCTAAGAGGGAAGTTTATAGCAATACAATCCTACCTCAAGAAACAAGCAACATCTCAAATAAACAATCTAACCTTACACCTAAAGCAATTAGAGAAAGAACAAAAAAACCCCTAAAGTTAGCAGAAGGAAAGAAATCATAAAGATCAGATCAGAAATAAATGAAAAAGAAATGAAGGAAACAATAGCAAAGATCAATAAAAACTAAAAGTTGGTAATTTGAGAAGCTAAAAATATTGATAAACCATTAGCTAGACTCATGAAGAAAAAAAGGGAGATGACTCAAGTCAATAGAATTAGAAATGAAAAAGGAAAAGTAACAACTGACATTGCAGAAATAAAAAGGATCATGAGAGATAACTACAAGCAACTATATGCCAATAAAATGGACAACCAGGAAGAAATGGACACATTCTTAGAAAAGCACAACCTTCCGAGTCTGAACCAGGAAGAAATAGAAAATATAAAAAGACAAATCACAAGTAAGGGAATTGAGACTGTGATTAAAAATCTTCCAACAAACAAAAGCACAGGATCAGATGGCTTCACAGGTGAATTCTATCAAACATTTAGAGAAGAGCTAACATCTATCCTTCTCAAACTCTTCCAAAACATAGCACAGGGAGGAACACTCCCAAACCCATTCTATGAGGCCACCATCACCCTGATACCAAAACCAGACCAAGATGTCACAAAGAAAGAAAACTACAGGCCAGTATCACTGATGAACATTGATGCAAAAATCCTCAACAAAATACTAGGAAACAGAATCCAACAGCACATTAAAAGGATCATACACCATGATCAAGTGGGGTTTATCCCAGGAATGCAAGGATTCTTCAATATATGCAAATCAATCAATGCAATACAACATATTAACAAGTTGAAGGAGAAAAACCATATGATCATCTCAACAGATGCAGAAAAAGCTTTCAACAAAATTCAACAGAAAATTATGATAAAAACCCTCCAGAAAGTTAGCATAGAGGGTACTTACCTCAACATAAAAAGGTCATATATGACAAACCCACAGCTAACATTGTCCTCAATTGTGAGAAACTGAAACCATTTCCAATAAGATCAGGAACAAGACAAGTTGGCCCACTCTCACCACTATTACTCAATATAGTTTTGGAAGTTTTAGCCTCAGCAATCAGAGAAGAAAAAGAAATTAAAGGAATCCAAATCGGAAAAGAAGTAGTAAAGCTTTCACTGTTTGCAGATGACATGATACTATACATAGAGAATCCTAAAGATGCTACCAGAAAACTACTAGAGCTAATCAATGAATTTGGTAAAGTAGTAGGATACAAAATTAATGCAAAGAAATCTCTTGCATTCCTATACACTAATGATGAAAAATCTGAAAGAGAAATTAAGAAAACACTCCCATTTACCATTGCAACAAAAAGAATGAAATACCTAGGAATAAACCTACTGAAGGAGACAAAAGACATGTATGCAGAAAACTATAAGACACTGATGAAGAAATTTAAGATGATACAAACAGATAGAGAGATATACCATGTTTTTTAATTGGAAGAATCAACATTGTGAAAATGGCTATTTTACCCAAGCAATCTACAGGTTCAATGCAATCCCTAGCAAACTTCCAATGGCATTTTTCACTGAACTAGAACAAAAATTTTCACAATTTGTATGGAAACACAAAAGACCCTGAATAGCCAAAGCAATCTTGAGAAAGAAAAACGGAGCTGGAGGAATCAGGCTCCCTGACTTCAGACTATACTACAAAGCTACAGTAATCAAGACAGTATGGTACTGGCACAGAAACACAAATATTGATCAATGGAACAGGAAAGAAAGCCCTGAGATAATCCCATGCACATATGGTCACCCTATCTTTGATAAAGGAGGCCAGTATATACAATGGAGAAAAGACAGCCTCTCCAATAAGTGGTGCTGGGAAAAGCTACATGTAAAAGAATGAAATTAGAACACTCCCTAACACCATACACAAAAATAAACTCAAAATGGATTAAAGACCTAAATGTAAGGCTAGACACTAAAACTCTTAGAGGAAAACATAAACAGAACAGTGTATGACATAAATCACGCAATACCCTTTTTGACCCACCTCCTAGAGTAATGGAAAAAAAAATAAAAATAAACAAATGGGACCTAATGAAACTTAAAAGCTTTTGTACAGCAAAGCAAAATATAAACAAGATGAGAAGAAAACCCTCAGAACTGGAGAAAATACTTGCAAATGAAGCAACTGACAAAAGATTAATCTCCAAAATTTACAAGCAGCTCATGCAGCTCAATATCATAAAAACAAACAACGTAATCCAAAAATGGGCAGAAGACCTAAATAGACATTTCTCCAAAGAAGATATACAGATTGCCAACAAACACGTGAAAGGATGCTCAACATTACTAATCATTAGAGAAGTGCAAATCAAAACTACAATGAGGTGTCACCTCACACCAGTCAGAAACATCATCAAAATCTCTACAAGCAATAAATGCTGGAGGGGGTGTGGAGAAAAGGGAAACGTCTTGCACTGTTGGTGGGAATATAAATTGATACAGCCACTATGGAAAACAGTATGGAGGTTCCTTAAAAAAATAAAAATAGAATTATCATATGACCCAGCAATGCCACCACTGGGCATATATGCTGACAAAACCATAATTCAAAAAGAGTCATGTACCACAATGTTCATTTCAGCTCTGTTTACAATAGCCAGGACATGGAAGCAACCTAAGTGTCCATCAACAGATGAATGGATAAAGAAGATGTGGCACATATATACAATGGAATATTACTCAGCCATGAAAAGAAACGAAATTGAGTCATTTATAGTGAGATAGATGGATCTAGAGTGTGTCATACAGAGTGAAGTAAGTCAGAAAGAGAAAATCACACACTGTATGCTAACACATATATATGGAATCTTAAAAAACAAAAAGTGGTTCTGAAGAACATAGCGGCAGGACAGGAATAAAGATGCAGACGTAGAGAATGGACTTGAGGATACTGGGAGGGGGAAGGGTAAGCTGGGACGAAGTAAAAGAGTGGCATGGACTTACATACACTACCAAATGTAAAATAGATAGCTAGAGGGAAGCAGCTGCATAGCACAGGGAGATCAGCTCGGTGCTTTGTGACCACCTAGAGGGGTGGGATAGGGAGGGTGGGAGGGAGGGAGATGCAAGAGGGAAGAGATATGGGGACATATGTATATGTATAACTGATTCACTTTGTTATGAAGCAGAAACTAACACACCAGTGTAAAGCAATTGTACTCCAGTAAAAATGTTAAAAAAACCCCCAACATAAATGGTTTTGATGGTATCTAAACTGAATCATTAATGATCTTTATTTTAATAATTGGCTTGCTATTCTCTCAAATAAAAAATTGCCTATGTGAGGTTGATTAAAGTTTGGTTAATTTCAGAGGGTTATTCTTGACATTGATCTAAACTGGGATAGACTCTAGCCAAGATTTTACCAAGAATGGGGAAAAATAAATCCAAAGTTGAAAATGAACAGAAGCAATCCATTTTACCATCATCATATACTTAAGAAAACCAGTCTTTAGGAAATGACTCTTTCACCTTGATAATGAGTAGTGAATTCCAGCATTTATATTCTTACCTATTCTTGAATATTTTCCTTGATAATTTCACTGTACTTGCTGAAACTAAAATTTGCAGGCCCAAGGAAACCAAAGAATAACGTTTACTGTGGCTGCCATTCTTTCCAGACTGGTTAAGTCTCTAGCAGACTGTTCAGGATGAGTTTCATTATCACCTTTAAGCAATTAATTGATTTCTTGAATGGCCACTCTTCTTTCACAGTACAAAGAAGATTTCACTTCTTGTCACATCCTCCCACTAAAGAGGTAATGCACCTCTCAGAGGTGTTCTGTCTGCAGGAGGATGCATTGTCTCCTGACTATTTTCCCAGTCTCATACTCTACGTAAGAATGAGGATCACACTAGTTCTTCTGAAATACTTAGATCCAAAATGGTCCTGGCTCCCTTATATGTAAGAAAGTCAGCCAAATACTGTGCTGATATTCATGTCATGGTCTGCCATTGCCTTGTTTAATATTAGATCAAGGCTGCTGAAGTACCTAAATTAGATTAGCTATTTTGCCTTCTGCCATCACCAATACCACTTGGCTCCAAGCAGTTTTTTTGGAGTGTGGTAATTTTTTTTTTTTTTTTTTTTTTT
>NW_006799035.1:85745-88773 GCF_000442215.2 Lipotes vexillifer | reverse complement strand
CCCGCGTCTCCTGCATCGGCAGGCGGACTCTCAAGCACTGCGCCACCAGGGAAGCCCGAGTGTGGTAATTTAAATCTCTCTCTCATTTTTCATCACAGCTTATAACTGCAAAGATTCTATACATTATGTAGGTCATTTGTATGTTCCTATGTAGTCTCCACTGGGGCTCAAACATGGAGTTTTCTGTAGAAAAATCTTCCTGCCTTGATTTTACATTTTCTTGAGGGATGTGGGCATAGACCTTATCGCCAATTCCATGTTATAATATTTTTTACCAGAACTAAGCAACATGCAAAAGTTCAAGCTGAAAATAAACTGCTACCTGATTTTTTGAAAGGATTTAAAATGCCCAAATATTTTTTTTTCAGAGAAGAAGCTTATCTCTGCCTGGATGAAAAAAAAAAATGACAGCAATGCAAGGATGACTGCACTCAGCTGAATGGGGCAATAGCAGAATGGTCACATAGAACTGGAAAATGATTCTGACAAGTTTCCATGAACACTGACTCAATCAGGTGGACCCTGGAGGTCTCTGGACAAGCACACCAATGTCAAAAATGTTTAGCTGTTTCAAAAGGCATGGGAGGGACTCTTTATGATGGTTCTTTCCGTTTCACATTTAGTGTTCAGTTTCTCTAATGAAAACTTGTTTATATGTCCAGAGACTTAGATTTCTTTCTCAAAAGCACCAGGAAGCAAAAGTTTACCATTTGGAAAATAGATGAGGAACTTGAAGCCTGTGGTTTAATTTTGAGTGCAGCCTTTTAGAGGGATTATTGAATGGAAGCATCTGCAATAGGCTGTGAGGAGCACAATTGTAGAACCATTATTCCCAAGCACGCAAGCTCTAGATAAGATGCCTAGTAACCTGATTAAATTAGATATTGTTAGGGAAGATGGACAGAATGGCATCCCTACCTTTCTGATCTGAAGTTTATAGCAGGCTAGGCCCTCCAAGCCCCAGCAGTAAGCAAGGAGCGGAATAGTTAAGTGGCCTGGCCTTTGATCTTTCTGAATGAGTGCTTTGGTGCTGCCCCAGTTTACATCGTTCACACTAACCTGTCTTGTCCTCCTAGACTCTAGAAAAGATGCAATCTTTCAAGTACTTGAGAGTGTGGTCTGAGGTAGAGGATGATAGGAAACCATATCTTACCCACTTTTGCATCCCGTGTTTAGCACAAAGAAGATACTCAGAAAATGGCTCACAGAATAAAAACTATTTCCAGCTCCAATTTTCAAGTACATTAACAATTTCAGTAAGACTCATTTTCACTATCATGTTGACTAAAAATACTAATGGTCATATGTTATGGGTCATTTCAAGAACGAAAAGGAATAATGCATATCAGTGCATTTAAATTATAATGCTTAGAAGATACATAAAGGGTTATACATTTGAAAGGTTTCTTCAGGTAGCAAATATTTTGAAAATTAATATTGATTTTTCTAAAGTATTCTCTGTGCCAAGTGGTCTCTTAAAATTGTTTGAAGTTTAATATTTGTTTGGTTGTTTTCTTTTCACCGAACTTAACAACATGAAGGAAATACTTGCAAGAACCTCTAACTGAAAATCAATGTCTCTCATTTTGTAACTGAAAGTTTAATGATCTTGTAATATTTTGGTACTTATTAATAATTAAAATCTACATCTTTATCATCATGTATTTTTTTTCCTACACAAAGACAGTCAACTATTGGGATCATTGAACACTGACTTATTGACAACTGTGAGATACCCGCCAATGGTGAGTACCATTATCAGGTACCACTGAAGAAAAACTTTGAAATATGGCAACCTATATACAAATTTAAGGAATTAAGTTAGGCCAATCAATCTTGGGGGGGAGATGAGCTATAATGAAATAGCTCTTCATAGTAACATCTAAAATATGGATATGAAGTTAATGACCACAGTTAATTCCTCAAAATCCATCTTAAGTTCCTTATCCTTGGAATTTGGTTGGGGAAGGGGGACACAAAGCAGGAACATTTTTATTTAGTGACATTAGCTTGTATTGTTTGTTCTTCAAAAAAATCTCAGTCTGGGGAGAATTCTTTTCTTGCCTAGATATAGGTGGGGGAAAAGAAAAGAGGGCAGTACTTTAAATTTACTCATAATTATCTTTTCAAAAATATTGTCTATGTCATGATTCCTTTCTTCTTTTTCAAGAACCTAGGCTCCCTCAAGTCAAAGCTTAGTGAGAGGAAATCTTTATTTTTTCTTCTTTCTGCTTATAAATCCCCTTTCTAAAATGTCAAAGAGCCTAGTTGCTTCATGAATAAAAAGAAAGCCAACTTAAGAAATATTGAAAAAAATTAGTATTTCTAAAGTATTATTTATCTATATCTGAAACTGGGGGAAAAATCTGGTGAACTTTTATTCTCAAGAAATGCTTACAGAATAGAATAAAGACATACATGATATAGATTTTAGAATAAATTCTATTTAAAAGATCCTTTATGGTTGATATCACAATGCACTGATATGCTCTTTCTTCTAAATTTATTCAATGAGAATGAATATAAAGTTTCCTATAGCAAGTATGGATTTTGTTCCCCCAATAATAAAGTCAGTAAGCAATTCATAAATTGCAGAGTATAAATTACTACTGCTGAAGGCTACCCTTGTCTAATAGTTTTCCTTTAAGGAAGATTTAATTCTGCTTACTGAGCATAAGTATTTCAGGCACAAGAACTTGGAATGTTCTTTCTCCAAACCTTTGTATATTCTGAATGTCATTTGTTTACAATTATTCCTGTGTGTGAAAAATAAAAATACAAATAAGCAGAGATGAAAGTATAAAGAATTTTTTGCATGAATTATATCACAAAATGTGAGATATCTCAGAGCAAATACGTATTTTTTTCTGACTTTCATTTAGACTTTAAAGTTATTTTCAAAATCACTTATGGGTCTACATGAAAAATGCTTGAATGGACATATTTGTGCATTGTAGTAAATTTCCCATTTCACCTTGAAACTATTGTCCCACTTAATGTATTTACTTTCCCAGGGCTTGTAACAAAG
>NW_006799035.1:80707-85484 GCF_000442215.2 Lipotes vexillifer | reverse complement strand
AGCAGGAATTTATTGTCTCACAGTTCTGGAGGCTAGATGTTCAAAACTGATTTGTTGGCAGGGTTGGGATTTGTTTTGCACCTCTGTCCTTTGCTTATAGATGGCATCTTCTCCCTGTGTCTCTTTATATTGTCTTCCCTCTAGTATGTCTATTTCTGTGTTTAAATGTCTCCTTTTTCTATGGACATCAGTAATATTGGACTATGGCTTGTCCTAATGACTTCATTTTTAACTAATTTTATCTTCAGTTACCCTATTTCCAAATAAGGTCACATTATGAGGTATTGGGGGTTAAGATATCAACAAATGAATTTTGGGGGGCACTCCAAAAATGTAAGTGTATGTTCAACCCATAACACTTACATAGCTTTTGGCAGGAGGTCTCAGTTCCTCACTGGTGGTTGGCAGGCCTTAATTCCTTACCACATAGGCCTCTCCATAGAGCTAGTTAACAGCTCATGATAATTTTTTAACATTTTAAAAACAGCATTTACAACTGCAAAATCTATATTCAAATAATATCATGCTATCCTGAACATGTCACTAAAAATCCCATGCAATGTTTCTAGAATTTATAAACTATTTTCGTGGGATTGATTTAACTTAAGTGGCATTATTAGGTGTTACACTCTTTAAATATAATAGCAAAAGTATAAAAAATAATGTAAATTATTTAAGCATGATGATTAATATTATCCAGATCCAAATGTGTGGAAAAAAGGGAAAAAAGATTTAAGTAAAATTCAAGAATATCTGAAAACAGAGCAATGCTTTACATTAAAAAAAAATGTTTTAACTAATCCTAATTTTTCTCAACATAAAAATAATCATTTTAGAAGGGCCAAAAGCAGATTCCCTAAGATTTTCTCAAGATGGTAACTAATAACGTGGTCTCTGTATTTTGCTTTTAGTTGAAAATTCCCATAATGAGTGAGTTAGAACAGAATCCCTCTCCAAGTAACTGCTGTAGATTTGATAAAGTTAAGAATATTCTAGAACTTAATTGTCAGTTATAAATGAATTATTTGTAAATCCTCTCTCATAACGGAAAATTCCAGCTGCTAGCTTCTCTAATGATAAGGAGATCAAATACATACACTTCTCATAACTCCTCACCACAGAGCTAAGTGCTTTCTTTACCTCTAAGATTGAAACCTGGGAACACAGTAAAGTTTTAAGGGCTCAGTAAAAAGATACCATGGAGTATGTATTTATGCTTCTATCTCTGTTTCACTATGCATTTTGCAATGACAAACTTTAACTTGATTTCTTCCCCCAAGAAATAGACATATTTGCAAACAGAAAGATATCTACCTACTCTCATTAGATATCAAACCAAATTAAGCCAAAACAAGTCAAGTAGCCAACAAATTACTTTTAAAAATTTGATAAAGAATTTATAAGCATATATTTACATTTTGAGTTGCAAAAAAGAAAAATCTTATTTAAAAATTTAATGTCAAACTGAAGGTCAATCAATATTTTTAGTTTACAATAGTGTAAAATAGTAAAATATGTTTAATATACAATATTAAACATATATATGATCTTCTAATGTTACCTAATAATTTTCTGGTATTAATACAGTTGATATTATCTCCTTATCCTCTCAAAGGAATTAAACTTTCTGTGGAGATTAATGCAGCATTCATTTCACTGCACATTAATGTGTAAGACATTATTACTTTGAGCTCCAGGAATTACCAGTAGCAAAGGGCATTAAATCGAAATATCCACACACTGCCTTTTTAGTTTTCCTGACATGATAGCCTTATATGTTCCCTAAATTCAGCAGTGACATTATGATGTGACTTTGTGTCCTAAATTTAATTGGAATAGCAGCAAATTTGTATTTGAAGAAAAATGTATCATAACCACTACATCAAAATTATTGCAATTTTATTATTTTTAATATTTCATTACAAGATTTCCATGGGAACAGGTATTTCATTTTGAAAGTCATGCATAAACACACTGAACTGTACATTTCCTATTTTTCTCTATCCTTAATATCCTTTGATCTCTTTTGTTTATCCCTGTCTTATAATATTTGCTAAAAATCATATATGCCAATCTGTTCTTAAAAAGAAGTTTAATATTTATCAGTGAATACTATTTAGACTTAGTTCTTAATAGTTCATCACATCCATATTAGTAAGAATGTATATGGTTTATACAGACTTTATACTTTTTATTCAAAGTAATTCTCAAAGTGATATCTCATCATAACCTTTGGCTCCACTTTAACTGACAACACTACTCAACAAGCCAAGGAAATATTTTCTCTCCAAAGATCCCAGATGTTTACTCTGTTGTAAATGTGTTGGTTTGTGTTTTTTGGTTGTGTTGGTTTGTGTTTTTTCTCTTCTTCAGTTTTCCATAACATATCGAGAGTGGAAAACAAGGAGTAGGAATGAAGAACAGAGAAGGGTTTGAGACTTGTCATGCCACAGGGAAAAAGCCTTGATTCACCATATGTTCAGAGATTGGAGAGAACTTTCAAATGCAGGACAGTTTAGGGTATGATTTTAAGTTTACAATTATTATCCCATTTATTTAACTTTTAGCTTTTTGGTTTATAATAAGAAACCTCATTATGACCCTTAATTACTTAGAAATAGGTACTCTACTCAATGGTACCAAAACTGTAAGAAAAAAAAATGGGAAAAAATATAAATGGACCAAAAAATCATGGATATCCTATCTAGGTTCCCCTATGGCTTATCTTAGTTTTGCATTTTTTCTGAGATATTTTACAACTCTGTAAGTGTAGATAAGTGATAAGAAAGCAAATGATTCTTCTCCATAGAAATTAATTTTATCAGAAACATTTCATTGATTCTTGCCCTAGAGATAAACTTAATTTGCATTTATTTATAAATTTATTTCGGCTTACCTTATTCCCCTGTCTATGTGTGTGTTTCTTTTAATTTTCCTTTGAACCAGCTGTAATGTCTTACTGGTCTTTTTTATTACTTTATAAACTAAGTAAAAATTTTCACATGCATTTATTTTTAAAAATTTATTACATATCACTTCTGGAAGTCATCCACCAAGATGCCCAGTGAATTAACTTGATAAGAACAGGTAAATGTGTTGTCAGTGAAGGGTTTCTCAGGAGCAGTTTGAGCTCAGGTATATATTTTCTTGGTTCTCAGGGGTAAAATACAAGTGATAAAAGAAGTTTAACTTTGATATTTCTCTAGTTTTTTGTTTTATTTTCTTTCCTTTTTACCCTCTCTGCTGATATTGTATTATCCTTTAGATATTGGTTTGCTCAGACATCTGATGTTTGTACCCCATTGGTGGCAACAATAATTGGGAATTTCATTTTATGATCTGACCATTTAATGATCAATAATTGATGTACAGATGGTCCCTGACTTAACGCTAGTTCAACTTAACGATTTTTCAACTTTATGATGGTATGAAAACAATATGCATTCAGTAGAAAACATATTTCAAATTTTGAATGTTAATCTTTTCCTGGGCTAGCAATATGCAGTAGGATACATTCATGGTGCTGGGCATGGCAGCAAACCACAGCTTGCAAACATCCATGCAAACATGAGGGTAAAAACCAATACACTTACCACCATTCTGTACCCATACAACCATTCTGTTTTTTTACTTTCAGTACAGTATTCAATAAATCATCTGAGACATTCCACACTTCATTTTAAAACAGGCTTTAGGTTAGGTGATTTTGCCCAACTGTAGGCTAATGTAAGTGTTCTGAACACGTTTAAGGTGGGCTAGGCTCAACTATTATGTTTGGTCTGTTATGTATATTAAATGCAATTTCAACTTAACAATATTTTCAACTTATGATGGGTTTATCAGGATGTAACCCCATCATAAGTTGAGGGAGATCTGCAACGGAGTATAGAAATTTATGAGCTATTGGGTGAGAGCCAAAAGAGAAATTTTGTTTGTCATTCTGTTTGTTGTTTGTATGTTTGATTAATTTGAGGTCAAACAAATTAAGACTTTCATACATACCAGGAAGGAAAGAGCTTTCTGAAATCTGGACTAGTGAATTTTTGTCTTCTGTGTTTCTTGAATTGCAGAATTAAAACTATAAGCTGTCTATGCATCTCTAGGTCTACATGTCTATATATCACTAGGGCCTTTACCTCTATAAGGCTCTAGATTTCTAAAGAAAATCCTAAAGTAGCCTTTATGGTTAATTAGCACTCTTGAATGTATGTAAATAATCAGATCAAACCTACTGAGAGGAGACATTTTGGAATAAAGAATAATGTTTGAGAATATTAAGATCAAAGGATGTGAGGGTGGACACTGTAAGGAAAAATTGTGAAAGACTTTGAAATAAATAAAATGAGATTATGGGTTTCCTGTCTAGCATACTCTTCCAGGTGATCTAAGTCTTTCATTGTCTTTGAGCTATTTTAAAACTATGTAAAATGTAGAAAACTGATAATAATGCAAATTATTCTGATTCATACAAATAAAATTAATTTTGTCCCACAAAATGCAGTCAGAGTTTGTCTGTGGACACACCTGTTTTATATATATTTTAAATTCATTTCAAAATTTCTTAATTGTCTTTATATATGGTTCTTCAAATTTACTTTTGAACCTGTTGTAACATCTTTCTGGTTCTTTCATTAATTACCAAATTAAATAAAACATTTGACAGGCATTTATTTTATATGTGTATGAGAGTATAAGTCATTAGTTTATCTTCTAAAAATATTTATTCTCAGGGCTTCCCTGGTGGCGCAGTGGGTGAGAGTCCGCCTGCCGATGCAGG
>NW_006799035.1:74104-80491 GCF_000442215.2 Lipotes vexillifer | reverse complement strand
TGTGTGTGTGTGTGTGTGTGTGTGTGTGTGTGTGTGTGTGTGTGTGTGTGTGTGTTTTGTTGGAAACCAATAAGAGCCTGAGTTTCATCTCTGGGTCTATAGGTAAAGGAACAACATACATGAGTCAAGAAGCAGAGGGAACCACAGGAAATGTACTATCTCAGAAATTATAACTTTAGGCACACATTTGGATTATCTAGACTCTAGGATTAGGCATCTAAGATGAACGTTTCTAGATTTCAAAGGTCTATGTGGCTCAAAATAACACTGATAGTATAGTTCTCACTGTTCTATTATTATTATGGCTATTATAATTATTATGATAATTATTGTTATAAATTAAGTAAAGCACTGACAAATGACAGGACATATATGTAATGCAAACTTCAAGTTAATTGAAAACTGCTTTTCTGTTTAAAGCACTTTTAGTGAACCCTTTAATTTTAGGTTCTACCAAACTTAAAACATCCTACGATGTAACCTGAAGTTAAGTCAACTTCAATTTATAAATATTTAAATTAGGAAAATACAAAGTACAGCTAATTTATTTTAATATCTAGTTAGAGAACTATTTAACTGACAGATAATACTACTTTAATATGAAACATTTAATCAGAACAAGAGGATTTAAAATTTTACTAGAAGAAGAATATAGATAAACCATGGCTTTGATGAAAACAACTTGTAGAACCAACAAGAAAAGGAAAAGTAAATCCTGGGAACTAATCAGCATCATTAATTAATGTCAGGTAATATGCAAGAGAGCAATGTTAATGGCTAATAAGCTTCATACGCTACAGAATTTAAAAATGTAGGACAAAAATGTTAATAACTCTATTTCTGTGAAAATTGCCATTGTAATTTTGACAAGGATAAGTATTGCATTGAATCTGAAGATTGCTTTGGGTAGTATAGACAGTTTAACAATATTAAGTCTCTCAATACACGAGCATGGAATACTTTCCATAGATTTGTCTTCTTTAATTTCTTTCATTAATGTTGTATAGTTTTCAGAGTACAGGTTTTTCACTTCCTTGGTTAAATTTATTCCTAGCTAGTTTATTCTTTTTAACGAAATTGTAAATGGGATTGTTTTCTTAATTCTCTTTCTGGTAGTTTGTTATCAGTGTATAGAGTCACAGCAGGTTTTTTGTATACTGATTTTGTAACCTGCAAGTATACTGAATTTGTTTATTAATTCTAACAATTTTTTTAGTGGAGTCTTTAGGATTTTCTGTTTAGAATATCATATCATCTATAAATAGGGACAGTTTTACTTCTTCCTTTCTAATTTGGATGCCTTTTCTTTCATTTTCTTGCTTATTGCTTTGGATAGGACTTCCAATACTATGTTGAATAAAAGGGGTGATAGTGAGCATCTATGTCTTTTTCCTGATCTTAGAGGAAAAGTTTTCAGTTTTTCACTGTTGAGTATTGTATTAGCTATGGGCTTGACATACATGGCTGTTATGTGGAAATATATTCCCTCTATACCCACTTTGTTGAGAGGTGTTTTTTTTTTTTGCTTTTTGTTTGTTTTGCGGTACGCGGGCCTCTCACTGTTGTGGCCTCTGCCGTTGTGGAGCACAGGCTCCAGACGTGCAGGCTCAGTGGCCATGGCTCACGGGCCTAGCCACTTCGCGGCATGTGGGATCTTCCCAGAGCGGGGCACGAACTCGTGTCCCCTGCACCGGCAGGCAGACTCTCAACCACTGCACCACCAGGGAAGCCCCTGTTGAGAGTTTTTGTGATGAACTGATGTTAAATTTTGTCAAAAGCTTTTTTCTGCACCTGTTGAGATTATCATAGGATTTTTATTCTTCATTTTGTAAATGTGGTGTATCACATTGTTCTATTTGTGGATGCTGAAACATTATTGAATCTCTGGAATAAATCCCACTTGATCCTGATATGTATTCCTAAAATTTGTATAGAACCACAGAAGACCCTGAATAGACAAAGCAACCTTGAGAATGAAGGGAAAACCTGGAGGCATCACACTCCCGTATTTCAAACTATATTAAAAAGCTATAATAATCAACACAGTATGGTATTTGCAAAAAATAGACACATAGATCAGTGGAGCAGAATAGAAAGCCGAGAAATAAACTCAAGTATATATGGTCAATTAATTTATGACAAAAGAGCCAAGAATATACAATGGGGAACGGATAGTCTCTTCAATAAATGGTATTGGAAAGATTAGACAACCACATGTAAAAGAATGAAACTGGATCAGTATCTTACACTATACATTGAGGGCTTATATGTTAGCTATAATTTAAATTTAGATTCTATTATTTGTTATTTTTACTAAAATTTTCACAAGTGAGGAAACTGAGGTAAAATTACATAACTTGTTCAAGGTTTGTCAAGTAATTAGAGGCTGAACTGGTGGTTTATCTGAGTAAATTGAATCTATTCATTTAATTAATTTTATGAGAAACTACCATGTATCTGCAAAGTAACCATAAAGAACATTGTTGCTGAATAAGAAAAACATATTACTCCCCCTCAAAAGTATATATATAGGGCTTCCCTGGTGGCGCAGTGCTTGAGAGTCCGCCTGCCGATGCAGGAGACGCGGGTTCGTGCCCCGTTTCGGGAAGATCCCACAGGCCGCGGAGCGGCTGGGCCCGTGAGCCATGGCCACTGAGCCTGCGCGTCCGGAGCCTGTGCTCCGCAAATGGGAGAGGCCACAACAGTGAGAGGCCCGCATAACGCAAGAAAAAAAAAAAAAAAAAAAAAAAAAAAAAAAAAAAAAAAAGTATATATATAAATTGTTAGAGGCAACAGCTGACAGACACTATATTTTCCAACTGAACCCTCCTCTCACCTATGACCGTGATAACACACACACACACACACACACACACACACACACACACACACAGTTACTCTCTCCCTGGCCCTGGATACAGTACAAAGAGCATAATAGCCTGAATTGCATTACCACATGGGTAGTATTAATATACAAAAATGGAAGAGTGCCAAAATATGGTAGAGATTTTCCAGTCATTCACTGATTTTACAAATGTAGACAGACAAAGGCATTGATTCCAAACAGAAAGAAAAAGATTGTTCAGTAATGTATTACCTACTTTGAATACATAAGAACAAAACCCATCCATATTCACAGAGATATCTACATTAACATGGATTTTCTATTCAACTTCTTTCATCAAATTAACTTACTATTCCTGGAAACTCTTGCTGAGAAAGATAAAACTCCTTGCGGGAATTTTCTGAAAGAGTCATCAACTATAGAACACATCAAAGGACAAAAATCTTTGAATCCCTCACTCTAAAATCTTCTCCTTGCTGTGTTCACCAATCCTAAATTATTTTATTATGATCCTTATCCAATCCTAATCAAGGCCTATGATGAAAGACCTTCCTTACCCAGACCTTAAAACCTCAAAAACATGACCTTGCCCTCCCCTCTCCAAACTGCTGCTAAGATTGTCAAGGTGGTGCTTACTCTAACGAGGATAAGCTAAACTCAGCTTTGATTTATGAACCAGGTTGCTTTGGTAATTATTTGGGGCAACCAGAATTTTAAAATAGGTTTATTAAATTCACTGAAAAATATCCAAATCTGTATATCACTTTGTGTTTTTAAATTATATCTGGAATATATAATCCCTGTGATTAATTTCTCTTGGAAAAATCAGGGTAAGATACTTACAAGAAAACTCCCCCATGGGTAACACGAAGCAATAGTTGTCTTATGAAAACCACTCTTTAGTGATGAAAACACAGTCAAATTAAATTAATATCAAAGAAACAGAAGACATTTGATTATAAATGAATCACAAGTCTTTTTGTAACATACCTCTAAATCTTTAGTTTTTTAAATTTGTTCTTGATTCTTTTCTTTATTATTTTTCAAGGTAAAGAGAGAACAATATGTATAGACAAGAACAAATACTGGGAAAGCCCTTTCTCCAATATGCTAAAGAAGGGGAGGAAATGAAAAGGTGGCTATTCCAGAACAGCTGAGGAGATGGAGCAAAGGGTATTAAAGAGTCAACCACAGTAGCTGAAAGTATGGTACGTTTGTAACTTTTGGGAGTGCAAGAGTCCTGGAACCAAGGGTCAACTTTCCACTAGTGTGGGAACCTATCAAGTAAAGACAACTAATAAATATTAGAATTGGTTAGCTCTCTGCAGGGGAACCAGAATAGAACAGGAATCAGAGACCTGTGTTTGGTACTGGCTTTGCCCCTCCGTAGATATGCTCTAAGCCATAACTTTGAGATGTATTTGTCATTTGATGTCAGGTTTCAATGAAATTATATTTCAAAAAAGTCACGTGGAAAATTTTTTAAATGCTTAAAAAATATAAATAATTCACCTGCTACTTGCTATCTCCCTATATTTTCATGTTTATAAAGTGTAAAACATAAAGAATGACTATTTCAAAGTTGGTCTGTAACCTTTGTTTTCACTTTTTAATTTATATTAGAAATACAGAACTGCTAGTTTTTTGTTTTTTTGTTTTTTTTAGTTTTTTTTGCGGTACACGGGCCTCTCACTGTTGTGGCCTCTCCCATTGCGGAGCACAGGCTCCAGACGCGCAGGCTCAGCGGCCATGGCTCACAGGCCTAGCCGCTCCGCGGCATGTGGGATCTTCCCGGACCAGGGCACGAACCCGTGTCCTCTGCATCAGCAGGCGGACTCTCAACCACTGCGCCACCAGGGAAGCCCAGAACTGCTACTTTTATTTCTACTCAAGTGGCATTAAAATATGAATCACATTACTCTGCTTATACAAAGATACAATGTATCTTCACCATCTCAGATGTTGCATCTTATTCTTTTCTTTAAAAAACTGCCTTAGTTTATAGAATCAGTTCTGTAGTTGATCTATAATCGATAACTAGTAATCCTTTCCTTTCATTTTGAAAAATACATGGCATAATATCTGGAACAAATTTTTGGAAAGAATGAATTATTTTTATATGTGATTCACTACAGAGAAAGACTTAAAATAGGTTTTATGACATATGAGATTTCTGGAGCTTCCTTAGTGTTATTAGAAGATGTATGTATTTTCTTTATCATGTTGTATTATTTCTCAAATATTATTGCACTGCTGAAGAAAATATGGATATAAATGCCTAGAATAATACATACTTAGTTTCTGCTAGAGTAAGTGAAATTAGTGATAAAATACTGCTATACACAAAGAAAGATTTCTTTTTTGTGTGTGGCACATGTTAAAGCAGTTAGTCTTCTGAATTTAGTTATAAATATGAAAAAACTATGTGGATGTCCACTTAGAGTTTTAAAAAAATTTACATACTCTGTTCTCTAACACAACCCTGAAGGGTTTTTATTGATTTCAGTGCTTTGGCCTAATTCAGGATTCGGACTTTCACAGGCCAGTGAACACTAAAAATTCAACACTTAAGGTACTTTCAAAATGTGAAAGGCAATCTTTTTTCTTTGACAAATCTAATGAATTCTACCCTTCTCCATGGTGATACCAGGAGAGCCAGAAGCCTGAAACCAGAAGCTTTCAAACCTCTTTTTTATTCAAACAATTTCCAGTTGAATGTGGCCATATAAATTTCACCACATTAATATCTTTCCAAGCTGGACTATTTTTTTTTTTTAAATTTCCACTGACACTGCTAAATTTAGTGCCTCATTTTCTCTTTTATGCACCATTGCTATAATCTTGTGAGAGAACTTCCTTCATCAAAGCTTACTACCTCCAATATATTCTCTACACCACTGCCAGGCAGATAATTTTTTTCCTTTTCTTTTAATGATCATCAGATCGTTTTTCTTCCCTAATTAAAACCATTTATGACTATTTCTCAAAGAATAAAGTTCAACATCATGTACATGAGGTCCTGACTCAACTGGACCCTGCTGCCCTATTGCCTGTATCCTTTTACAGGTGGAGTTGACAATACCATCATTGTACTCTGTATATACCTCTATGGTGGGGATTACAAAATCTATAGTACTTATTAATTCCATGATTGCAGCCTCCCCTAGTGTATAGTACACTTTTCCATAATACGGGCATAGGGTCTAGTAAGAGATAGTCAATAAAGGAATGATTTGTTAATCAAATAAATGAATTAAATTATTTTCTGGGACATTTTTTTCATTCAATCTGGGAAGCTGTTCCAGTTCTGTAGTTACTAAGTTGGTGCACAACTCATGATCAAGGTTGAGGTGGTGGAATGACAAAGAGCCATACTTGTGCCTTCAAGCTTCTGCAGTTAACACTCTTCTGAACCTCACAGCAGCAGGATGCTATGGGACTATTTGTTGTAAAAGACAACCTATGCATATGAAATTTCCTGGAGAATTGGTTGAACAATTTACATTTGTTATGCTGGTTTACTAGTCTCTCCCCCCCCCCCC
>NW_006799035.1:36115-74092 GCF_000442215.2 Lipotes vexillifer | reverse complement strand
CTGGAGAATTGGTTTAACAATTTACATTTGTTTTGCTGGTTTACTAGTCCTCCCCCCCCCCCCCGTTTTTTTCACACAAACTTAGTATCTTGTGGGAAATAAGAGGTTTTAAAAAATGTATATGTGGTATCAGTGTCTGAAATTCTACATATATGCCTTCTACCTAAGGCAGGATAGGTGGAACAGATGGGTAGATTAGAGATAAAAACAGAGATAGAGATATAGAGATACTATCTTATAAAACAGAAATAGGGGAATGAGCACTTCCTTTAAGATAAACATAGAATACCCTCCCCCTACAGATAGCTAACACACATACCACTCATAAATTAATACTCTGAAGACCTATTTAATGCCTCTAACAAATTTTAAAAACTTAGACGTAAAATCCCACCATCTCTTTATCTTCAACACAATTTCCAATATAAGCTATTTGCTTCAAATAATTGCTTATATTAATATCTATGAGCTTCAAACTAAATGTTAAGCTAGATAACACTGTTGGATTCATGGTTGTTTTATATACTTCTCAAAAGTTAAAAAACATGCCCAATGTTAATATTCTACATCAGAAAGAAGGATATTGTGTTATTTTAAAAATTTTATTCATAATGAGAGTGAAAGAGATAGTTATACGATAACATTTGTGAAATCATTATGATTTAGAATCAGCATTTTAGAAGTGAAATAGAACTTAGATATAAATTAGTCTTACTTTCTTTCATGTATGGGTGAGTGAGACACACAGAAATAAAGTATACTGTCCAAACATCATACTGTTGAGTAAAAATATGGCAGGCAGTGGGCCCATAGTCCCCTAACCTTGGTTTCCCAGAACTAAAAACATTTAGTTTTACCCTCTGATCTCTCATGCATTCAATAGGTATTTTTACTGAGTAGTTATTTGTGGTAAGCGTGTTTGACATTATATATACAATTTAGCAAGTTTAAAATATAGTGGGAGTAGATTAGTCAAGCCCAGTTAGGGGATAGATATCACACAATGATTTAAAAAGAGAAATTTTAATATAAATAATTATTAAATATCCTTTAGTATAGAGAATTATTAACAGAGGAGTGGAGTGATAGGGAATTGGCTAATGAGAATTAAAGAAAATTAGAATACTGGAATAGTTACTATAAGGGGCAACCTTGCTCTCTAAAGCTGAAGTAGAGCCCAAGATCCTCATTGGAAATGTCTTGGGTCACTGAGTCGGAAGGGCCTGGCTGGTGAGACCTGCTGGACATCTGTCCTCTAGGGTGCCAGGTAAGATCATCCACTAGTAGATGCTGAGCCCCAGAACTTGGGAGGTACTGGGAAGCTGCTGGGAGCTCCCTGGGTGCTGCTAGCACTGACTACTTGAAAGGCCACTTTGTGTAAGAATCCAATGCACTTCTGTGCACAGCTCCAGCTTGGGAGGCCTGGACAGTGTGCCCAGCAGAAGGTCAGGACTAGGGTTTATTACACTGCCAAGCCTCATAGGGCCTCTCGTGAGTACACACATTTTGGACTACAGAGAGGGTGCTGGGAGCAGTGGCCTGGGCTGGGGAACACACCCATGCCGTCTTGGGCTCCGGGCTACATTGCTGACAGTGCTGGAGTAGAGAGCTGGAGAGAGAACTGGGGCTGGGGAGGGAGGGTAGCAAACACTAGAGAAAGCCATACCCTGCAGGAACATATTATTGGAGAAACTGCGTGAAACTGAGCAGTGGGAAAAAAAAAACATACAAAAACATACTGCAGGAGCCTGTACTAGTGAGCCATACCAGAATCCAGAAAAGAAAAACCCTCCCTCCTTCAGTGTCCCTCCATGCCCTCTAATGACAAGGCTTAACATTTTTGGTTGGAAAAGGAGAAATGCTTATCAGGCCCAGCTCCTATGGAGCAGGCATAAAGCCTGAATTTAGTGCTGAGAGGGACCTGTGATGATGTTCCTCTCTCGTTACTAATATTTATAATTGCTCTTTCTTCTTTATTCTTTTGGTCAGTCATCAAGAAGTTAGCTTTATTAATTTTTCTCTTTTTTAAAAAATATTTAATTGATTTGTGCTCTTAATTTTTATTATATTCTTTATTCTGCCTCCTTTGGCTTTAGTTTGCTTCACTTTCTCTAATTTATTAAGGTATTTAAAATTTTAAGCCTTTTCTCCTTTTCTTATATGTCTTCAAAGCTGTTAATTATGTTTTAAATACTATTTAGCTGTTATTACACAAATTTTGGTACCTTTGCTATGTTTTCATTTTCATGTTTTGTTTTCATTTTCTAATTTCCTTTGTGGTTACTTCTCTGAAGCATGGGTTATTTAGAAGTATGATATTTAATTTCCAAATATTTGGGAATCTTCCAGATACTTTTCTGTAATTGATATATAGTTTAATTCCATTTTAATCCTTTGTGCTACTGTTGTCATACATTTTATTTGTACATGTTATATACTGCACAATAAATTGATATTATTTTCATCTTAAACATTCAATTATCTTTTAAAGTGGTTTTAAAACTGAAGCAAATGCCTGTTGTATTTATCCATATAATCATCATTTTCATTGTCCTTTTTTGTATAAATCCAAATTTCCATCTTCTAACATGTACTTTATAACTCCTAACATATCCTGAAGGACTTTTATGCTTTTTAAAGTCTGGGTCAGCTGGCAAAGAATTCTCTCAAATTTTGGGAGGAGTAATTTTAAACCTCTCTGCTTATATTTACTTTGAAATATAATTTTTCTGGACATAAAATTCAGGTTGACTATTTTTGTTTGTTTCAGCACTTAAATATGTCATTTTCACTTCAGTGCAGCGCATTTGACAAGAAGCCTGCTCTTATTCTTATCTTTATTCCTCTGTATGCAATTCATCCTTTTTCTCTGTCTACTTTTAGGACTTTATCAATATTTTTCAACAATTGGATTATAATGTACCACTGTGAATTTTGTTTATCTGTTTGTTTTTCTGCTTCCCCCTCATTGAGCCTTTTGGATTTGCAGACTTATATATTTTATTACCATTTCAGCCATTATTTCTTTATATACTTTTTTTCTTTTTTTCCCGTTCATCCCTTCTCCCTTTCTGGAGCTCCAGTCACATGTATGTTGAACATCTGATATTTCCCACTGCTCATGGAAGCTCTGTCCAATTTCTTTCAATCTTTTCTTTCTGTGTTTAATCTTAGTTTCCTTGCAATGAATTCAAGCTTATTGACTTTTTTTTCTGTATTTAAAAAAATTTTAATTTTATATTGGAGTATATTGATTAATAATGTTGTGCCAGCTTCAGGTGTACAGCAAAGTGGTTCAGCTATACATATACACATATCTATTCTTTTTCAAATTCTTTTCCCATTTAGGTTATTACAGAATATTTAACAGAGTTCTTTGTGCTATACAGTAGGTCCTTGTTGTTTATCTATTTTAAATATAGCAGTGTGTACATGTCAATTCCAAACTCCCAATCTATCTCTCCTCCCCCTTCCCCCACAGTTAACTATAAGTTCCTTCTGTCTGTGAGCCTGTTTCCATTTTGTAAATAAGTTCATTCGTATCATTTTTTTTAAGATTCTGCCTATAAGTGATATCATATGATATTTGTCTTTCTCTGTCTGACTTACTTCACTTAGTATGATAATCTCCATGTCCATCCATGTTGCTGCAAATGGCATTATTTTATTCTCTTTAATAGCTGAGTAATATTCCATTGTATATATGTACCACATCTTCTTTATCCACTCCTCTGTCGATGGACATTTAGGTTGCTTCCATGTCCTGGCTATTGTAAAGAGCACTGCAATGAACATTGGGGTGCATGTATCCTTTTGAACCATGTTTTTCTCCAGATATGTGTCCAGGAGTGGGATTGTTGGATGATATGGCAACTCTAGCTTGTTGACGTTTATTTCTATTTTTTAATCTTCTTTTTAATCCCATCCAGTGTAAATTTTATTTTAAATTGTGTATTTTTATTAATAGAAGGTACATTTGGGTCTTTTAAATTTTTTCCTTTTATTCCTTCCTTCATTATGTTCACATTTTCCTTTACATTCTTGAACATAAATTAAACCTATTAACTTATTATTTTTCTCCTCATTACGGAGGAGAAAAAAGGTTCTTTTTTATGCTCAATTTTGAGTATATGTTTTGTTTTTTTTTTGCGGTACGCGGGCCTCTCACTGTGTGGCCTCTCCCGTTGCAGAGCACAGGCTCTGCTCTGGACGCGCGGAGCACAGACTCCGGACGCGCAGACTCAGCGGCCATGGCTCACGGGCCCAGCCGCTCCGCGGCATGTGGGATCCTCCCGGACCAGGGCACGAACCCGTGTCCTCTGCATCGGCAGGCGGACTCTCAACCACTGCGCCACCAGGGAAGCCCTAAATTTTGAGTATATGAATAAAACTCTGAATTCTACATTTTTGAATGGTGCATGTTTTTGTATGGCCTTAAAAAGTGCTAAGCTTTTGTTTTTGTGAATAGTTGCTTATGGACCAGCTTCACCTTTTTAGAAGTTGCTTTTAAGTTTTACAGTGATGACTCCAGAGCAAATTTTACTCTGGGGTTAAATTTGCTCCATTACTAAGGCATGACACTTATAAGGATGCTTCCCAATAATCCATATTACAAGGTGTCTCCATTCTCATTGCTCGAAACAAATACTGTGAGGGAGTGCTTGCTATTGTACAGCCCTTTGTTATCAACGTTCCTTTTCCTAGTCATGGGCAATTTCTTCTAATCTATGTACACGTTAGTGCTCAGCCAAAAGACTTAAAGGGCCCCTTCTACAGATTTCCAAAATACTGTCTCAGGTGCAGCTCCTTCCTTTCGGCTGTTCTGCTCCACAAAATATAGCCATCTGTACCCTACTGAAATCTGATCTCTTTCTCCTCCATTTGAAAGCACAGTGTTCTATTTCTGATTCTTTGTTTTTTTTCTAGTGTGACCTGGTAACTACCTTTAGGCCACAAGCTGGGGCAATTGTAAGGCTGACCTTATTTGTTACCCTTATTTTAGGGATCACAGTCTCATGCTTTCTGTTATCTATGTCCTGAACATCATATGTTTCTCATATTTTGTCTAGGTTTCTAAGTTTTACAGAAGGAAGGTGACTCCCATAAGATGGAAGTGGAAATCTTCTTCAGTTTTTGTTTTTGTTTTCAATATAATGAGTCTATTCTTTCTCTTCAGTTTTGAAAACAATATGACAGTGGCTCTTGTTGCAATCACACACACACATTAACAAACACATGCATATTTAGAAATATTTACTTTCTTTTTGGAAATTTTATTGTTTGTTAAGCTCATGAAATATTTTAATTTTATTTTTGTTTCTCAGATCTAATTTAATTAGTTACTTCATAAATTCATATATTCAGTTCTCAACTTATACAACTCATGGTGCATGTTCTGGATAATTTATGCTTCAAAATTTGCACTGTGAGACTAATTCCCATGGATTTAATATCCAATAAATAAATACAGATTAAATTTCCAATTTATGTTTGTATATACAGTGATTTGGACTGATTGGCACTGTGGTTGTAAGAACGTAAAACATATGAGGAAGAAATTTCCATAATGTTTAAGTCAAGATGATGAAATAGTTAAACTCTTTCAAATATTGTTCTTCAGAAGAAAACAGTATTAAATCAAATAAAAATGTGACATAACAAAACACACCATAATTTCTTTCTAAAGATGAAAAACAAAAGAGAAAAACACAATCACTGTTTTTTCTCCTTAATAGTTTTAACTGACACCACATCTCAGGGTTTAATTAACCTTTGTCCTCAATAGGTAGAATTCTCTTAAAAGATTAAAAAAGAAGGCCTATAAACAGTTTTTTCTGTCTTAGCTTTTGTAAATTCTTCTAGATCCAGCTTGAAATTTTTCAGATTTAACCCCTTCTGTAATGTTTTACAAATTTAACAAAAACACTTCTATATTACCTACCATCTGTTAAACTATCCTAGATATTGAGGAGGACAAAGTAAAATACATGAAATATAAAAGATAAAACACAAGGTATGTAAAATACACATGACCTCTCCCTTTAAATTTTACATATACCCAAATATAAGAGGAGTTGTCCAATTAAAGTTAGATTTGGAGAATAAATAGCAACAATAAAAATAATATAAATGGAGAGAAACAAGAGAGGTGTTTAGTTGGGAAGCATATGTATGAATAAAGAAAGAAAATTGCAGATTTAGCAATTGAGCATAAAGGGACAGGTCTTGTGTCTGTTGTGTGTATTGGAAGAAAGAATTAAAGCAGTAATTTGGATTTGTATGCTAATTTTCAAAGCTGCATTATTCACAATAGCCAAAAGGTAGAAATGATCCAAATATCTATCAACAGTAGAATATGGTATATATACACATTGGAATATTATTGTCTGAATAAAGGGATGAAATTCTAATAAATGCTACAACATAGATGAACCTTGAAAGTATTATGCTACGTAAAATAAGCCAGATGAAAAAGGACAAATATTATCTAATTCCAGTTATGTAAGGTACCTACAATAGTCATATTCACAGAGACAGAAAGTAGTATAGTGGTTACCAGGGGTTGGGGGAAGGGAGTAGTGGGGAACTATTGTTTAATGTGTGCAGAGTTTCAGTTCTGGATGATGATAAAGTTCTGAAGATGGATAGTGGGATAGTTGCACAACCATACAGACATACTTAATGTCAGTGAACTGTATACTTAAATTGCTTAAAATGGTAAATTTCAAGTTATGTATACTTTATAATCATTAAAAATTAATTTGAGACTAGATTATAGATTATATTTTTTAAAGAACTTAAGTTTTTGTCTCATATATTAATGGTGTTCAAAATGAGATAAAGTACCACTGGGTACATGAAAACTTTCCCAGAGGTATGTAGAGAACTAATTTTCATATTTTTTTGCTTCCTAAAGGATCTCAATTTTTACCTGGTTTCACAAATGCTTTTCTCCCACTTTGCAAAAGAAAGGCATACTCTTAGCTCTCCAGAATCTTACTTTGATGAATTGCTCTTGAGTATAAGAATCTTCTGGGTATCAAGTAAAGAGATAACTCTGGGAATCAACAAACTAGCAATATGGTTACATTTCATCTGATCTATCTTTCTTAGAATTAAATTTCAGATATATTTCTTATAGAGTATTATTGTATATTTTTGAACTGACAAATTATGTCAGATATTTTGTCTTTTTTGACTAACTGGTATGACACTATATATTCACTTGACCAAATAGGTTATATACTGAACATATTTCATAAAATTGATAACATATATGTGTAGTTTTATAATTTTGACAAAAATAATTAAAGCAAGTGACAATTAAAAGTATTACATAAAATGCTACATAGACAAAGTCATAATAAAATTCATACTATTCCCATTTTTGTACCTTTTAAACTATCAGGTTTAAAAGCTGCTTCTAAGTGAAAAAAATAAAAAGTATAATTAGTAATTTGTTTATACTAGTGAATTTTTGGAATATTTTTCTCAGGGTCACATACTTTTCTAAGGTAGGTAGTTTCATACTATTTTCTTTCTTCATTCTTGTTTGTAAATAGAAATTTAAACTACTTTTATATTACATTCAGCTTATAACCTAGAATGAGTTTTAAAAATTGATACATTGTTATAAAAATTTTCTATAATTTCAATTGATTTATTTTTGTGAACAGTATTTTCTCAGGGTTAACATGTTCAGTAATTTAAAAAATTAGGAATTGAATTGATACCAAACACTGTCTCATTTAAGCCATAATTCATTTACTCCAGAAATACATACACATTAAAAAGCAAAACAAAACAAAGCAATCCCCGTCAACTCATTAAGAAAAGCACTTGAGATAAATTTTGCTTTTTTACATTTAATGATTGTAAAATGACATAGTATTTACTACTTAAAAAAGGTTAAAAATATAAGTATTGTTCAAAATATAAAATTGTTTCAAACGAAAATATATTGTTATTAATTATAAGCAAAAATCTATACACTAATTTGAACATTAGCTGACATTCTGATACAAGGGAAAGGATACAGATAGATTTGTGTAGACTCCTATATAATATCTCTGCCATTTTTATACACTTGAGCATAAATGTATCTTTTTATTAGCATTTAACTATTAAGATAATTAGAGAAAATATATGTAAAGCACCTTATAGCGCATTTGATAAATAGTACATATTGTTTATTATCTATTTACTATCACCCAAAGCAATGCTCCATGACAATTTTAAGTTAAGCAAGTTCAGTTATAAAATATTTCCCCTCTAAATATAATTTTTAAATACAACTATATAATAATTTATTCTTTTCAACAAAGTTTGATAATTACTTTAAACAAGTATATTCTCAGTGTATTTGGGTTTGTCTTGTTATTTTCATATGAGAACGTCAAGATGGTTTTAAGCATATTAAACTGTATCTAACTTTATAACTAACTCCTTAGAATGAGAAAGCTTTTCAAATTTTATTTGACGATTCAGTGATTAATTACATTTTAAAGAGAGAAAGAAACTTATTCTACATTTACGTAATGCTTAGGCAAGTATTTTAAGAAATCTAGGTACTTCATAAATTTTATTACTATAATTGATAGAAAACCTGCAATACAAATATACTCCAATTTCCAGAAGCAGTGTTCTCACCACTGGGAAATTACTGGTCAGGAAAATCTCTTGAAATATTATGCCCAGTAGAAATTCCTTCAGGGTAAGTGAGTGAAGTAGATAAATGGCCTCTTCATTCAGAGGCTTTCTATTTTTAAACTAATCTCTGGTTATAAATTAGGCCCCTCTGAAAACTCTATGAACTACTTCAGAATGTCACTAAATAGCACCCGAGAGTCCCCCAAAACTAATTTTTACTATCAAAGACATTCCATTTTCACAAAATTAGAAACGTTAAAGACTCTTTTTGATTTTTATCCTATCCAACATTGGGTCCTTCTGAGTTAATCCCAAAATAAACTCTGTTGATCAATATAAAACAACCCAAAATTTAGGAGAAAGCAACAACAAAATACCAAAATTAAATCAAACAAAAAATGTATATATGTATAAGGAGAGAAACTCTGAAATGAATTTTGCTTTACCTATTGTAGTATGCATTTTAGATTATAATAAGACCAGTTGGAAAATATTTTGTATGCTTAAATAGTCCTAGATAAGAAAATGAATTAAATGTTCACAATGCAAACATATGAAACAACTGGAAAAAAAAAAAAAAGAAAAACTTGGATTGATGGCAAGTTAAAATAACTGAATGAAAGACTTTTTACTAGTTTCCCGTACATTTTTGCCATCGTATACGAAACTGCATTTCAAATGTGCTAAATCTGGTTTTCAGTCAGTCATTAGAAAAGAAATATTTAAAAGTATGGTTAAAGTAAAATGTCCATTTCAGGAACAAAGTAATTTAGTATTTCATCAGCCATGAAATAAAATTAACCCTCTGAGTTTATTATTTCGTAAATCTATAATATTAAATCTCTATAGGTGACAGGCATTTTTCATCTGGATTGACAAAAATGTATTTTATATAACAGTCTCCTAGGTTAATCATCCAAAAATATCACAGATATGTGTTAATTAATTATGTATTAATTTTCTAATGATATAATTAATTGGAATCTAACAGGAGACAAATTTTATTCTCACCAAGCTAAGTGTATTTCATGACATTAAAAATACAAAAATAGAACAATACTCTGCTCAGAACAGCAATACTTAAAATTTTATTATTTGCTCTCAAATTTTATAAACCACTGTGTACTTAAAATATATTCAAATAGGATCTTAGAAAATTCAGTATTGCTTACTGCTCAACTACTTTAGAATTTCTAACCACTGACCCCAAATAAAAACTTTCTATAGACTGTTTTTAAAACAACAGTGACTTCTTTGAAGGGCCCTTTGCTAAAATTCTTCATTTCACTGAGTGATAAGCATTGTTTGTTTTGTTTTGTTTTTCTGAAGGAAAGGACAAAAATAAATTTTTTAAATAAAAATATCAGATTTTTGAATTCTCTATATAGTTTTTCTTTTTCTTTTTCTTTTTTCTTTGTTTTTTGCGGTACGTGGGCCTCTCACTGTTGTGGCCTCTCCTGTTGCGGATCACAGACTCCAGACGCGCAGGCTCAGCGGCCACGGCTCACGGGCCCAGCCGCTCCGCGGCATGTGGGATCTTCCCAGACCGGGGCACGAACCCGTGTCCCCTGCATCGGCAGGCGGACTCTCAACCACTGTGCCACCAGGGAAGCCCTCTATATAGTTTTAAAATGTCAACTGATGTAAAAAAAAAAAAAATCCAATATAAGTGTTTGAAACTCTGTTTCAAACAGAAAGATCTATTTTAAACTTGAGGCTCATTGCATCCTTCACTGCAGACCTGTCTGTGACTAACAGACTTGTCAGGCTTATTATCTTCACAGACACAGACGCTTAGAATGAACCACTGGGCTCATTAGAACACACAAAGCAGGGAATATCTTTCAACAATTCATAGCAACAAATTACTGAGTCTCCAGAAAACTTGCTGTCTACAAATTTAAGTGAAATAAAGAGTTATCAGAAGGCATGAAGTAATCAGAGCTAAGCCATGGTTTAACAGATGTTGGACTTCTAGAAGCCAGGAAACTATCATGAGGAAAAATAGTAAGCTACTAATTTTTCTCCCTGTCAAAGTGAAAATGAAAAGAATTGTTAGAGTGAGATGAAGAAAAACCTACTGGCAGAAGAGAATTAGAAGATATCTTCAGTGACATATGTGTGTGTGTGTGTGTGTGTGAGAGAGAGAGAGAGAGAGAGAGAGAGAGAGAGAGAGAGAGAGAGAGAGGAAACAGAAACAGAGACAGATACAGACAGAAAAGAAAACTGGTGAGATCCTTGAAAAATCCTTGAACATTTGTGAAGTAAACTTCCATAAGCGTACACTTGGATTAGTGTGGCATTTATGTTTATTTTTTTAGGTTTTTTTTTCTTTTGAAAATAGAAGCCTCTTAATATCCAAACAAAATCATGTGACAATATCACCACAATTTCCTCCTATATTCCATTCAGGAGATATTTAATTATTTTATTCATAATAAAATGTGTGTGTATTTCTTTTTTAAAATTTAGTTTATTGAAGTATAGTTGATTTACAATGTTGTGTTAGTTTCTGGTGCACAGCAAAGTGATTCAGTTATACATACATATATATAAATATATATGTATTCTTCTCATATTCATTTCCATTGTGGTTTATTACAGGATATTGAATATACAGTTCCCTGTGCTATACAGTAGGACCTTGTTGTTTATCAATTCTATATATAATAGTTTGCATCTGCTAACCCCTAATTCCCAGTCCATCCCTATCCCACCCACCTTCCGCTTGGCAACCACAAGTCTGTTCTCTATGTCTATGACTCTGTTTCTGTTTCATGGATAAGTTCATTTATGTTGTATTTTAGATTCCACATATAAGTGATATCATATGGTATTTGCTTTTCTCATTCTGACTCACTTCACTAGCATGATAATCTCAGCTGGGTTTTTTTCAGAAGTCATCATTTCATTAAGTACATTATCTTACATCACTCAAAAGAACAGGACACTTGCCTACCACCAAACCAAATTCACAGGGAATTTGGAGGCTAACCTGTGTGCCATGTAGAAGAGTTCTCTGAGGTCACTCAAAAAAAAATGATATAACTATAATCATGATCAAGACTCAAAACTGTCAGGCAAAGATGTGGAAGACATGCCACTAAGTAGCTTTTAAAAGTCTTTTAAAATAATAAATGAGTTAACAATGATTTATTTGATTAAATTTAACTTAAACCCATATGAGATAATTTTCATCAAAAATGTATGTTTTATGTGGTATTTTGGTATCTTTTATCAGTGTTTTTGAGGGGTGATATCCTTTATAGGAAAGAATAACGAGCTTATGATTTGTAGGTGACGGTTCCAGTCATAGTTCTGCCATTGACGATTCCTACCAATTTATCAGATTCCACATATATGTATTAATATATGATATTTGTTTTTTTCTGACTTACTTCACTCTGTATGACAGTCTCTAGGTCCATCCACATCTCTACAAATGAACAATTTCGTCCCTTTTTATATTCCATTGTATATATGTACCACATCTTCTTTAGCCATTCCTCTGTTGATGGACACTTAGGTTATTTCCATGTCCTGGCTATTGTAAATAGTGCTGCAATGAACATTACGGTGCATGTGTCTTTTTGAATTATAGTTTTCTCTGGGTATATGCCCAGTAGTGGTATTGCATGGTAATTCTACCTTTAGCTCTTAAGGAGCTTCCATACTGTTCTCCATAGTGGCTGTATCAATTTACATTCCCACCAACAGTTCAAGAGGGTTCCCTTTTTTCCACACCCTCTCCAGCATTTATTGTTTGTAGATTTTGTGATGATGACCATTCTGACTGGTGTGAGGTGATACCTCATTGTAGTTTTGACTTGCATTTCTCTAATAATTAGTGATGTTGAGCAGTTTTTCATGTGCCTCTTGGCCATCTGTATATCTTCTTTGGAGAAATGTCTATTTAGGTCTTCTGCCCATTTTTGGATTGGGTTGTTTGTTTTTATAATATTGAGCTGCATGAGCTGTTTATATATTTTGGAGATTAATCCTTTGTCCATTTATTCATTTGCAAATATTTTTCCCATTCTGAGGGTTGTCTTTTCATCTTGTTTATAGTTTCCTTTGCTGTGCAAAAGCTTTTAATTCGATCCCATTTGTTTATTTTTGTTTTTATTTCCATTACTCTAGGAGGTGGGTCAAAAAAGAGCTTGCTGCGATTTATGTCAAAGAATATTCTTCTTATGTTTTCCTCTAAGAGTTTGAGAGTGTCTGGTCTTACTTTTAGGTCTTTAATCCATTTTGAATTTATTGCTGTGTATGATGTTAGGGAGTGTTCTAATTTCATTCTTTTACATGTAGCTGTCCAGTTTTCCCAGCACCACTTACTGAAGAGGCTGTCTTTTGTCCATTGTATATCCTTGCCTCCTTTGTCATAGATTAGTTGACCATAGGTGCATGGGTTTTTCTCTGGGCTTTCTATCCTGTTCCATTGACCTATCTTTCTGTTTTTGTGCCACTACCATATTGTCCTAATTACTGTAGCCTTATAGTATAGCCTGAAGTCAGGGAGTCTGATTCCTCCAACTCCGTTTTCTTTCCCTCAAGATTGCTTTGGCTATTCGGGGTCTTTTGCGTCTCCATACAAATTTTAAGATTTTTTGTTCTAGTTTTGTAAAAGATGCCATTGGTAATTTGATAGGGATTGCATTGAATCTGTAGATTGCTTTGGGTAGTATAGTCATTTTCACAATATTGATTTGTCCAATCCAAGAACATAGTGTATTTCTCCATCTGTTTGTGTCATCTTTGATTCCTTTCATCAGTGTCTTATAGTTTTCTGAGTACAGGTCTTTTACCTCCCTAGGTAGGTTTATTTCTAGGTATTTTATTTTTTTGTTGCAATGGTGAATGGGATTGTTTCCTTAATTTCTCTTTCTGATATTTCGTTTTTAGTGTATAGGAATGCAAGAGATTTCTGTGCATTAATTTTGTATCCTGCAACTTTACCAAATTCATTGATTAGCTCTACTAGTTTTCTGGTGGCATCTTTAGGATCCTCTATGTATAGTATCATGTCATCTCAAACAGTGACAGTTTTACTTCTTCTTTTCCGATTTGTATTTGTTTATTTCTTTGTCTTCTATGACTGCTATGGCTAGGACTTCCAAAACTGTGTTGAATAATAGTGGTGAGAGTGGACATCCTTGTCTTGTTCCTGATCTTACAAGAAATGCCTTCAGTTTTTCACCATTGAGAATGATGTTTGATGTGGGCTTTTCATATATGGCCTTTATTATATTGAGGTAGTTTCCCTCTATGAGCATTTTTTCATGTGTTTGTTGGTCATCTGTATGTCTTCTTTGGAGAAATGTCTATTTAGGTCTTCTGCCCATTTTTTGATTGGGTTGTTTGTTTTTTTGATATTGAGCTGTATATGTCTTATTTACAAAGCTGAAATAGAGACACATAGAGAACAAATATATGGATACGAAGGGGGCAAGATGGGTTGGGATGAACTGGGAGATTGGGATTAACATATAAACACTATTGATACCATGTATAAAATAGATAACTAATGAGAACCTACTGTATAGCACAGGGAACTCTACTCAGTGCTCTGTGGTGACATAAATGGGAAAGAAATGCAAAAAAAGGGGATATATGTATACGTATAGCTGATTCACTTTGCTGTAAAGGAGAAACTAACACAACATTGTAAAGCAACTATACTCCAATAAAAATTTTTTAAAAAGAATGGGGAGATATGGGGTGGTCATTTGTGATTTATGTACCTACTCATGTTCATTCATTATAGGTATAATTTACAGGAAATAAGATGTATCATTAAGCATTCAGTTATAGGACTTTTGACAACTGTAGACATCTATGTAACAAGAACACAAATTAAAATACAGAACATCTTGATATCCCATTAAGTTTGCCTATGAACCTTTTGCAGTTACTCTCCCCACCACATTGGCAACCATCTTCTGACTTCTACTTCTATGACTATGGACTGGTTTTTATTATTCAGGAACTTAATGGAAGACTGACTTATGTTTTAAGTTCAGTTTCTTTCTCTCAGAAAACATGTATACGAATCAGCCATGTTGTTCATATTATATAGTTTGTATTTACTGACTGATAGTATTCCATTATGTGAATATGTTACAATTTGCCTAATTTCTATGTTGATGGACATTCACATATTTTCAGATTGAGAATATTATGAACAAAGTTGCTCTAAAGTGTCACATATAAGTCTTCATGTAAATGCAAGTTTTGCAGCCCCCTTTAGATTATTATATTTTATTTATTTTTCTTGCTGTATTGCAGTTGTCTAGACTTCCAGTACACTAATAGGCAGAAATGTAAGAGTGTTCATCCTCACCTTATTTCTGAGCCTTGTGGCAATGCCTCACTATTAAGTATGTCTCAGTGTCTCACTATTAAGTATCTTTAGGCTCTTGGTAGTGCCCTTTACCAGAATGAAGAAATCCCAGTGAATCTGTACTTTAATGATTTTTTAAATGAATGTTTGCTAAACTTTATCAAAGTTTTACTTGAGTTATTGAGAATAAATATGAGAAATATTCATATTTTCTCCTTTTCTCTATTGATTTGATCAATTATCATTATTATTTGTTAGTGTCAAAACAAACTTGCATCCTTGGAAAAAACTGAACTTGTTAATAACATATTATCCTTTCTAGATACTGCAGGATTCTCTTTGATATGATTTGTTTAATTATATTTTTTCTATTTGTATTCATGGGAGGTTATGGCCCATAATCTTGCTTCCTGGTAATATTTTTGTCTAGTTTTTGTCTAGTTTTAGGCTTATGATGTCCTCAGAAAATGATAGAGATCTGTTCAGCAAGAGATTTCTCTCTTTTCTGAAATAATTTGTTTAATTTAAGTATTATTTCTTCTCTACATATTTATACCATTGTATGAGTTGAATTATTATTGTGGTTTGAATTATGTCCCTACAAAATTAATAAGTTGAACTCCTAACTTGCAGTACCTCAGCATGTGACTTTATATGCAGATATAATTAGTTAACTTAGGATGAAGTCACACTGGAGTAGGGTGGGCCTTTATTTCAATATGACTGGTAAGCTCATAAAAGGGAGATATTTGGACAAACACACACACAGTGGTAATACCATTTTAAGATGAAAGCAGAGATAGAGGTGATGCTTCTACTAGCCAGGAAACATCAAACATTGCCAGCAAATGACCAGAAGCTAGGTGAAGAGTATGGCAGATCCTTCCTTCATAGCTCTCAGAAGAAACCAACCCTTCTGTCAACTTGATCTTGGATCTCTAGTCTCTAGAACTGTGAGACAATAAATTTATGTTGTTTAAGCTGCCAAATTTGTGGTACTTTGTTATGGTAGCCCTAGGAAACTCAGACACTGTTTATATCTCTCCTTTATCTCATACTATCCTCTACATCATTTACTTTGTTTCAACTTCAGTGGCCTCCTTTTTTCTCAAAGAATTTGCTAGGCCTCTATCCACATCATTCTTTCCACAGATACATACATAGCTCACTCCCTCACCATTGCAGGTCCTCATTCAAAATCTCATTCTCAGTTAATTCTTACCTGATGACCCAAATGCAACATCCATCTCTACAATCTTTATTATTAATACATACCAGTTTAACCATCTTGGGCTAAAATAATATCTTATGTTTAATTCCATTTAAATAAATTTCCAGGAAATTCAAACTAATGCACAGAAACAGAAAGGAGATCAGTGGTTAGAGGAAAGAGAGAAAACATGGGGGGTTGGGAGAGTTGGTATTATAAACGGTTAGGAGACACGTTTGGAGAGTGACATGATACGTTCATTATCATGACTATGGTGATGATTTCACCAGTGTATGCAAATGTCAAAATTTATCAGATTTTATACTTTAACCACATACAGTTTATTGTATATCTATTATATCTCAAAAATATGTTTTAAAAATGTAGCAAGAAGGGTAAGAAAGGAGAAGGAAATATTGGGCTCAGTTGATCATGGATAGTTTGTGAGACACCATGGTTTCTGAAAAATACTTTGATGGAAATCAGAAGGAAAGTATCAAAGCGAAACTGGAAGATGATGTTAAATTTCTCAAATGTTAAAAAAATTGCTACCTCTCCAATCCCAACCTCATCTCATTATTTTACTCATTACTCACAATACACTTATATGTGTGAATTTTTTTTAATCTGCTCAGTAATAAAGAGAAGAAATTTATTTGTACTTTATGTTTATCTTCCTATACAAAATACAACATTTTTGAAAACTAAATACAAGAGGGAACAGGGTAAACTTAGGGAAGAGATGCAATTCACAATAACTGTCAATAGGTTATAAATGTGCTGTGGTACAAAAGGTTTCTGTGCAAGTGTCAAGGAAATATTGTACTCTTTATAAATCATCTCCTTTCAAAAATGAATTGAAAAAGACTGGGCTGCAAATTGCTGAGAGAAATGTTAAACAAAAGGAAGAAAAAGTACTATTCAGTATAGTAATGCCTATAAACTTTAGAAAACTTAATATCTCTAACCCTGAATATATACTCTGAATTATATTTTTTAAAGAAATTTAGGGCATATAATTAAATTGTTAAAATTTACTAAGCGATATGATCTTACTTGTTGGTTACTGCTTCATTTCAAGTTCACAAGTTCACAGTATCATTTCTCTCAGGAGAACTGAGAGTTAAAAATTAGGTTTACACTTATTTTTTTATCATATACTATATTTGAGAGGTTATATTCCATTTCAAATTGCCAAGAGGACTGTCCATATACATTTTTATCAAAGTACATTTATATCCCTTTGGAATTATTAGGTCCTGACAGCTATACACAAAGTTTAAATAATGAGCTTTGGCATCTGAGAGCTCCTTAATCTTCTTTCATCACTATAGCTATAATAATTGAAAATGTCAAGTTGAAATGATTGCAAGCTGCAGACATCTGTCACTTATAATCATAAAAATTTAGCTATGATTACTAAATGTATGCATCATTTCCAAGCCTAAATTATTTGCAAAGCTTAAGAAAGTATGTATCATTTTATAGTGAATATATATAAATAATAAAATATGACAGTGAGTTACAAAAATAATTTAAAATACTTCTCAATATAGTTGAAAATGTTGGGTAATCACATATTGATGTTCAAAAATACAGTACTTGGATAATTTGGGGAACTGGATAATACAGTAAGTCACAATTCTATGGGAATTGGAAGTGGGAATCTTCTCTTTGTTCCTGGTCTCTAGTCACATAAATAAGAAAACAAAACAAAACTTTGACTTGTAAAAATTCTTGAATCCAAGTGAGACCTTTTGATAATATTTTAACATAACCTTATAGTTTTTTTCTAGTTACTTTGTTTTTCTGGTACTATAGTACACAGTATCTTTTTGAAACTTTATGGTCTAATTTTCCATTGCTAGTGTTAAAACTGTGATTTTTCATTATATATTACAGTTTTCATACCCAGCAAATTTTTAAAGTTTTCAAATAATTCTAACAGTATGTCTATAGATAGTTTTTTGGTTTCTATGTAGACAATCATATTATGTGAGAGTAATAGTAGTTTTATTTCTTTATTTCCAGTTTTAAAGCTTGTATTATTGTTTCTTTATTGTGCTAATTTAGATATTCAGTCCTAGTTTAATTAGAAATAAAGTGTTAGTGGGCATTCTTATTTTTATTTATTTATTTCTAACATGAAGAGTTTGCTTCTAATAATTCCCAATCAAGTAGCATGTTTAATAAATATTTTGGTACCTCATGGTTAGGTTAAGTATGTTGCTCTCTTAGTTTATTAGGCTATTTAACATTATCATTATTGTTGTTATTATTAATATTGTTATGAATGACAAACTGAATTTGCCTTTGAGAACGACGGTGGAGCTCAGTCAGAAAGGGGTCTATGAGTATAAAACAGTAAAGGAGACTTTCTATGTGTGACCTGTCCAGGAACACCTCATCTGCACATGCACTGAGGAATACTCCAGATGCTCAAAAAACAAATGGATAAAACAATTTCGCTTATCCAGTGAAGAACAGAAAGACACAGCACAAGACCAAATGCCTCTCACTAAGACCATGAGGTTCATATAAAATTTATTTGAACCCCCCAAAAAAGAAAGTGTAGGAATAAATCAAGAAACACCACTTACCCAAAGGAACTGAATAAACTGGAAAAAGTTATGAGGACTTTGAGGTATAAAGTTAGATTTCCCTTACCCGTACTCATGGGCTTCATATGTAATTGATTTCATATGTAGAAAAATGAAGACTATTTCTGTACATTCAATTTATAATTCTAATTAAATTGGGTATTCTACAACTTTATTCATCATTGATAGCATAAACTTCATCAAGATTAATTTTGCTCTATCATTTCATACAATTTCAAGAACATTTTTTGTAAAATTATACTTATCAGGAAACCATCTTTCTATTATTGGTTTCTTTTCATTAATACTGTGAAAATTAGCATTAATATCAATAATGTTATTATTTGTTTTAAGTCTTTGAATTCTCCTTCTTATTTACAAAATCCCCGGAACCAATTCAATTTGGCATAATTTCATTTTTTCTTCTGGTTCAGAAAAAGAAATCCTGGTAATAATTACAATTTTTTCACTTTTTATTAATAATTATACTTTTGATAAGGTCCCGAGTTTATACAAGAATAGTATTCTAGTTGCAATCTGATATTTTTTCCTGAAGTTTATAATTTGCTATTTTCTAAAAATAACATTGAGACAATAAAGCATATGTTTTCTTCATTAGAGTTACATAATGTGATTTTTTTCTTTCAGATTCCAACTGTTTCTCTATTACTAAATCCCTAGGCAATTTTATATTTAAGATTCATTGCTTGATTTTCATCTAGCTGTCAGAATATAATTTTATAATTAACATTTACCACATTCTCTGATTTCATGTACTTAGAAAGGCAACTCTTTGTCTGAACCAGGCTCAGCAGCCATGGTTCATGGGCCCAGCCGCTCCGCGGCATGTGGGATCTTCCCGGACCGGGGCACGAACCCATGTCCCCTCCCCGAATCGGCAGGCGGACTCTCAACCACTGCGCCACCAGGGAAGCCCTGAACTTTGCTCTTTTACTAGAGGTACAGGGAAGTTTCTCTTTTTACCTTAACAATTCAGGGTTTGCTGCTTTTATATCTTTGTTTAAGTGCTATCTTTAGTTGAGGGAATACATTTTTACAAGTAGAAAAACACTGTGGTTGTCTCTGCGTCAGTTTAATATTGCAGGTAGTTTTAAAAGACTGCTTTCCATAGTAAGAGTTTAAGGAAATAAATTAAGCTGAAATGTTAATAACATAATTGAGAATTCTTACCTAAATAAACATTATTAACAAAAGATTTGGGCAGTTTCCCATATTCTTACCTGCACCTTTTTAATACCCTTCAATTAAAATTTCTTCTCCAGAATTCAAAACTATAATTTGAAGAAATACTTTCCATCATACTTTTCTGAGTGGTTTTACTTCTGTTTTGTATTTATTGTGCTTTAATTTTTTATAACATTGGCTAAATACAAGAGTTGTTGCGGGCATATTAAGTCTCTTTGTTATTTCATTTTCAGCTATGCCTTATTTAAAGAAAGCATTATAGGAGGAGCACAGAGGTCAGATTCTGCCAAGAGACATGTTTTCTAACATGGGCTGCACATTGAAATCATCTAGGGAGTATTAAAGATAATACTGATTATGGCGTCTCCTCCTCCCCACTCATTCCCTTTTAATTAGTTTGAGGTACGACCTGAAAACTGGAATTGTTGAAAGTTCTCTAGATATTCTAATGTATGTATAATCGAGGTTGAGACTCTGGCTTAGAGTAACACGATTTTCACATGCAATCTTCCTAACAATAGCCAGGGAATTGAAATAACATCAAGGGTATGAAATTTTGTCTAATTTGTGTTTTCTGTAATTCTTGGCATTTTACAATAATCTTATATAATTTTTTGTAAAGAGAGGGAAACTAATAAAACCTTATTTAAAGGTTTTAGACTAGGGGTCAATAAACTTTCCATGTAAAGGTTGGATATTAAATATTTTAGGCTTTGCAAGCCATATGGTCTCTGTCACAATTATTACACTCTGCTATTATAGCATGAGAGGAGCCATAGACAATACATAAACAAATATGTACAATAAAATTTTATTTTAAAAATATGCAGTTGGCCAGACTTAAACGTCAGTCTGCCAACCCATGTTCAAAATTGTTATCAATCTTTTGAAAAAAAATTAAATTCAAGAAATAAACAGAATTGCTTAATTGCCTACTTCCTTATTAGTTTCTTGTGAGGGCCACTAAGTTTTTATCTCTGAAAACAAACTATTATATCATATAGTTTATTCATATTCCTGAGTTTGGGTATTCTGTTGCTTCTACTGGCTTTATATACTGGCTTTATACCCCAAAATTCCAGTTGTCAACGGAAGGAAATAAAATTATCTTTCTATGCAATCTATCCATCCTATATATCATAATTCAATTTGGCATGATAGAAATGAAATAATCTTAATCCTAAATTCCCAGATTTAGGAAACAAAAGACATATAAATGCCATTTTTATACTCAGTAGACAACAAAAATAGAAGATAGCACTCTAATCATTACAATAAGCATTTCTCTATATTAAACTAATTCTGCTACATTATACTTTTTCCTTTTTTTAGTTTAATATAATCTTTCATTTGAATTGAAATGTAATTTTAACTACTGAAGTGTTTTTGAAATAGTTAAATCAATATAGGTTCTTTCCCCAAATCAAATAATTATCTATACATCTATACCTTCATCTTAAATTCCTTCTTTTAATAGCTATACTGTTAATTTTCTTGTAGCTAGATTTCTACTTAATGAACCAAACATAGAATTTCAGGACTTGCTGTCATCTACCTGAAGTAAAAATATTTACCCTGAAAGTAATAATCTAATTTAAATATATTAACTATACATATTTATATATAAGTATACATTACTTATACAGCCTATCATATATGTATTATCAAGTACATATTAAATATGTATAGATGTGTGTATAATCTATCTACCTATTCATCTATTTATGTCTATGTATTTCATGGCATGTGTATATAAAATGAAACACTTCCTTAAGAGAGTCAAGAGATTTCAGTTTTTAGTCAGAAAGCATTTATTGTTTTGTATTGTGTCATGAAAACATCTTAGCCAAATTCTTTTATCTGATACCTACTTTGTCTAGCTTTCTTTAGTGTTTTCAAGATGTATCTTTTTTGTATCCTTTCATTTTTCTTCTTTTGGTCCTTTTTTTAAAAAATTTTCATCTTTAAGCTTATTTTTAAAATTTTTTATTGGAGTATAGTTAATTTATAATGTTCTGTTAGTTTCTGCTGTACATCAGAGTGAGTCAGTTATACATGTACATATATCCACTCTTTTTTAGATTCTGTTCTTGTATAGGTCATTACACAGTACTGAATAGATTTCCCTGTGTTATACAGTAGGTTCTTACTAGTTATCTAGTTTATATATAGTAGTGTGTATATGTTAATCCCATTTTCTCAATTTATCCCTCCCCCTTTTTCCCCCCTAGTAACCATAAGTTTGTTATCTACATCTGTGATTCTATTTCTGTTTTGTAAATAAGTTCATTTGTACTTTTTTTTAGATTCCATATATAAGCGATATCACATGATATTTGTCTTTCTCTGTCTTTCTTACTTCACTTAGTATGATAATCTCTAGGTCCATCCATATTGCTGCAAATGACATTATTTCATTCTTTTTTATGGTTGAGTAATATTCCATTGTATATATGTACCACATCTTCTTTATCCATTCCTTTGGCAATGGACATTTAGGTTGATTCCATGTCTTGGTTATTATAAATAGTGTTGCAATGAACACTGGGGTGCATGTGCCCTTTTGCATTATGGTTTTCTCTGGATATATGCCCATGAGTGGGATTGCTGGATCATATGGTAGCTCTATTTTTAGTTTTTTAAGGAACCTCTGTACTTTTCTCCATAGTGACTGTACCAATTTACATTCCCACCAACAGTGTAGGAGGGTCCCCTTTTATCCACACCCTTTCCAGCATATATTTTTTGCAGACTTTTTGATGATGACCATTCCGACTGGTGTGAGGTGATACCTCATTGTAGTTTTGATTTTCATTTCTCTAATAATTAGTGATGTTGAGCACCTTTTCATGTGCTTTTTGGCCATCTGTACATCTTCTTTGGAGAAATGTCTATTTAGATCTCCTGCCCATTTTTTGGTTGGGTTGTTCGGGTTTTTTTGACATAGAGCTGCATGAGCTGTTTGTATATTTTGGAGACTAATCCCTTTTTGGTTGCTTGTGTTTATCTTTAAAATGAGCTTCTCATGGCAGTGTATAGTTGTTTTTCCTTCTCATCCAATCTGATAATTCACCTTTAATTGTAGTGTTTTGATTTACAACTAATAGGATAATTGATATGTTTAAGTTTAAATATACCATATTAATATTTATTTTGCATTTTCCTCTTCTTTTCCTACATTGTTTCTGCCTTCTTTTGCATTATTTACATTTTAAAAATGATTCCATTATGTAACCATTGTTGGTTTTTAGCAATTATACTGTTACACTAGAAGTTGCTTTTGAGTTTATAGTGTATGTCTTTATCTTACTACATTCCACTTTCAAGTGTTACAACCATTATAAATATAGTATAAAAATCTGAGAATTATATAATGCTATGTTCCTCTTCCTGGCCTTTGATCTTTTGTTGGCCTATATTTTGGTACTACATATGTTGTAAACTCCACAGTATGTTATTATTTTTGATTAAAAAGTTAACTATCTTTAAATATTTATTAATAAGAAAAACAACCTATATATTGATCCACGTTGTTACAATTTCCAATGCTTTTCATTTTTTCCCTATGTTAGCAGTTAGTTTCTGCCCTCCCCACCACCCCAGCAAGGACTTTAACTTTTCTTGTATTGTAATTCTGTTGGTGATGATTATTTTTAACTTTTATATGTTAGAAAAAAAAAATTTTTGCTGGAAAAAAATCTTTTTTGCCTTTTTTTTAAGATTGTTTTTGATGTGGACTATTTTTTTTAAGTCTTTATTGAAATTGTTCCAGCACCGCTTCTGTTTTATATGTTGGTTTTTTGGCCACGAGGCATGTGGGATCTTAGCTCCCCAATCAGGGATCAAACCCGCACCCCCTGCATTGGAAGGCAAAGTCTTAACCACTGGACCACCAGGGAAGTCACACTTTTTTGCCTTTCTTTTGAAAGATATACTCACTGGGTATACAACTATAAGTTGATTTAAAATATATATATATATTTTAAAGATGTTGCTTTACTGCTTCTTCACTTGCATTGTTTCTAATGAGCAATTCATATCTTTGTTGCACTGTACCTAATATGATTTTTTTTTAAATCTAGATGCTTTTAAGATTTTTTTCTTTATAACTGATTTTGTGTGATTAAATTATGCTTTGCCTTGTTGTATTTTTCTTCATGATTTTTAACCTTGGAAATCATGAGTTTTCTGGATCCTGGATTGTATAGTTTTCATCCAATTTGGAAATTATTTGACCATTATATTTTCAAAATTCCCCTCATCCTTCAGGGTCTCAATTATACACATTTTAGGCCACTTGAAGCTATCACATTGCTCAATGATATTCTGTTTATTTTTTAAAGTGTATCATTTTTCTCTTTCTGTTTTGCCTTGGGTGGTTTCTGTTGCTATGTCTTCAAGTTTGCTAACATTTTCTTCTGAAATGTCTAATCTGTCATTATTTCCATGCAGGATCATTGTCAATGCTGAGATTTGACTTTCATTTCTAGAAGTTTGATTTGGGTCATTTTGAAAATTTCCTTGTCTCTACTTAACATGTTCATTGTTTTCTCTGCATTTCTGATGATATGAAATACAGTTATAATAATTTTTTAATGTCCTTGCCTACTAATTCTAGTATCTGTAACACTTTTGGGTTTGTTTATGCTACTTTCTTTTATGCTAATTATGGATCATATTTTCCTGCTTCTTTGTATACCTAGGAAATTGGAAAGAATGCAAGACATTGTCAATTTTACCTTTTGGGTTCTAGATATATTTATATCCCTATACACATTTTTGAGCTTTAATCTGGGTTGTAGATAAGTTACTATGAAACAGTTTGGCTCTTTTGGATCTTGTTTTTAGTCCTTCCCTTGTTAAACAGGACTAGAGCAGCATTTAGTCTAGAGCTAATTATTTCCCACTACAAAGGCAAGATCCTTTTGAGTACTCTATTTAATGTCATGAATTATGAGGTTTGCCTTTCTGACTTGAAGGAACAGGTATTATTTCTGGTTTCAAGTGAGCTCTGGGTACTGTTCCCTCCCTTTTTTGGAAATGATATCCCTCCTCCACCCTTTGGCATCAAGTAGCTTTCTCACATGCATGTGTAATCAGCAGTTTGAATTACTTGAGTAGGACAGTCTGCAGATTTCCAGGATTCGTCTCTGTCTAGCTCTTCTCTCTCCTCTACACTCTAGCTGCCTTGGTCTTCCTGGACAATCCACTGTGGCTCCTCAATGCAAGAGCTCACTGTGTTCCAACCTGAATTCTCCTCCACACCACTATGATCCAGAAAAAGCGTTAAGTTGGTAAATCATAAAATACACTTTGTTTCCCATGTCTCAGAAATGACTGTCTTTTGTTGCTTGGTTTTTAATGTTTTAAAAACCATTGTTTTATATATCCCATGGACCACCAAGCTATGACCAACAGGCCAATGTTGTCAATGTTCATTCATTTTCATATTGTCTATGACTGATTTTGAGATAAAATAGCAGAGTTGAATAGTTTCAAGAGAAACTTCATCTCTCACAAAGTTGGAAATAGAAAATGTTTTCAAAGTCTTGATTGATACATTTTTTGTTTGTTTGTTTTCAGACAAGAGGATAAATCTAGACCCTGTTACTACACTTCAGCCAAAAGCAGAATTAAGTTTATTCTTTATCAATACCTCCTTTGGTTATCTTAAATCATAATACACATTCATGCCAATCCCTGCAAGTATTAACAAGAAAAAAGTAAAATGCATGTATATTTTCATGTGTAGAGACACCCAATAACAACCCAGGAGCCCACATTATAGAATGATTTCTCAAGTCTTGCTTGTTTTACTCTATCTCAAATATTTTACTCTCTGAACAAATTCTTAATATCCAAGAGAGTAGATGATGCTGTGTTATTTTATAGTACTTAAACTTTTGAGTTTTATTCAGTTGAAATTTGATTCCTGATTTTTTTTTCTAAATGATGGCTCTGTTAACTATCAGACTCTGTTTTTGAAAAGGTTACATTAGTACAAAATGATAATGTTCAATTTTTTCTTAATATAACATAACATTAATAGTAACATATTTTGTGTATTACTGATTTATTAAACTTTTTCCTTGAAATTTTTTTTCTTCATGAATACTTGAAAGTAAATCCAATAAGATCTGTACTGCTATTAAGAAGCCCTTATATCTGAAAAATAATACTACCATTAATTGCTTTTCTGGTCTAGTTGAATATGAATACTAAATTTCTAATACTTTCCCAGAATGTTTCATAAGCACTTTGCTCTAAATGATTAACTGCTGCTATTTCTAGTTCCCCTTCTTTATTTGTCTCCCTAATTCTTATCCTTGCTATAAAATATTGGAGCAGTACATTTTATTCATTAAAGAAATAAGCATATGCTCTAGGTATATACTATCATTGAAATAACCTATTATATTGGATGCTGATTTTGACTATCAAACATTAGAAAATCCAAATATATTCCAAAAATATAATTATAAGGTACTTCAGATTCTAATTATTACAGTTATTTTTCAATAACCTGTGCTATAAGTTAAATTCCATGAAACCCTGAGATGAATGTGTTCATTCATACTTGCTTAAACCAAGAAATATTAGGCTGATTGACTCAGATCAACCTCAAAGCAGTAAAATAACAAATTAACTTCTGGTAGCACCTGCTGATGAGACATACTGGCATCTTTGATTTATTTAAATAGACATGTTATTTTGATATAGTAGTCTAAAAAAATCAGTATTCAACTGCCTACCTAGGAGGTTTTTGAAAAGGTGTAGAAACATTTGTGATTGACAGTACTGAGAAACAGAAATGGTTACTATAATTTTGTGGTTAGGGCCAGGAATACAAAATAACTTGCAACAAGTAGGAAACTCCTGCACACAAAAAAATCATCCCTTCTGAGGAGCAACAATGCCCATGTGGGAATCATTGATACAAGTAATGAGTAGTTAATATGCCAATGTGTCCTCAGATTTCCATGACCACATGACCACACTTCTTTGAAAGTACAAAGTGCTATCTATTTTTATGTATGAAATAATTGAAAGATGGCAAATTGCCCTTAAGCTTTTTTTTTCCCCTGAGTGTTTTACATCATGCCTATTAGAGAGGAACACTGATTTCTCACTTCTTGAATTTCTATGGATAGATATATTTTTTAAAATATGGCAGGAGCTCTTCTAGGCTATTAGGAGGAGAAATGATACGTTTATTAACATGTTTAGGAGAAGGAACTGAACATGTGCCTTTCTTTTCCTCAGATTGTAAAATCTACTCATTAAAGGGGTGAGTTCTGATGTACTTCACATGTGGTAAATTTAGATATTATTACCCTTCAGGGAGGCTTGAAGTTTTGGTTTATATTGAAATATTGAGGTTTGGAGTTGAAGCATATTTAGTCAAAGATTATAGCCACATTTTATCATTCAACTTCTGCAGGAAAATCACTGATATTCATTTAACAAATATGACTTTATTTCTGGCAAAACAGACAAAAATAACTTCATTTGTGGAGCTTACTTTCTACTCGAGAGTGATAGATAATAAACTAAATAAGTGAATTATATAGGATATTAGGAGGTGAAGGGAGCCAGCAAGTAAAATAAGACACGGAAGAGGAATATGTAGATGAGGGTAAAGGGGTTGTATTTGTAGACAGCATGGCCAGGGAAGGTCTTATTAAGAATGTAACATTTGAAGTACAGAGAAAGGCAATACTGTATGATTTCACTTGTATGCGAACTCAAAAAAAAAAAAAGAAAAAAGAAAGTAAGAGACTCATAGATACAGAGAAAAAACTGATGGTTGCCAAAGGAGGGGGTGGGGGATGGTCTAAATAGGGGAAGGGGATTAAGAGGTACAAACTTCCAGTTATAAAATAAATAAGTCATGGGGATGTACAGCATAAGGAATATAGTCAATAATATTGTGATAACTTTGTATGGCGACACATGGTAACTAGACTTATCATGGTGATCATTTCATAATGCATAAAAATATCAAATCACTATGCTATGCACCTGAAACTAATATAATACTGTAATTCAATTATATATTTCAGTAAAAAAGAAGAATGTGACATTTGAGCAAAAACAAGAAAATGTTATGGGAGCAAGCTATTTGTATAGCTGGAGGAAGGGCTTTCCAGGTAGAAGAAATAACAAATAGAGAAGCTCTAAAGCAGGATCCTGGCTGGAATCTCAGAGTAAGAGGTATGTGGTCATTGTGGCTGGAGTGAAGTGTACAAAGTGAATAAGAAGGATAAAAGGCCAGAGAGGTAACTGGGGTGTCAGATAATGTAGATCCAAGTAGATGATTGTAAGAGCAGTGGCGTTCACTTCTTTTTAAATAATTTTTATTGAATATAGTTGATTTACAATGTTGTGTTAGTTTCAGGTGTACAACAAATTGAATCATTTATACATATCCATATATCCACTCTTTTTTAGATTCTTTTACCATACAGGTCATTACAGAGTATTGTGTAGAGTTCCTTGTGCTATACAGTAGGTCCTTACTAATTATCTATTTTATATACAGTAGTGTGTAATGTCAATCCCAGTCTTCCAATTTATCCCTTCCCTCCTTAACCCTGGTAACCATAAGTTTGTTTTCTACATCTGTAACTCTATTTGTTTTGTAGATACATTCATTTGCACTCTTTTTTTTAGATTCCACATATAAGTGGTATCATACATTCGTCTTTCTCTGCCTTTCACTCAGTATGACAATCTCTAGGTCCATCCGTGTTGCTGCAAATGGCATTATTTCATTTTTTGTAGGTTTTTTTTGCTGAGTAATATTCCATTATATATATGTACCACATCTTCTTTATCCATTCCTCTGCTGATGGATATTTAGGTTGCTTCCATGTCCTGGCTATTGTAAATAGTGCTGCAATGAACATTGGGGTGCATGTATATTTTCGAATTATGGTTTTCTCTGGATATATGCCCAGGAGTGGGACTGCTGGATCATACAGTAGGTCTATTTTTAGTTTTTTAAGGAACCTCCATACTGTCCTCCACAGTGGCTATACCAATTTACATTCCCACCAACAGTGTAGGAGGGTCCCCTTTTCTCCACATTGGGAGCAATTAAAGGAACTCAGCAGAGTGACATGATCTGATTCTTTGACTGCTTGATTGAGAATAGACTATAGGAGTGTAAAAGTGGGAGCCAGAAACCAGTTAAAAGGCTACTTCAAACCATCACTATATGGACCTTTACCCAGGGGATGAAAACATCATCATCTTTTAGATGTATATTGAAAGTATACAAGCTAAGAGATGATGTTTTCATCCCCTGGGTAAAGGTCCATATAGTGATGGTTTGTAGTACTACATTAGATGTACCTCAATGAATTGTACAGGCACACCTTTGTGTGTGTGTGTGTGTGTGTGTGTGTGTGTGTGTGTGTGTGTGTGTGTGCTTTGCTTAAATGTGTCTTGCAGATAATGAATTTTTTACAAACTGAAAGTTTGTGGCAACATTGTATCGGGCAAGTCTACTGGTGCCATTTTTGCAACAGCATTTGCTCATTTTATGTATCATATTTTGGCAGTTCTCACAATATTTCAAACTTTTTCATTATGATTATATTTGTTACAGTGATCTGTGATCAGTGATCTTTGATGTGACTACTATGACTTGCTGAAGGCTCAGATGATGGTTAGAATTTTTTAGCAATATTTTAAAGTGAGATATGTACATTGTTTTCTTAGACATAATGCTATTGCACACTTGATAGACTATAATATAGTGTAAACATCACTTTTATATGCACTGGGAACCCAAAAATTCATTACTTGCTCTATTATGATATTTGCCTTATTGCAGTGGTCTGGAACCAAACCCACATCTGTGAGGTATGCCTGTATATGGAATATAAGAAAGAAGTTTTAAGGATGTTTCCAACTCTGCCTGTCTACCTAACTTTATCTACCTATCTATCTATCATTTATCTATCTTTTATTCACTATTTACTTATTTAACTACTTACTTTTCCTGAGCAACTAGAAGATTGAAATGGCCATTAGTTAAGGTGGGAAAGAACACAGGTGTTGAGGAGGGGAGATAATTAGAGGTTCAGTTTTGAATAGGTTGAGTTTAAAATATCTACTGTTCATATACATGACGATGTAGTATGGGCAGTGGATCCTGGGGTTTAGGAAGAGATATGGGTTGGAGAGATAAATTTGGAGCTATCAGTGTATAAAATTTTATTTATTAGGGCAAGAGACTAGATGTGATCCATGAGAGTGAGTGTGGAATACAGAGACCCAAGGACTAATCCCTTGGACAAACCTGTGTTAAAAGGTGTGAGGAGTGAGAAAAAAGTCTCAAACGATACTGAGAGGAGTGACCAGTGAGACAGGAAGAAATCAGGAGAATTTGGTGGTTCAGATCCAAGTGAAAAAAATTGATTGTGAAATCAAGGGGGAAAAATAAATGAAATTAACTTGTTCTTCACTCCCCCAAACCTCAACGTTACACATTGAACTATATCTGGGATTCTGTATGCCATTTATGTACCAGAATCACTGTAGAAGAAAGTTGAAAATGGTGAAAAAAAAATTAAGGAAAAAGTACTAACGGTATGTTAAAGCATAAGAAGATTTGAGTAAAAATGCCCATTAACAAAAATAATAAGCATAGTAACAAAACTGGCTTTCCTAGATTACTTTTTTATAACACTGATGAGCTCACATAAAGAGGCTACCACTTTGATTGCAAAATTTTTCACCTAGTGGAAGGTATATATCACATTTTCAAGTGAAGTGAAATGGAAGTGGCCCATGGATACATAATTAACCTTAGGAATGTTGACTCAGACACCAACATATAAATAACTGACCAAGTTATTAATTTATTAATTTACATATTCATCCAGATAACATTAATCATTTTCATCCTATGCCCCAAATAAAAATTTTATGGGAGCAAATGGAATTGAACAGAGACAGTGATTGCAAGGTAAGGCATAACTGACAATGTGACCTTTAGGCTACAGTTTAAAGAGTGATAAACGAATTTCCGGGTGAAGAATCAAGTCAGTGGATACAGCAGGTAATGGTGGAGCATGCTAGCATAGGAAAAGTCTATAGAAAACTATCGTGAAAGTGTCTGGAATGTCATGGAGAAAGTATAATTATCAATAGCACAACGGTTAAGGCAAAGTGGAAAGGACGTTAGAGTCAGAAGAGCAAACTGTGGGCAGATCTTGAAAGGTCTTTTTTGTCAAGCTAAGGATTTTGAATTTTATCCTACAAGTTATGGACAGATTGTTAAGCAGAGATATGACATGATCAACTTTATTCTTTATAAAGATAACATCACTGACTGTATAGAGTCAATTCATCTGGCTGGAAACAGATCAATCAAGCTGGCTTTTTGGCATCATGTAGACAACATAACTGGTTGATTGACTGAGCTTCACATTTTCAGCTAGTTGTTTTGACATGTATATACATAACCTCAAAATAAAAGTGGTATTTTTAGCATGCCTGATTTAGTCCATAATTCTTTATGGCAGCTATATTTAAGAGTGAATTCTGTCACAAAATTACAAGCGCTCATTATATATATATATATATGATATTTTGTTGAAGACAAGTATTGTGACGTGCATAAGTTAGAAAACAATATTAACTAAACAAAAATAGTTTAGTTAATATTTTCTAAAAGTTAAAACTTTTAGAAAATATAATCACATGCTGTGTTAAGTAGTGGAAGTTGAGGATGGTGAAATAAGAATTTTAGGCTGTATTTTATGTCTCTTTTTGACTAATGTGAACTTGAAGTTCCTGCCTAGTAGTAAATAGGCAATTCATTAATTTTTATCCATAAAATTCTATGCATTTTAAACTGATCCATGTCTTATTTATTTGCATTATTTATAACAAGAAGTCTAATTTTCGAAGAGTATTATGTTGAATATCAGGAATAAAAAAAGTACTACAAAAGAGTTAAATCAAACTAGACATAGATATAAGCTTGATACTAATTTCTGTTTCTAGTCTAAATGTGAGTTATGGGCATAAATAACAGAAGTCAAGTTCTCAATATTTCAATTGAAGAAAACCAGAGAATGTCTTCAATTGAAGAAAACAAGAGATATGTCTCATATCATCAGAATAGTAAGCTACAAATGAATAGATAGCCAGTTGGTAGAAATGAGAGAAGCTTTATAGAATAAAAGAGTAAGATTGGATTAGATTTCTTTATACCTCCCTACTCACCCTTTCCTTTTCTTATTCATTCACATGTTAATGAGCAAAATGTTTGTCTGACATTTCTCCAGTAAGGTATCAACAAAGAAACAAACAAAACATTGAAACTGAAATTATTCTAGTGCATAATTTTTCTGTTTCAAACAACTTTGGCCTATAAAATTTTGGAGTGAAGCTCCACCAGATCTTGTGAACTTAAATATGGGAGATGTCACTACACAAACAAAATGTAGGGCTATAATGGAAGTAAGGCACATGGATACTACAGAAACAAACAATAAATGCTCACTGCAAGCATACATATGAGTCTTAATAATCCTAAATGTCTTTAAAACATGGATAACTAAGGAGACTTCAAGTATTTGATATGCACTTTCTTCTTATTACTAGCCTTAATCCCTTAATACTGTACACTGCCTCACTAACAGACATCAAAATTAGGTTGCCAGATAGTCTAGTTTATGCCTGTTATCTTGGCATAATAATTAATAGCATTCTGTTTCTCTCTCAAAAATATCTAAGTTTAGACAATAAATTATATGATTACCTATGTATAATGTGTGAATCCTTCTCTAACATTTCTTTTTTGGCCATCCACTTGGCCTTTACCTTTTCCTTAGGGCACTGTACATCCTCTTGCCTTAGAGAGTTAGCATTGAGATCCTTCAATTTCAGTTACATATGTGATTCAGGTAATAGTTCTTTTCTTATTTTGATAGAAGTATGTTGGCTGGTGAAGAGGGCATATATGAATTTAAAGTATACCCTTGGCAGCAGCATGCTATGAAATACCAGAATCCATCTGTGGATTTTACAGTGCTAATTGACAGATGCTGTAACTCATAAAATGTTCACAGTCCAAGCAAATGGTAAGAGCACCAGATGGGGCTTGTCCAATAAGAAACTCCAAAAGCTTTTCCCTTCTGTCTCTCTAGAAAATTATCAAAAATATTTATTGTGGAATGTTTTTTGTTATGATGATAGGAAGTATGTGAATTGGAACGAAATTGAAAAAAACAAAACTTAGCCAGCCCTGGGCTCGAGTGAAGACGTTCTGGGTCTGAACATCATTTGGCAGAAGCCTTCTCTGTCCAGGTTGTCAGAGCCAGGGGAACCAAGAAGAAACTGAGTGAAGGAGTGGTGCACTTTTCTAGAGGCAGGGGGAGTGAAGAGGCAGAGGTGGAGTGCACAGAGGAGCATCGCTTCCAGCGTGGTGGAGACATGAGGACCTAATGGCTGCACAGTGTCTGGGTGCGGGGCTTCCCCCATTCCTCTTATCACTATCAGCCATGGGGCTGACAGGGTCTTGGTGCTCTGGCTTGGTGGCAGTCCTGAGCCTCTGAGGTGGAGAGCTTGTTCAGGACATTGGACCACCAGAGACCTCCTGGCCCCAGGTTATATCAATCGGCGAGAGATCTCCCACAGATCTCCATCTCAACACTAAGAACCAGCTCCACTCAACAGCCAGCAGGCTCAAGTGCTGAACACTCCATGCCAAACAACTAGCAAGACAGGAACACAACCCCACCCATTAGCAGAGAGGCTGCCTAAAATCATAATAAGGTCAAAAACACCCCAAAACACACCACTGGAAGCGGCCATGCCCACGAGAAAGACAAGATCAAGCCTCATCCACCAGACCACAGGCACCACTCCCCTCCACTGAGAAGCCTACACAACCCATTGAACCAACCTTACCCACTGTGGACAGACATCAAAACCCACGGGAACAACAAAACTGCAGCCTACAAAAACAAGACCCCAAACACAGTAAGTTAAGCAAACTGAGAAGACGGAGAAATACACAGCAGATGAAGGAGCAAAGTAAAAACACACCAGACAAAACAAAAGAGGAAATAGGCAGTCTACCTGAAAAAGAATTCAGAGTAATGATAGTAAAGATGATCCAAAATCTTGGAAATAGAATGGAGAAAATACAAGAAACATTTAACAAGAACCTAGAAGAATTAAAGAGCAAACAAACAATGATGAACAACAAAATAAGTGAAATTTAAAATTCTCTAGAAGAAATCAATAGCAGAATAACTGAGGCAGAAGAACAGATAAGTGACCTGGAAGATAAAAGAGTGGAAATAACTACTGCAGAGCAGAATAAAGAAAAAAAAAATGAAAAAAAGTGAGGACAGTCTCAGAGACCACTGGGACAACATTAAACACACCAACATTCCAATTATAGAGGTCCCAGAAGAGGAAGAGAAAAAGAAAGGGTATGAGAAAATATTTGAAGAGATTAGAGTTGAAAACGTCCCTAATATAGTAAAAGAAATAGTCAATGAAGTCCGGGAAGTGCAGAGTCCCACACAGGATAAATCCAAGGAGAAACACACCAAGACACATATTAATCAAACTAACAAAAATTAAATACAAAGAAAAAATAGTAAAAGCAGCAAGGGAAAAACAACAAATAACATACAAGGGAATCCCCATAAGGGTAAGAGCTGATCTTTCAGCAGAAACTCTGCAACCCAGAAGGGAGTGGCAGGACATATTTAAAGTGATGAAAGGGCAAAACCTACAACCAAGATTACTGTACCCAGCAAGGATCTCATTCAGATTTGACAGAGAAATTAAAACCTTTACAGACAAGCAAAAGCTAAGAGAATTCAGCACCACCAAACCAGCTCTACAACAAATGCTAAAGGAACTTCTTTAGGCAAGAAACACAAGAGAAGGAAAAGACCTAAAAACACAAACCCAAAACAATTAAGAAAATGGTAATAGGGACATACATATTGATAATTACCTTAAATGTAAATGGATTACATGCTCCAACCAAAAGACATAGACTGGCTGAACTGACACAAAATGAAGACCCATATATATGTTGTCTACAAGAAACCCTCTTCAGACCTAGGGACACATACAGACTGAAAATGAGGGGAAAAAAAAAACATATTCCATGGAAATGGAAATCAAAAGAAAGCTGGAGTCACAATTCTCATATCAGACAAAATAGACTTTAAAATAAAGACTATTACAAAAGACAAATAAGGACACTACATAATGATCAAGGGATCAATCCAAGAAGAAAATATAACAATTGTAAATATTTATGCATGCAACATAGGAGCACCTCAATACATAAGGCAAATGCTAACAGCCATAAAAGGGGAAATCGACAGCAACACAATCCTAGTAGGGGACTTTAACACCCCACTTTCACCAATGGACAGATCGTCCATAATGAAAATAAATAAGGAAACACAAGCTTTTAATGACACATTAGACAAGATGGACTTAACTGATATTTACAGGACATTCCATCCAAAAACAACAGATTACACTTTCTTCTCAAGTGCTCATGGAACATTCTCCAGGATAGGTCAAATCTGGGGTCACAAATCAAGCCTTGGAAAATTTAAGAAAACTGAAATCATACCAAGTATCTTTTCTGACCACAATGCTATGAGACGAGATATCAATTACAGGAAAAAACTGTAAAAAATACCAACACATGGAGGCTTAACAGCCAAGAGAACACTGAGGAAATAAAAAAATACCTAGAAGAAAATGACAAAGAAAACACACAACCTAAAACCTATGGGGTGTAGCAAGCACAGTTCTAAGAGGGAAGTTTATAGCAATACAATCCTACCTAAAGAAACAAGAAATATCCCAAATAAACAACCTGACCTTACATCTAAAGCAATTAGAGAAAGGACAAAAAACCCCCAAAGTTAGCAGAAGGAAAGAAATCATAAAGATCAGAACAGAAATAAATGAAGGAAACAGTAGCAAAGATTAATAAAACTAAAAGCTGGTTCTTTGAGAAGATAAACAAAATTGATAAACCATTAGCCAGACTCATGAAGAAAAAAAGGGAGAAGATTCAAATCAACAGAATTAGAAATGAAAACGGGGAAGTAACAACTGACACTGCAGAAACACAAAGGATCATGAGAGATTACTACAAGCAACTATATGACAATAAAATGGACAACCTGGAAGAAATGGACAAATTCTTAAAAAAGCACAACCTTCTGAGATTGAACCAGGAAGAAATAGAAAATATAAATAGTCCAATTACAAGCACTGAAATTGAAATTGTGATTAAAAATCTTCCAACAAACAAAAGCCCAGGACCAGATGGCTTCACAGGCAAATTCTATCAAACACTTAGAGAAGAGCTAACACCTCTCATTCTCAAAGTCTTCTAAAATATAGCAGAGGGAGAAACACTCCCAAACTCATTCTACAAGGCTACCATCACCCTGATACCAAAACCAGACAAAGATGTCACAAAAAAAGAAAAGTACAGGCAATATCACTGATGAACACAGATGCAAAAATCCTCAACAAAATACTAGGAAACAGAATCCAACAGCACATTAAAAGAATCATACACCATGATCAAGTGGGGTTTATCCCAGGAATGGAAGGCTTCTTCAATATACGCATATCAATCAATGTGATACACCATGGTGAAAAATTGAATGACAAAAGCCATATGATATTCTCAATAGATGCAGAAAAAGCTTTTGACAAAATTCAACACCCATTTATGATAAAAACCCTCCCGAAAGTAGGCATAAAGAGAACTTACCTCAACATAATAAAGGTCATATATGACAAACACACAGCCGACATCATTCTCAATGGTGAAAAACTGAAATCATTTCCACTAAGATCAGGAACAAAACAAGGTTGCCTTCACTTACCACTATTATTCAACATAGTTTGGGAAGTTTTAGCCACAGCAATAAAAGAAGAAAAAGAAATAAAAGGAATCCAAATCAGGAAGGAAGTAAAACTGTTACTGTTTGCAGATGACATGATACTATACATAGAGAATCCTAAAGGTGCTACCAGAAAATTACTAGAGCTAATCAATGAATTTGGTAAAGTAGCAGGATACGAAATTAATGCACAGAAATCTCTGGCATTCCTATACACTAATGATGAAATATCTGAAAGAGGAATTAAGGAAACATTCCCATTTACCATTGCAATAAAAAGAATAAAATACCTAGGAGTAAACCTACCTAAGGAGACAAAAATACCTGTATGCAGAAAACTATAAGGCACTGATGAAAGACATTAAAGACGACACAAACAGATGGAGAGATATACCATGTTCTTGGATTGGAAGAATCAACATTGTGAAAAGGACTTTACTACATAAAGCAATCTACAGATTCAATGAAATCCCTATCAAACTACCACTGGCATTCTTCACAGAACTAGAACAAAAAATTTCACAATATTTATGGAAACGCAAAACACCTCAAATAGCCAAAGCAATTTTGAGAAAGAAAAACGGAGCTGGAGGAATCAGGCTTCCTGACTTCAGACTATACTACAAAGCTACTGTAATCAAGACAGTATGGTACTGGCATAATAACAGAAATATAGATTAATGGAACAGGAGAGAAAGCCCAGACATAAACCCATGCACATATGGTCACCTTATCTTTGATAAAGGAGGCAAAAATATACCTGGAGAAAAGACAGCCTCTTCAATAAGTGGTGCTGGGAAAACTGGACAGCTACATGTGAAAGAATGAAATTAGAATACTCCCTAACACCATAAACAAAAAACCTCAAAATGGATTAAAGATATAAATGTAAGGCCAGACAGTATCAAACTCTTAGAGGAAAACATAGTCAGAACACTCTATGACATAAATCACCGCAAGATCCTTTTTGACCCACCTCCTAGAGAAATGGAAATAAAAACAAACATAAACAAATGGGACCTAATGAAACTTCAAAGC
>NW_006799035.1:30150-36066 GCF_000442215.2 Lipotes vexillifer | reverse complement strand
CACGAACCCGTATCCCCTGCATCGGCAGGCGGACTCCCAACCACTGCGCCACCAGGGAGGCCCGCAAGATCCTTTTTGACCCATCTCCTAGAGAAATGGAAATAAAAACAAAAATAAACAAATGGGACCTAGTGAAACTTAAAAGCTTTTGCACAGCAAAGGAAACCGTAGACAAAAAGACAACCCTCAGAATGGGAGAAAATCTTTGCAAATGAAGCAACTGACAAAGGATTAATCTCCAAAATATAGAATCAGCTCATGCAGCTCGGTATCAAAAAACAAAGAACCTAATCAAAAAATGGGCAGAAGGCCTAAATAGACATTTCTCCAAAGAAGATACACAGATTGCCAACAAACACATGAAAAGATGCTCAGCATCACTAATCACTAGAGAAATGCAAATCAAAACTACAATGAGGGGGCTTCCCTGATGGCGCAGTGGTTGAGAGTCCGCCTGCCGATGCAGGGGACACGGGTTCGTGCCCCAGTCTGGGAGGATCCCACATGCCACGGAGCGGCTGGGCCCGTGAGCCATGGCCGCTGAGCCTACGCGTCCAGAGCCTGTGCTCCGCAACGGGAGAGGCCACAACAGTGAGAGGTCCGCGTACCGCCAGAAAAAAAAAAAAAAAAAACTACAATGAAGTATTGCCTCACACTGGTCAGAATGACCAGCATCAAAAAAATCTACAAACAAAAAATGCTGGGGAGGGTGTGGAGAAAAGGGAACCCTCTTGCACTGTTGGTGGGAATGTAAATTGATACAGCCACTGTGGAGAACAGTATGGAAGTTCCTTAAAAATTAAAAACAGAATTACCATATGACCCAGCAATCCCACTACTGGGACCATACCCCAAGAAAAACATAATTCAAAAAGAGTCATGTACCACAATGTTCATTGCAGCACTATTTACAATAACCAGGACATGGAAGCAACCTAAGTGTTCACTGACAGATGAATGGATAAAGAAGATGAGGTGCATATATACAATGGAATATTACTCAGCCAAAGAAAGAAATGAAATTGAGTTATTTGTAGTGAGGTGGATGGACCAAGAGTTTGTCATACATAGTGAAATAAGGTAGAAAGATAAAAACAAATATTGTATGCTAACACATATATAGAATCTAAAAAAAAAAAAAAATAATGGTTCTGATGAGCCTAGCGGGAGGACAGGAATAAAGACACAGACGTAGAGATTGGACTTGAGGACACTGGGAGGGGGAAGGGCAAGCTGGGACAAAGTGAGATAGTGACATTGACACATATACACTACCAAATATAAAGTAGTTAGCTAGTGGGAAGAAGCCACATAGCACAGGGAGATCAGCTTGGTGATTTTTGTCCACCCAGAGGGGTGGGATATGGAGGTTGTGAGGGAGACGCAAGAGAGAGGGGATATGGGGATATATGTATATGTATAGCTGATTCACTTTGTTATACAACAGTAAATACCACAGCATTGTTATGCAATTATACTCCAATAAAGATGTTAAACAAAATATATAAATAAAGTTGATTATTAATTTTTAAATACTCTTTTATTGAATTTCTAGGTTTCCTCTAAATGTATTAATGCATTAATTCTAATATGTCTAGAGTTCCCCATATGCCCAATGTTAGGTTTAGTTTATCTATATGTATAGTTTTTTCCCAAAACAAGTTTAGGATTATAGTGAGACTTCATACAGGAAATGTGAGGTCTTTCAGTAGGGGGTAGCAACTTTGAAATAGACAAACACATGACAAACAGGAAAAGGATACCAAAAGGCCTCAAGTCAGTCAAAAGTATGTGTTTATAAATTTTGTCTTGCCACTCAGAGAATATGTAGGGTCTAGGTTCAGTGGTTGGACCATTCTTGTCCTCCAAACTTAAACAAAAGAAAGTGAACTTATTTAATGAATTAACTAGGCAGAGTATTCCAAAGAAAAGTTTGACCAATCTCTTTACTGTCAGTCACCAGCCTAGCAAGTCATCCAGCCATTAATATTTAGACCAGCTTAGATTGGATAGGAAGGAAGCTCTGGTGGTCTATATCTTGATTCATGATCTATAGAGACCCTCCTTTAATATTAAACAGATAAAAGAACATCTAAGGTAAAACAAAAAGCCCTTCAGATAAAGTACTCTACAAACAGATGAGTCAAACAAAAGCAAAAGTAGCAACAGAAAAATAATCAAATTAAAGGCGAAGATATTTACAAATGGTTCAACTACATTGTATAATTTTTCCTTCAGAGTAAGCAAGAATATAGTTTACCTCACATAGAGTCCCCATATTCGCTCTCTTGGAATTGTCATTTATTTCACATAAACTGACCCTGGGAAGCTGCTGCAGAAGTGACTGTCACCTACTATCCCTGTTTAATTTCAACACAATGACCATTAGTATCTTCTACATTATTTACCTTTTCATTTCAACATTCCCTAGTTTACCACCTTCTAATATGCAGCAGGGCTGCAAGACGTTACCACAGTCATCCATGACCACAATCCTGCTGCTCCATAAAAAAATGAATGAATGAATGAATAAATGAATGAATGAATCAATGATGAATGAATAAATAATCACTGTTTGGTTCCTTTAAGTTTATGCTGCCTATTTTCTACAATTATTATTTGCTACCCCAAAATTGGAGAGGTAGATTTAAGGGTTTTTTTCTCTCTCTCAATTTGGTCCAAATTTCAGTTTATCTGGAGTATCTTTTTACATTATTCAAGTGACTACGGGTCCTGGCTATCTCCTAATTTCATTAAGATATTTTCTTCATTTAAATTTTTCATTCTTTCTGTCACATTTTTGCTTGTTCCGGAGAGAAAAATTGCAGAAAAAACACATTTACTTCATCACCTTAATGGAAAATTCCCTACATTTTAATTTACTGACTGTAAGAAATAAAATTTATTTGTCCTTTGCACATTGTAGTATAAAGCCACGGTCCATTTCACATATTTAGGCTAGGTGAAAATTACTCAAAGACACATTTTTTCTGACAGTGTGACTTTTCACTTAATTTACAAAACAGTTCTTATTTTCTCTGAAGTATTTGGCATATACATGGTACATTTAGAAATATAAAAGAAACATATAATACTATATCTACTTTCACTGTCCTTTGAGGCTTTCCACATTTACTCTTTTGTAGATTATATTAATGCCACCTTATATTACAAAAATGCTTAAATAATGTTATCAGGAAGTTTAAGTATGGTATGAATTGTATTATTTCAGGGGAAAGTCCATTGTAAATGCTAAGAATAAAATTAAATATAAATTAAAAGAAGATTTAAAATGTATCTCAACAAAGTTGCTGAAGGGAATAAAAATATGCTATGTGTCATTTTAAGACAGATTAGTATGCTTATTTTGTAAAATGCAGTGGAGCACATGCATAGAAATGAAATGCAAGGCAGTTTGTATTGTCAAAAACTTGGCATTAACTAGAGCCATGATATGCAAATATACGTGATATATAACATTCAAAACATATTTAAAGAGAATATTAACTAGAGGGAATATTTTTTAGAAATTGCATTTATGTATGAAAGTTGAATCCTCCACACCCAAAATAATCAGCGATGGTTTTACTATTTTATAAAGGAAAATATTTTACTTCATTTAGAAAAATCTTGATATATACTTTCCAGGGTGCAAGATAGATCACTACAAAACAGTAAGAAAAACAGATTATGTGGGCCATCCATGAAGGAAGTAGTAGGGAAGTGTTTGGTAGTGGAAAGTATAATTGTAATCAGTCATATATGTACTTATACATAATAGAGGGCAATGTGTGAGAGGAAGTCAAGGAGGCAAGTGGAAAGAATGTTCTGGACAAAGGAGAGAATTTGATATTGGAACAAACAGGATGCTAAACAATTTTGAAGGATGTCATAAAAGTCAATCAGAAAACATCACTGTCTTTAGAATATAACTATGTTATTTACGGCACCTAATGAAACCAATAATAGGTGTAGTTTGGTACAACTAAGATAAACATTTAAACAGGAATATGCATTTTTCAAGTCAAAAGTGAAATAACAATATCAAAGCAAAAAACTAAAATAATATGAAAAATGGAAGTGAGTTATAGAATATAAGATGGTAAAGCTAGAATTTCCCTTGAAGGGGAAATTTAAGAAAAGTCATATCCATATCCTACTTTCTTTACTCTGTATAGATATATGCCTATGTCTGAAGTCATTATTACATTTTAATTACATGTTGGACATGAAATGTAAAAAACTGTGTTAACTTTTGTATTATCAGTAAATGAAAGAAATTAGTAATACACACAGAAATATTACAAAGTAACATAGTACATGATATAGGTGAAAGGCTTTGAGCTTCTAACTCAGGGCTATGCCCTAAACCAAATGAGAGGGAAAATAAAAAAAAAACTATTCTGTATTTCATAGTTTATAGAACTTTTAGTACTTCCTCTAATATCAAAATAATAGAATTAATGAGTTATGAAAACATATTTCAAAAATATCAAATTAAACACATGATCTTACTCAGTTTTAAAACTGTATCAGCCCTAGCTTGATTATTGATTTTATGTGGACTGTAAAATAGATAAAGCATTGTTACTTAACTTCCCTGTATTTTAGTTTCCTCCTCAATAAAATGTGAAAACTAATTAAAGCTCCTTAATAAAATGTGCATACAGTTAATTCATGCAGAATTATGCCTGGAACATATTAAGTACTTATTATATGTTTTTTAAGTGGAAAATATATAAAATAACTAGATTCTAGGTTTCTTAAAATGTTCATAACTATTCTTTTTTGATGGCTAAACTATTGAAATAGCCACATTTATTAGAATAAAAGTAATGTACATGTTTTGTATTATTCATGATTTTCTACCTCATATAATTTTTAGGGAGCAAATGCATGGTTTTAAATATTCACTTAATTATATGTAATAAAATGATATTATAAAATGAGAAAACTTGAATCCCTAAGGTAAACCTCTAGTTATAACCTTGGGTAGATATTATTGTATTTTAAATAGCAAACTCTGACAATGTTTCTTGGTTTATGTGTGTGCAAATCTTTACCACCGTAAAATATTTCCACGGCTTGCTTTTGTACTTTCTTTGCAAAACCTTGCTTTTCCTGGAAAAAAAGAGGGAATGAAAAAGAGAGTAAAAGAAATGACATTCCCTTCCTCATCCCCCGGTCATACACTTTGTTAGTCATTTGTTAACTGTCACACCTTTAACTTTTTTTTTTCAATCTCCCTGTTTCGACACAGTTCTGGTCAAATTATTGTTACTAAATAAACACTGATTAACTCATTATGCTATTTATATTACTGAACAATTACAAATGGAAATACGGAAACTAATAATAGAGAAACGCAGTTAACATCTTGTACAAACATTCAGTGGAGAAACTGAGAAAGAGATTTATGTTTATGATATGGAGTAGGGGAGTCAGATAATCAGATATATGGCTTAAATAATAACAACTTATTTCCACAGTTGTATTTCCATTACAAAAGGGAAGATGGTAAAAAGATATAGGAGGGTAGGAAGCAGGAGACCTTGGTCAAAGCCTGCAAAGAGAATGTGTATAGAAGAGCATAACCAGGAAGAACACTAAAGCAGGGGCTTGATGCCCTGAAGTTTTGACCCAGAAAATCTTTGCAGGAACCACAGTAGGAGGTTTGTAATGATGTGAAGTCAGGTTCTTAATGTAAACTGAAGGAATAATAGGTGGGCACTGAAGATCTAAACAGATACCTAGAATCGGTGACACCTAGAATGGTAACAACCTAGGAAACTAATGGTCATACAGCAAGAAAACAAAGTTTGAATGAGAGGTGCTCGTGAAACTAGGCCAAGTGCCTGGTAAATGAGAATGAGTTCCAAAGTATGGGGTTCAGATGGCAGGTAATAGACAGCAGGA
>NW_006799035.1:22147-30109 GCF_000442215.2 Lipotes vexillifer | reverse complement strand
AGCAGGAATATAAGACCCTTAGAAGGAAATCCATTTATTATCTTAGGAAGGGAATTCTGCATATTGTGATTGCTGATTATGTCGATAAAAAGACTGCAACCTTCAGGTGAAGCCCTTGGTCTTTAAAAATTGGGACAGCTTAAATTATCAAAACAATACCTTTAACTAATTTTCTCTTTTAGTAGTAAAATACCTGAAAACCATGGGGATGAAGTTGGTGGCAAATTTTAAACACACTAAACACGCTTATTTTAGAGCATCAGAGAGCTTATTTTAACACTTTTATTTATGACCAAAATTCATTTGAATAGAAAAGCAGTACTTTATGTCAAATATTTATTGACTTTTTGTGTCTCCAGAAAAAATATTTTAGTATTTCAAGGTGTGATAATTTAAGACTGGTCAGAAAAGTTAATTTCAGAATGAGAAAGAAAAATTAGATGACCTGAGAAAATTAGGAAGGTATGCTATTATGTAATTTTGTTATATAATAAAAGTGTCTAATTAAACAGTTTAAGATCAATATTGTACCAAATGTGTCCAGATACATGTTCCAATATTTCCAATTAAATACCTCAGTTAAGTTTTGACCTTAAAGCAGTAGCTACATTAAAAATGTATTAATTTTAGGATTATAAAGTATCATATTGGTTTTTTTTTACAATAAGTTATATAATTAATTCCAACTAATTGCAATTGACGACATAAATTGGCCATTCGAATTTTACCTGAAATTCTGAGGGTTACTTTACTACATTATAGTTGTCATTTTATATTATCCCAGTCCTTTTAAATACTTTCATAAATAGCTTACACAGTAGATTTTCAATGTCAAAATATTAAAGTTATTGTGTTTCATCCCTAAAACTCTTTTTAATTTTGAAATCATTTAAAAATATATTATAAATTACTACAGACTTCTTGCTGCAGATATCTTATGGTTGTTACATATCGTATTTGTTTAGCCATCCTTCTGTTTGTCTGTTCATAATTCCATAGAGTTTATTTTAACTATACTTATTTGTATAAGACAAGCATATAAACCATACAGAAACATTTTCTCACTCGAATTTTCTAAATTATCAATAACAGTTGAAAATATCATAAAGCAATTTATTAATTTATTCAGCAAACACATAAGAAATTAAATGTGGTAATTTGCATTCACTATTCTGTTTCTGTAAGATACAGAGAACTACATAGACTGGGCCCTAAATTCCAGTAATTTATTCATTTATTTTATTGAAATATAATCGACATATAGTATTGAAAAGACACTAGATGATATCTTGAATCTATATGAAAAATAAAATACAGGTGTAAAGATAACTAATATGTAAACATAAAAGAGAGTGCAACGTATTTTTTGTTAGTAATACTTTTTCTCTGCTATTTGACCTAAAATACAACTGCATAAAGCAATCATTATAAATCTCTTTGTAATATCCACTCAATTTTGCTATAAACCTAAAACTGCTCTAACGAACAGTCTATTTAAAAAATAAAGATAAAAAATAAACAAAAATACAACTGTATAAATAATTATAAATATATATCTACTGACCTACAATGTATAAAAATATAATTTGCAAAAAAATAGAGGAAGTAGAGAGGATAAAGTGATATACATTAAAATTTTTGTAAACTATTGAAATTGCAACTAATTTGGTCTTAATAAGAACTAGATTATTGTAAATTAAGAAATTAATTGTAATCTGAGGATTAAATTAAAATTTAACATACCAAAGGTTCTAATGGAGGTGGAGAGGGAAGAAAGACAGATTAAAAAAAAATGAATGAATGAAAAAACACTATCCAACTATATACCTTCTATCAGAGATACAGTTTAGATTCAAAGTAACATAAAGCTTGAAAATAGAATGATGGAAAATGACAGACCATGGTAGTGGTAACAAAAGAGAGCTGAAGAAGTTATAATAACATTAGGCAAAATAAACATTAAGAAAAAAAATTGTTACTAAAGAAAAAGAAATACAAGTTACAATGATGAAAGGGTAAGGGTAAATCCTTCAAAAAGATATAAAAATTGTAAACCTAACCACACCTAACAATGAAGACCCAAAATATATGAAACAAAACGGATAGAAATAGAGTGAGAAACAGCAATTCAACAATGTTAGCTCAAAACTTTAACATTCCAATTTCAAAAATGGATAGAATGATAAACATAAGATCAGTAAAGAAGTAGGAGATTTGAGTAACAGCTATAAACAATTTAGACCTAAAGACATGTATAGAACACTCCACAGAGTATACATATATAGAACAACAGCAGAATATACATTCTTCTCAAGTACATGTAGAACATTGTCCACATAGACCACATGTTAGGCTATAAAACAAGCCTCATTAAATATAAAAGGACTGAAATGAAACAAAATATCAACCTCAATGAAATGAAATAAAATCAATAACAGAAGGAAATTTGAGATATTCTCAAATATGTGCAATTAAACCACACAGTCCTAAATAAACAGTGATTCCAAAAAAAATCACAATGGAAATTGGAAAATGTTTTGAGGCAAATAAATATGAAAATACAACATATAAGAACATATGGGATAAAGCCAAAGTAGTGGTTGGAGGAGAATTTATAGCTGTAAATGTCTATATCGAAAAAGAAGAAAGATCTTATATCAATAATCTAACATTCCTCCCTAAGGAAGTATAAAAAGAATAGCAAACTAAACCCAAAGAAACAGAAGGAAGAAAATACTAAAAAATTAGGTAGAAATAAATAAAATAGATAGTAGAAAAACTATGGAGATTTTAACAAAACCAAGTAAATTAATTAAAAAGATTTGAGAAACCTCTGTTAAATAAACCAAAGGGAAAAAAGAGAGAAGGGTCAAATTACTGAAGTCAGGAATAAATGAGGAGAGGTTACTATCAGTCTTGCAGAAATAAAAAGGATAAGAAAACACTGTGAAGAAATATATGCTAAGAAATTAGATAATTTAGATGAAATGAACAAATTGTGAGCATGATACAAACTACAGAAACTCACAAGAATAAATAGATAATCTGACTAGAACTATAATAAGCAAAGAGATAGTAATATAAAGACATCCAACAAAAGAAAGCCCAGACCTAGATGGATACACTACTGAATTCTACCAAATATTTAAAGAACTTTCCAAATAATAAAAGAGGAAGGATTACTAACCAACTCATTCTATGAAGTCAGTATTATATTTATACCAAAACCAAACAAACACATCAAAAGGCAAACAAATCACAGATCAATGTCATGTAAGAATATAGACACAATTATCGTTCACAAAATATGAGCAAACTGCATCCAGCAACATATAAAAAGCATTATATACCATGGCCAAGAAGTGTTTAGCAGGAGTACAAGGTCACTTCAACAGAAGAAAATCAATCAATGTGCCATATTCATAGGCAAAAATAGAACAAAAAAACAAATTATCTCAATAGACAACAACAAAGCATTTGACAAAAAAGTCAGCACTCTTCCCTTATGAAATCACTCTATATGCTAGGAATACAAAGGAACATTCTCATTCTTATATAGAACATCTATGAAAAACCCATAGGTAACATCGTACTCAATGGCAAAAGACTGAAAGTGTTCCTGTTAAGATCAGGAATGAGACAAGGGTGTTTATTCTCACTACTTCTCTGCAATATTGTACCAGAGGTTCTAACCAGGGACACAATCAAGAAAGTGAACAGACAACTCAGATAATGGAAGAGAGTATTTGCAAATCATATACTTAAAGGACTCATCTATAATATATAAAGAGCTCTTACAACTCAACATTAAGAAAGACAACCCGACTGGAAAATGGTCAAAGGATCTGAACGGCTATTTCTCCAAAGAAGTATACAAACAACCAATACACACATGACAATATGTTCAACATCATTACTTATTGAGGAAATATAAATCATATGAGATACCACTTCACACACACTAGGATGGCTCTGATCAATAAGACATAACAACTGTTGATAAGGATGGGCAATTGGAATCCTCTGCATTGTTGGTGGGAATGTAAAATGGTGCCACCACTTTGGAAGACAGTTTGGCCATTCCTAACAATGTTAAACAAAATTATCATATGACCCAGCATATCTATCCCTAGATATACACCCAAGAGGATAGAAATCATATGCTCACACAAATAACTTGCACACAGGTTTTAAAAGCAGCTTATTCAAAATAGCTGAAAAGCAGAAACAAGCCAAATGCCTAGGAATTGATGAATGGATAAACACAATTTCATATATCCATACAATGGAATAATATTTAGCCATAAATAGTAATAATGATATACTGATATATGCTATAACACGGATGACCCTTGAAACATATTATGTAAAAAATCAAACATAAAAGGCCACAGATGGTACAATTACATTTATATAGTATGTCCAGAATAGGTCAATGTATAGAGACAGAAAGGTGAGTGTTTGCCAAAGACTGCAGGAGGGAGGAGAAATGGCTGCTAAAGGGTATGACATTTGCTTTGGGGGTGATGAAAATGTTTGATATTGGTGATGGTTATATAGCTTTAGAATATACTAAAATTCGCTGAATTCTATACTTTAAAGAATTAGATTTTACAGTATGTTTGTTATATCTCAAAAAAAAAATTTAAAAGTCAAGCCTAGAAAAGATCAAGATGCTATACAAATAAATTAAATGTTAGTCAAATAAAATTATAAATTCTAAAAGAAAGGAATATAATTTAGGCACTCAATGCATAGTGTGACAGTGTTAAGCATGAACACAAAACTTAATAGACATGAAAGAAGTACGTATCAATGTGATACATAATGAGGAACATAATCAGTCAATAGAAACAGAAACAAAATTATGCATATGAAAAGATATTAGCAAACAGTATCAAGCAATACAAAATGGGTTAATACACCATTACCAAATACAGTTCATCCTATGATTGCAAGGTTTGCTTAACATTTGAAAATCTATTAATATTAGTGTAATTCATTTCATTGGTGAAATATTGAATACTATAACTTCAACTTCATGAAAAAAGAATAGAAGTTTACTGATACCCATTCAAGATAGTATTCACTAACCTCTTCCATGGTATAAAAACTAAATTTAGAGTAGTTATCTTAGAGAAGGGGTGGAGGGAGTCATGAAGTAATGTGAACTATCTGACTTTAAAGATATTTTAATAAGCGAAATGTTTCTTTTGAGTTACTGAGAGAGTTTACAGTTCTCAGTTCCCAGGGTTTTGGCATATGCCCATCAGGTTGAATGGTGGGCAGGGCAGGTTAGGTAGAAAAATGAGGTTATAGCACAATATACTGTGGGCAAATTTTCTTCTTTCTCTCCCGTAGACCAAGTGTGTTTCACCTCTTCTTTCTTTAGAAAGGGTCATTTCTCACATATATTCTAATTCTTCAGTCAACAAACATCCTGATAAGTTCTGACTCACCACACTGTCATCTTGATTTGCCCAAACACATTTGCTTTACCAAAGTGAAATATCCTGACAATCCATGTCATAGACACTAAGTTCTGGGTCATTAAGAATTTTCTAAAATGCAGTTCTATTCATGTTACTGAGTTTTGTGCTTATGCATTTTAAACATCCAGATCCTCTCACTATGGTTTGCCTACTATATTAGAAGACAATTCTCATTATAAATATAATTATGTCACGTTTTAAATGTGGGAATATGTTCATGTTAACAATCTGAGAACCTCTATCTGCATGTGACCTGTTGTGAAATTCTATGTACCTATTGCTCCTGCATCCAGTTAAACATTTCTTTTCCTTGCTTTGGCTATCTGAAGTCCCAAATATTTTCAAAAGTTTGGTCAATAAATTATTTCACAGTGTCTTGTTTTGAGGTTATTTTATTTTATTTTTTTTATTAAAGGGAATGGGTCACATAATTATGTGTATTCTTTTACCTGCTGTACCTAAATATGATATTATCACACTTTGTAGTACTTTCCATTAATATGTGTTTCATTTCATGCATTTACATCATCTTAGGGATCACAAAAAACAGCCATGTTTACTATAAGCCTACATCCAAGATGTTTCTGAGGAGACACATAGGAATGACTGAAATGAAAATCAAAAAACTGTTTTCAAAGCTATGACTGAGAGCTTCATTTGGTGTCTAGATGTGATAAGCAACTTTCTTTGTCACAGAGTCTGTAGAATTTGGAGTTACTCCATCTTTAGTAGTCACTTATAGTACATATTAGATTCTTAAATATGTGATATACACGAGTACTTTGAACCATACATTCTTTTTCATCAGAATTCCTTTTCAACATTGTGGCCTCATACATATACTCTTTTCCAGTCACAAATAATTTTGAAAACAAATCTTTTAAAAATGACGATACTTTTCAAAAAAGTTAATTTTAATTTTAGAGTACAGATCAAAGAAAATAAATATAAAGAGTAGAATTTTGGAGACAGTATTAGTGGTTAAAGGAAATAAATGATATTTCAATCAGTTTAGTGCAATCTTAAATTTCTGCTAGTTCAAGTGTGATACCTTCTTTTAACGTACAGCAAGATCATCAGCATTAGCCACAGTAATTGGCTGTTTAACTATCAATGCCACATGTTGTTGAAACACTAAAAATAAATGTGGAACTCAAAACAGGCTGTCTACCATAGTCGTTATTAGCAGTGCTCTGAGGAGATATGCAGTCCTTAATAAAACCACTAGTTCTTATCAAGAAATGCTAATAATAATTGAGTAAATCCTACTTGGTAGTCCTAACTAAAGCTCATTTCTTTTACTTCTGGCATCAAGAAAAGCTTAGTTAAACAGAGCAAGAGGCAAAGGAAAATATGACCTCCCACATGGTACTTGGTAAAGAACTTTGGTTCATTTGGCTGTGGTTTTCTCTTTTATCCTTAGTTGGGCATAGCATGGTTTTAAGGTGATCATTTTATTCAATAAATGATTATCCAATGAGAGCCCCAAAAGACAATTTTCCCAAGGATAAGTAGTACAGTATATTTGGAGAATGGGGTACATAGAGGACATTGCCAGAAGACGTGTTTGAAAATTTATGCTCAAATTTATCTTCCTATAAAATATAACATATCAATGTCTTTCTCACACAGCTTTAAACAGGGAAAACAAACAAAAAATTTAATCCTTGATTCTTATCCTGCCTCGTTACCTTGATTATTAAACCCTCAACTTAAGGTCCAAGTACTAGGGCATCACGTCTATAACTTGGTAGATTCAGAAAATAATGTGTGTGTGTAAATGTGTACATGTGCACACAGATTGAGGGATAGGAAAAAAAAAAAGAAAGAGAGCAAGAGAAAAACCAAAGCAAATATGGCAAAATGTTAACTTTTGGGAAATTTGGTTGAAGATTTTACAGAATTCTTTGTACTACTCTAGCAAAATTTCTGTGTTGAAATTTTATCAAAATAGAAAGTTAAAAGAAAAAACCAAAGGCTCCACTTTCTATAATTCTTGACTCTGTTGAGCTGTCATTCAGGAAGATAAAAACAGACATATACATTTTTATGAAACTTAAAAAAATATGAGAAATCCAAGTTCTATAAGAAAAGGATGTGCAAACCCATTTAAATAATGGGCTTATTTCCAGAGTTTACTCTATAGGGCACAATGGAAATGAGTATATGAATACCAGAATCTTCCACTTTGCACACACTTGTTTCTTAATTCGATGAGGCATAACTTTAGGAGGGAGAATGCTGTTCTAGTGCTCTGATTTATGAAATGCAGTAAGTAGTACTATAAATCTCTGACTCTGTAATGAAGAACAGAAAATGAATTCCTGTAGCTTTCTTGTAGAGAACAAAATATATTCCTTTCATCTATTACACACTTGTAATACAAATTTCGTATCCTAATTAGATTCACATAATAGTAGGTGTGGGAAATATATGTAATAAGGATGTGAACATCAGTTTACATTCCTGC
>NW_006799035.1:0-21932 GCF_000442215.2 Lipotes vexillifer | reverse complement strand
CTATATTATTGCCAGTATATCCAGGTATAATTTATGTATAAGTAACTGGATAGTGTGACCCATATATTCTCTTGCTTGATTATATTTCAGCTGGATTTTTTTTTAAAAAATCTACATCTTAAAAATGGTGGGGTATATTTATTCATTCTTTAGTATAATACACAGTTAAACTTGTCATGTAGTAGAATAGTAGTTATCCTGCTGATAACAGAAAATCTAATAGGTTAGAAATGAATCCTCTAAGTCCTTGTATCTTTACAAGGATCCCAGTAAAGCCATACAACTGTTTGTCAACCTGGACTGTCCCATCATACAAACAAATGAAGCTTTACAAGTCATTTATTCTTTCAACAAACATTTGAGTGTCTCCTATATGCCAGTGATTCTCTAGTCTTCAGGGATTGGTAATTAACAAAATGGAAAAAATAAAATAAAATCCCTGCCTTTTATTGAGCTTACATTTGAAGAGAGGAAAAATAAAAATAAACAGACAATTAAATATAATATAATGTATATAGGATGTTTGGTGTGGCACATCAAAAAATAAAACAGCACAAAGAAAGAAAATATCTTTCTATACCTATACCTATATATCACAAGTGAAGGCTGTTATTTTAAGTTGAGTGGGTAGGGAAGTCCTTTTTGATAAAGTGACATTTCAGTATCAGCAAAGGAGTAATCCATGCAGATAATTTGGAGAGAGCTTTCCAGTGCAAAGGCCTTAACACACATAGGAATAGTTTGGTCCTGTCAGGGAGGCTGTAAAAAGAGGAGAGAGAGAGGGTAAGAAGATTGCTAGGATCCCAGAGGTAGGGAGGGGCTAGATCATATACTGATTTCAAGAACTTTGGTTTTACCTCAGAATGAAATGAGAAGCCATTGGAAGGTTTTGAGCAATGAAGTGATCTTACCCTGCTTGCTAATAATTCATTCTGGGCACGGGTGTAAGGGAGAAGAGCATCTGAGAAGCTATGGTGGTAATGCAGGAGCCAGACAGTAGTGGATTGGATCGGTCAAATGCCTCCTAGCTATTGCGGACAAGGTTGGTCCAAACTTGGAAACTCTGTCCCAGTTTCTCCACCTAGAAAATTAGTGAATTCGATTTGATGATCTCTTTTAAGTTGTTTCAAGCCTTAATATCCCATTAGCCTTTCAGTGCCCTAGAGTGGAAGTTACAGTCAACTGGAGTGGAAAATAAGTTCAATAAGACAAGTAAAATATTATCGTGTATCTCAAGATGCCTACTACTTTTCCTTTTGACATTTGTATTTGTATCTGCCGAGCAGCAGTGGAACTGACAGTGTATTTGTCACAGTCTTAGCAGAAGACAGATGCCACATGCAAATCAGGATAATTTGAAGAGGATTTATAAATAAGGAGACTAATTACTGAGGCGTGGGCAGGGTGTAGGGGACCCACAATGGAGAGGGCAGGAATCTCGACCAGCAGCTACGGAGCAGTAACCATCTGTAGGACCAAAAGAACAAGGAGAAGAAGAGTTTACTGGAATTATAAGTGAAAGAGAATCTTGTAGAGAGAGCTGCCTCATTAAAAAGAAGAATGATTCATTATGGAGAGAAAAACCAATTTAGGGTTACTTCTCAAGGACAGAACTATCCTTGGGCAGTAAATATCCCAAACTCACTTTCTTCCCTTACTGTACTTCCTCCCTCTAACTTTCACTGTCTGAATGGAGACAAGAACCACAGGCCTCCAGAAACTAATACAATCTAGATGGGTTATCTCCCAAGGGGAGAGAAACTTTAAGAGTAGCCCAGAAGGTACAGCTGGAAAATACTTGGCACAGAAGGCAATGAAAATTGCTTCTGTTTATTTTTTTATCATTCATATATTTATTCACATATTTTTCAATCATTCAAAAAAAAAGATTATTGAATATATCCAGTGACAATTTGAAGGGAGAGAGGTTTTCTAATAATATAAAAGGCAAACCCCCCCAAACTTTAGTCCATCCTGTATCTCACAGTCAGTTGCACACACTGGAGATAAACAAGAAATTGTATACTATTAGCTAGTCTAGCTTTTATTTCATTATTTTATTCTAATGAAGAGGAGTTTGGACCACTCTGGAAATCCTATCTGAAAATAAAAGGAACACCAGTCAAGATTTACAAGAACAGTTAGGTATGAGGAATCCTGGATGGAAATCCTGTTTCTTCGTCGTGGATGGCTACACCTGTGCATGAACATATACAGGCAGGATACTGCCAATTATAGAATAAAGAGTCTTCAGGGGCCCAGTTCTGATTATAACACCCAAACTAATCAAACCCACAGACTAATGGCCATTTTTACTGAGGTAGATAAAATTTAATGATGTAGCCAAAACAATTTAAAAATAAAAATCAGATCACATCACTTCTCTCTCACAGTACCCCAATGGCTTGGCAGATCACTGAGAATCAATGCAAAATTTCTTAATAGCATCTGTGAAAACTGAAAAAAGTTGGGCCTCCTCTCCTTGCTATCTCGGCATCCTCATCTCTCCCTATGCTCCACACCCCCTTATCCTCTGCTTCAGACATACTGCCTTTTATCCTGTTCCTTGAACATGCCAGGCTTGCTCCCAACCCATGGCCTTTGCACTATCTGTTATTTGTGCCTGCAATATTTTTTAGAAGATATCAGCAAAGCAAATGCCAACACATTCTCACATTTCTGCTCAGACATCATTTTATCAGTGATGCTTTCTCTCAACATGTAAAATAGGAATTTCTCCAATCCATTCCCACCAAGATTATCTCTGACTAATTTCTCACCTTTATTTTTCTCTATAACATTTGTCACTATTAGTGCACTTATTTACATCCTATATATTTCTATTTATTATTTCCTTATTTCTTATTTCCTTATTTATTTAGCTTTAAAAATAAAACACAACTAAACCTTCATTGCCACAAGAGCAGAGATTTTTGTCTGTTTTGCTCATGGTTTTATCCCTAGGTGTTTGTTAGAACATATATACCCTGATATATGGTAGATACCCAATGCAATTTGTAGAGTAAATGGATAATGAATACTTTAAAGTTTGGGGTAGTAAACTGAAAGATATGCATGACCAGGTAATAATTTTACAACTCATTAGAATTTCAGTTTAAAAGTTAGAAGCAGGCAAGGAAGTTCTTAGAAGCGGCTATATAAATTTCTTATATCATAACCAATAATACCAGAATAAAGGTCTCCTAGAAAGTACAAAAATGACTCACAGTGACTGCATGATAAATGAAGGCAGCTTTCCTGCTTGATAAAGAAAGGCTACTAACTGCCTTCTGAGTAGATATTCAGAGAAATATGAAGAGAAACTGTAGAAGAAAGCATTATTAAAAACAATGTATGTTTCATACAAATAAGCAGCTTAACAAAATAATGATAATAATAATGGAAGAGTAGGTTTTATCACTTTTTAACAGCTACTAGATTATGAATAAGTATTTTGATTTCCTTTCCCAGTTTATTTATATATCTAAGATATTTACATGTCTAATTATTAAAAATAATTTAAAATATAGAAAATACAATAACAATGTAGAGTGAGCTTTTTACCAGATAATTTTATTCTACTGAAAGTTCAAATATTGTTCTTAAATACACTGTTCCATGATGAAACCCTTTTTACAACCCAGTGAGATGAACAAGAATGCAAGAATTACTGCTCTTCTTTTGCAAGATCATAAAGTATCTTCAGATAAAGGTCTGTTTACTTAATCACAGATGAACTTCTCATAAGTGTAAAACTGTGACCTGAATTCAGGTCTTCTGTTTTCTAGCCAAGATTCACTCATCAAGATGCTAACATATGCATGTAAACAATGTATCCTAACAGAGACTGAACAAATGTTCATACGCAATGCACACACACAGTGGTGGTAAAGGCCATGTTTTCTTTGGTTATCTATAGAGTACCCCACTCAGGAATAAGCAGAGTAGTTAATTGATTCTTGATTTGCATGGATAGTTCATCAGAGCACAGAAAAAAATATAATTATAAATGTTATTCAATACTTTATTTTTAACCTACACAGAATTCATTGATTTTATGCAAGTATAAAGAACCTAGGGGGGAAATAAAAACCCATATTAGAGATGGTAATAGTCAAGAAAGTGAATAGGGAATACTCTAATATACGTTTAATTTCAGAAAAGCGGACATCAAAAAAACCATTCTTTCTGGGCAGCACTTACAAGGGTATGTTCACTGTTAATATCATTCAAGCTATATCTTAAAAATTTGTGCATGTTACTAAAAATAAGCTACAATTCAAATGTGTGTGCATGCATGTGAGTATGTGTGGGTGTGTCTGTAGCAGGAGTCAGCAAACTACTGCCCTTGAACCAGATTCAGCCTGCTGCCGGATTTTGTAAGTAACGTTTTATTGGAATACAGCCAATCCATTTATTTATATATTTTCTAGGGCTATTTTTATGCTACAACTGCTGAACTGAGAAGTTGGAACAGAAAACTTATGGCCCTCAAATTCTAAACCTTTACTATCTGACACTTTACAGAGAAAAGTTCACTGAACTCTGATATATGGTATTCGATATATATCTAGAGCTGGACATAGATATGAAGAACAAAGTCAGATAGCTACTCTAACATTGTAGGTGACATTTGGACAATTATGAGTATGAAGAAGGTATGAATGATACTTGGAACACAGTATATTGTGAGATATAATTACACATTGCTCTGGCGAGGTCTCCACTGAGGGCTTGCTTTTGCATACATTCATTGGCATTTTCTTTTTTTTACATCTTTATTGGAGTATAATTGCGTTACAATGGTGTGTTAGTTTCTGCTTTATAACAAAGTGAATCAGTTATACATATACATATGTTCCCATATCTCTTCCCTCTTGCATCTCCCTCCCTCCCACCCTCCCTATCCCACCCCTCTAGGTGGTCACAAAGCACCGAGCTGATCTCCCTGTGCTATGAGGCTGCTTCCCTCTAGCTATCTATTATACGTTTGGTAGTGTATATATGTCCATGCCACTCTCTCACTTTGTCACAGCTTACACTTCCCCTTCCCCATATCCTCAAGTCCATTCTCTAGTAGATCTGTGTCTTTATTCCTGTATTACCCCTAGGTTCTACATGACATTTTTTTTCTTAGATTCCATATATATGTGTTAGCATATGGTATTTGTCTTTCTCTTTCTAACTTACTTCACTCTGTATGACAGACTCTAGGTCCATCCACTTCACTACAAATAACTCAATTTCATTTCTTTTTATGGCTGAGTAATATTCCATTGTATATATGTGCCACATCTTCCTTATCCATTCATCCGATGATGAACACTTAGGTTGTTTCCATCTCCTGGCTATTGTAAATAGAGCTGAAATGAACATTTTGGTACATGACTCTTTTTGAATTATGGTTTTCTCAGGGTATATGCCTAGTAGTGGGATTGCTCGGTCATATGGTAGTTCTATTTGTAGTTTTTTAAGGAACCACCATACTGTTCTCCATAGTGGCTGTACCAATTCACATTCACACCAGCAGTTCAAGAGGGTTCCCTTTTCTCCACACCCTCTCCAGCATTTATTGTTTCTAGATTTTTTGATGATGGCCATTTGACACGTGTGAGATGATATGTCATTGTAGTTTTGATTTGCATTTCTCCAATGATTAATGATATTGAGCATTCTTTCATGTGTTTGTTGGCAACCTGTATATCTTCTTTGGAGAAAGGTCTATTTAGGTCTTTTACCCATTTTTGGATTGGGTTGTTGGTATTTTTGTTATTGAGCTGCATGAGCTGCTTGTAAATTTTGGAGATAAATCTGTTGTCAGTTGCTTCATTTGCAAATATTTTCTCCCATTCTGAGGGTTGTCTTTTGGTCTTCTTTATGGTTTCCTTTGCTGTGCAAAAGCTTTGAAGTTTCATTAGGTCCCATTTGTTTATTTTTATTTCCATTTCTCTAGGACGTGGGTCAAAAAGGATCTTGCTGTGATTTTATGTCATAGAGTGTTCTGCCTATGTTTTCCTCTAAGAGTTTGATAGTTTTTGGCCTTACAGTTAGGTCTTTAATGCATTTTGAGCTTATTTTTGTGTATGGTGTTAGGGAGCATTCTAATCTCATACTTTTACATGTACCTGTCCAGTTTTCCCAACACCACTTATTGAAGAGGCTGTCCTTTCTCCACTGTACATTCCTGCCTCTGTTATCAAAGATAAGGTGACCATATGTGTGTGGGATAATCTCTGGGCTTTCTATCCTGTTCCATCGATCTATATCTCTGTTTTTGTGCCAGTACCATACTGTCTTGATTACTGTAGCTTTGTAGTATAGTCTGAAGTCAGGGAGCCTGATTCCTCCAGCTCCGTTTTTCATTCTCAAGATTGCTTTGGCTATTCGGGGTCTTTTGTGTTACCATACAAATTGTAAAAATTTTTGTTCTAGTTCTGTGAAAAATGCCAGTGGTAGTTTGATAGGGATTGCATTGAATCTGTAGATTACTTTGGGTAGTATAGTCATTTTCACAATGTTGATTCTTCCAATCCAAGAACATGGTATATCTCTCCATCTGTTTGTATCATCTTTAATTTCTTTCATCAATGTCTTATAATTCTCTGCATACAGGTCTTTTGTCTCCTTGGGTAGGTTTATTCCTAGATATTTTATTCTTTTTGTTGCAATGGTAAATGGGCATGTTTTCTTGGTTTCACTTTCAGATTTTCCATCATTAGTGTATAGAAATGCAAGAGATTTCTGTGCATTAATTTTGTATACTGCTACTTTACCAAATTCATCGATTAGCTCTAGTGGTTTTTTGGTAGCATCTTTAGGATTCTCTATGTATAGTATCATGTCATCTGCCAACAGTGATAGCTTTACTTCTTTTCCAATTTGGATTCCTTTAAATCCTTTTCTTCTCTGACTGCTGTGACTAAAACTTCCAAAACTATGTTGAATAAGAGTGGTGAGAGTGGGCAACCTTGTCTTGTTCCTGATCTTAATGGAAATGGTTTCAGTTTTTCACCATTGAGGACGATGTTGGCTGTGGGTTTGTCATATATGGCGCTTATTATGTTGAGGAAAGTTCCCTCTATGCCTACTTTCTGCAGGGTTTTTATCATAAATGGGTGTTGAATTTTGTCAAAAGCTTTCTCTGCATCTCTTGAGATGATCATATGGTTTTTCTCCTTCAATTTGTTAATACGGTGTATCACATTGATTGATTTGCATATATTGAAGAATCCTTGCATATATTGAATAAACTCAATTTGATCATGGTGTATGATCCTTTTAATGTGCTGTTGGATTCTGTTTGCTAGTATTTGGTTGAGGATTTTTGCATCTATGTTCATCAGTGATATTGGCTTGTAGTTTTTTTCTTTGTGACATGCTTGTCTGGTTTTGGTATCAGGGTGATGGTGGCCTTGTAGAATGAGTTTGGGAGTGTTCCTCCCTCTGCTATATTTTGGAAGAGTTTGAGAAGAATGGATGTTAGCTCTTCTCTAAATGTTTGATAGAATTTGCCTGTCAAGCCATCTGGTACTAGGCTTTTGTTTGTTGGAAGATTTTTAATCACACTTTCAATTTCAGCGCTTGTGATTGGTCTGTTCATATTTTCTATTTCTTCCTGATTCAGTCTTGGCAGGTTGTGCACTTCTAAGAATTTGTCCACTTCTTCCAGGTTGTCCATTTTATTGGCATAGAGTTGCTTGTAGTAATCTTTTATGATCTTTTTTATTTCTGCAGGTCAGTTGTTACCTCTCCTTTTTCATTTCTAATTCAATTGATTTGAGTCTTCTTCCTTTTTTTCTTGGTCAGTCTGGCTAATGGTATATCAATTTTGTTTATCTTCTCAAAGAACCAGCTTTTAGTTTTATTGATCTTTGCTATCATTTCCTTCATTTCTTTTTCATTTATTTCTGATCTGATCTTTATGATTTCTTTCCTTCTGCTAACTCTGGGGGTTTTCTTGTTCTTCTTTCTCTAATTGCTTTAGGTGCAAGGTTAGGTTGTTTATTCGAGATATTTCCTGTTTCTTACGGTAGGACTGTATTGCTATAAACTTCCCTCTTAGAACTGCTTTTGCTGCATCCCATGGGTTTTGGGTCGTCGTGTCTCCATCGTCATTTGTTTCTAGGTATTTTTTTTATTTCCTCTTTGATTTCTTCAGTGATCACTTTGTTATTAAGTAGTGTATTGTTCAGCCTCCATGTGTTTGTATTTTTGACAGATCTTTTCCTGTAATTGATATCTAGTCTCATAGCATTGTGGTCAGAAAAGATACTTGATAACATTTCAATTTTCTTAAATTTACCAAGGCTTGATTTGTGACCCAAGATATGATCTATCCTGGAGAATGTTCCATGAGCACTTGAGAAAAATGTGTATTCTGTTGTTTTTGGATGGAATGTCCTATAAATATCAATTAAGTCCATCTTGTTTAATGTATCATTTAAAGCTTGTGTTTCCTTATTTATTTTCATTTTGGATGATCTGTCCATTGGTGAAAGTGGGGTGTTAAAGTCCCCTACTATGAATGTGTTACTGTCGATTTCCCCTTTTATGGCTGCTAGTATTTGCCTTATGTATTGAGGTGCTCCTATGTTGGGTGCATAAAATGTTGGGTGCATAAATATTTACAATTGTTATATCTTCTTCTTGGATTGATCCCTTGATCATCTGTCTCTTGTAATAGTCTTTATTTTAAAGTCTATTTTGTCTGATATGAGAATTGTGACTCCAGCTTTCTTTTGGTTTCCATTTGCATGGAATATCTTTTTCCATCCCCTTACTTTAAGTCTGTATGTGTCTCTAGGTCTGAAGTGGGTCTCTTGTAGACATCATACATATGGGTCATGTTTTTGTATCCATTCAGCCAGTCTGTGTCTTTTGTGGGAGCATTTAATCCATTTACATTTAAGGTAATTTAAGGTAATTATTGATATGCATGATCCTATTCCCATTTTCTTAATTGTTTTGGGTTTGTTATTGTAGGTCTTTTCCTTCTCTTGTATTTCTTGCCTAGAGAAGTTCCTTTAGCATTTGCTGTAAAGCTGGTTTGGTGGTGCTGAATTCTTTTAGCCCTTGCTTGTCTGTAAAGGTTTTAAGTTCTCCATCAAATCTGAATGAGATCCTTGCTGTGTAGAGTACTCTTGGTTGCAGGTTTTTCTTCCTCATCACTTTAAATATGTCCTGCCAGTTCCTTCTGGCTTGCAGAGTTTCTGATGAAAGATCAGCTGTTAACCTTATGGGGATTCCCTTGTGTGTTATTTGTTGTTTTTCCCTTGCTGCTTTTAATATGTTTTCTTTGTATTTAATTTTTGAAAGTTTAATTAATATGTGTCTTGGCGTGTTTCTCCATGGATTTATCCTGTATAGGACTCTCTGTGCTTCGTGGACTTGATTAACTATTTCCTTTCCCATATTAGGGAAGTTTTCAACTATAATCTCTTCAAATATTTTCTCAGTCCCTTTCTTTTTCTCCTCTTCTTCTGGAACCCCTGTAATTCGAATGTTGGTGCGTTTAATGTTGTCCCAGAGGTCTCTGAGACTGTCCTCATTTCTTTTCATTCTTTTTTCTTTATTCTTCTCTACAGTAGTTATTTCCACTATTTTATCTTCCAGGTCACTTATCTGTTCTTCTGCCTCAGTTATTCTGCTATTGATCCCATCTAGAGTATTTTTCATTTCATTGATTGTGTTGTTCATCATTGCTTGTTTCATCTTTAGTTCTTCTAGATCCTTGTTAAATGTTTCTTGCATTTTGTCTATTCTATTTCTAAGATTTTGGATCATCTTTACTATCATTATTCTGAATTCTTTTTCAGGTAGGCTGCCTATTTCCTCTTCATTTGTTAGGTCTGATGGGTTTTTATCTTGCTCCTTCATCTGCTGTGTGTTTTTCTGTCTTCTCATTTTGCTTATCTTACTGTGTTTGGGGTCTCCTTTTCGCAGGCTGCAGGTTCGTAGTTCCCATTGCTTTTGGTGTCTGCCCCAGTGGCTAAAGTTGGTTCAGTGGGTTGTGTAGGCTTCCTGGTGGAGGCGACTAGTGCCTGTGTTCTGGTGGATGAGGCTGGATCTTGTCTTTCTGGTGGGCAGGTCCACGTCTGGTGGTGTGTTTTGGGGTTTCTGTGGACTTATTATGATTTTAGGCAGCCTCTCTGCTAATGGGTGGGGTTGTGTTCCTGTCTTGCTAGTTGTTTGGCATAGGGTGTCCAGCACTTTAGCTTGCTGGTCGTTGAGTGAAGCTGGGTGCTGGTGTTGAGATGGAGATCTCTGGGAGATTTTCACTGTTTGATATTATGTGTAGCTGGGAGGTCTCTTGTGGACCAGTGTCCTGAAGTTGGCTCTACCACCTCAGAGGCACAGCACTGACTCCTGGCGCAGCACCAAGAGCCTTTCATCCACACGGCTCAGAATAAAAGGGAGAAAAAGAAAGAAAGAAAGAAAGAAAGAAAGAAAGAGGATAAAATAAAAGTAAAAGATGAAAACAGACGGATAGAACCCTAGGACAAATGGTGAAAGCAAAGTTATACAGACAAAAATCTCACAGAGAAGCATACACATACACACTCACAAAAAGAGGAGAAGTGGAAAAAATAATAAATCTTGCTCTCAAAGTCTACCTCCTCAATCTGGGATGATTCTTTGTCTATTCATGTATTTCACAGATGCAGGGTACATCAAGTTGATTGTGGAGATCTAATCCGCTGCTCCTGAGGCTGCTGGGAGAGATTTCCCTGTCTCTTCTTTGTTCGCACAGCTCCCGGGGCTTAGCTTTGGATTTGGCCCCCGCTCTGCAGGTAGGTCGCCTGAGGGCGTCTGTTCTTTGCTCAGACAGGATGGGGTTAAAGGAGCTGCTGATTCGGGGGCTCCAGCTCTCTCAGGCTGGAGGGAGGAAGGGGCACGGATGCGGGGCGAAACTGCTGCGGCAGAGGCCGGCTAGACCCTGGCAGTGGCGGGCTGCACAGGCTCCCCGGAAGGGAGGTGTGGATAGTGACCTGTGCTCGCATACAGGCTTCTTGGTGGCGGCAGCAGCAGCCTTAGCGTCTCATGCCCGTCTCTGGGGCCCACGCTGTTAGCCGTGGCTCGCGCCCGTCTCTGTAGCTCATTTAAGCAGCGCTCTTAATCCCCTCTCTTCATGCACCAGGAAACAAAGAGGCAAGAAAAATTCTGTTGCCTTTTCGGCAGCTCCAGACTTTTCCCCAGACTCGCTCCCGGCTAGCCGTGGCGCACTAACCCCCTGCAGGCTGTGTTCACGTCGCCAAACCCAATCCTCTCCCTGCGCTCCGACCGAAGCCCGAGCCTAAGCTCCCAGATCCGCCCGCCCCAGCAGGTGAGCAGACAAGCCTCTCGGGCTGGTGAGTGCCGGTCGGCACCGATCCTCTGTGCGGGAATCTCTCCGCTTTGCCCTCCGCACCCCTGTTGCTGCGCTCTCCTCCGCGGCTCCGAAGCTCCCCCCTCCGCCACCCGCAGTCTCTGCCCGCGAAGGGGCTTCCTAGTGTGTGGACACCTTTCCTCCTTCACAGCTCCCTCCCAGAGGTGCAGGTCCCATCCCTATTCTTTTGTCTCTGTTTTTTCTTTTTTCTTTTGCCCTACCCAGGTACGTGGGGAGTTTCTTGCCTTTTGGGACGTCTGAGGTCTTCTGCCAGCATTCAGTAGGTGTTCTGTAGGAGTTGTTCCATGTGTAGATGTATTTCTGGTGTATCTGTGGGGAGGAAGGTGATCTCCGCGTCTTACTCTTCCGCAATCTTCCCCCTCCCTTCCACCGGCGTTTTTAATTGATGTGTCCTCTCTCTGGTATGTCTTCCTTAATATAATAGCATTACTAACTCCCACATCTCTTTCTCTTATTTATTTCAATCACTTTCTCAGTGAATCATTCTCTATTTTAATTTGTTAAACCCTAAAGCAATTTAATACAAATTTTTTACTTAATTTTTTTTATTGCCTGCTTCCTCTAACTAGAATGATAGCTGGACATCATCCTTAACTATTTTCTTACTCTCACAGGAGACATCTGATCCAAAAATCTAAAATTTGCCTCTACCATCAAAATATATCTTGAATCTTTTTGCCATATCCACTGTTATCACTCTGGTCCAAGCCACCCCATCATCTTTTGCCTGGAATGCTGCATTAACATCCTAAATTCTCTTGGAATTTCCATTCCCCATTCCCACCCCCACCACACACATAGACTTCTGTTTCTTCCCCACAAGAAGAGAGAGTGATATTGAAAATATAAGTAAGACCATATCATTTCCCTGCATAAAAACTATCATAGTTAGAAACAAAACTTAAATCCGTTAGCATGTCCTATAAGGCTCTGTCTACTCTCCTGACACCATCCCTTATCACTCTTCTCCTAGAATATAAAACTTATAAGGAAGATAAGTGATTTTTGTCTCTTTTGTTTACTTTGGTATCTCTGGTGTTTAAAAAGGTATGGGGCACATGACATAAGCTTAATGTATATTTGGTGAATTCAGTTCTCGTTTCATTTGTGTGGCACACTGTATTTGTTGAAAACTGGCTTCAATAATACTTCCCATTTCACTTTCTTTTCTCATAGGGTGACCCGATATTCCTCCTATCAGAAGGTGAAATTTATGTTTCCTTTCCTAGGAATCTGGATAGAACTGTGACTAGAGCAGAAGTGATGCTACATGACCTACAAATCTAGGTCATTAAAAGAAATACAAGTTTTTCCTGATATTCTTGAAATGTTTATTCTTAGAATCTAGCCATCATACTGCAAGGAAACTCAATTAGAATGTGGAAAAGCACACATGTTGAGGAACAGACATAATGGCCCACAAACCCAGTTGAGTTCCCTGACCATGTGAATAAGTTATTTTGAAAATAGGTACTCCAGTCCTAAGTTCTCAACCCCTACTAATTCCTCATGAAACGAAATGAGTCACCCTCACCAAATAATGTCCAAATTGCAGATATGTGAACAAAATAAGTGATTATTTTTTAAGCCACTAAAATTTGGGAAAGTTTGGTATGTGGCATTGGTAACTGAAACGTTTGGATACATTCTACTTTCAATACCTTCCCACCCTCTGGTCTTTTCACTTGCAGTTTCCTCTGCCTAGAACTTCACTCAAAATTCACTTGTCTTGTGTCTTCAGGTCTCTGCTCAGATACTACTTTCTCATTCACTCAGCTATTGGGTTTAACATCACATACAGAGAAGTCCAAAATAGCTGGATGTTGGGATTTGTTCAACAGATCAAAGACATCATGGATGACCTCTCTTTTTTTTATCTTCCATTTTCATATAAGGAAGTAAGGGAAAGGAATTTCCCATGCCAGCTGACTCAGCTACTATTAAATTATTATTCAGAAGCTTCATACAATGAATTCTATGTTCATTTCATTGGTAAAAATTTGTCCTAAAGTAATCTCTAACTATAATAGAAGAATATATATTTTTAAGAAGTACAAAATATATTAATAATTTTATATTAATTACATGTTAAATGATAATATTTTGGATATATTGAGTTAAAGTCTACGGTATTACTAAAATTATTTTCACCTTGTTTTAATGTACCTACTGATAAACTTTAAATTACATATATGGCTCACATTATATTTGTATTAGACATTGTTGTTCTAAATGGATCAACCATAACCATATACAGATCTCATATTGAGGGACAGCACAATATAACAGAAAATCAAGAATTTTGGAATCAGACAGACAATAATTAGGTTTGAATCTTGAATTTGTTAGTTATTAACAATATAGACTTGGGTTCATAACTTTTCCCTAAGGTTTAGATTCTGTACATGTAAATTAGGAATATCAATATTAGGCCTTCAAAATTGTGAAGAATAATGAATTGTTTGTTGATTGTTATTGATTGTTATTAAACAATTGTTAATTGTTTATAAGATATTCCCAGGACAGTGCCTGAAAAGATAATAGGTGCTCAAAAAATGCTAAAACTTGTATCTTTTAATAGTGTGGTTTAAGAGCACTAAATTTTACAAGTATCACAATATTTGTTTTGTGCAGGGCAGTTATGTTGGCAAAGGAATACCACAAAATTTAAGAAAATTTGGTCTAGGACTACTTCTTGAAATAATGGAGAAGATGCATGACAAGAATCTGATATGAAATTAAAAGGGATTATAGTGATTATAAACCAAGTATTATGGGAAGTAGTGTGAAAAACTCACTTGAAGTGCTCAGGAGAAATAAAATGTCACATGAGATGAGCCTTGAAGGATAATATCAACAGTTGAAAGTCAGGGATTATAATATTTTCTACAGTTTATCAACATTTATTACCATCTTTACTTGCATTATTTCATTTGATCTTTATAACATCTTATCAAATTATCATTATGATCCCCATAGTAAAGGTAAGTAAATGAAAATTAAAATGACTTGTTTAAGGCCACCATGGCATGGTAACTCAGTAGATGGAATTCGAAAGGAGGTGTAACACGTGGAGAGTTTGGGACATGTGTTGAAACAATAAGCACCTAGAACTAACATTATCTTTGATTGAAGGAAAGGATGTATTTGATGTTGAGACCAGAAAGGTATGTTGTGGCTGAAATAATAGCTTAAATGTCATATTCAAAGGTTTGATCTTCATTCATTAAGTAATGGATCATCTTTAGTGGGTTTCAGAGAAGCATTATGAATATTTAAAGTATATTAAGAAAATAACTTGTTTGGGAATTAATGAAGTTTGTAGGAGAAAACAGGTTATTGTATTATAGCAGTAATTCTCAACTGGGGACAATTTTGCCCCCCTCCCCAGGGAACACGTGGCAATGTCTGGAGACATTTTTGGTTTTCACAATTGGAAGTGGGGTGCTACTGGCATCTAGTGGACAGGGGCCAGAGATGCTGAAAAATATGCTGTAATACATAGGACAGACCCCCATAAAAATCGATTTTCTTACTAAAAATCCTATTAGTGCTAAGGTTGAGGAAAAAACCTGTGTTATAAAATTGGTATCCCCTATTTTGTGTTCGTCTAGCATGTATAACTTCTGAATTACACTTAAAGCACTGTATAATTACTTTTTTGCTTTCCCACAAAAGACTGCAAAAACTATAGGAACTGTTGTTGGTTTTTTTCATTTCAATATCCCTAGTACCTTTCATAGCTCCTACCTCATAGTAAATAATTAATGGATGATTGCTGATGTGAACTGAATTAAAGTGATGAGATCCTAAACTAGGACAGTAGAACTGGGAATAAAAAAGAAGTGAATAGCTATGAAAAGCATTGCAAAGTTAGAATCAGTGTGATTCAGCAACTGATAAGAATGATAAAGGAGAGTTTAGCATCAAAACAATTTTGACACAAGTAAGCGAGGGGGTAATAAATACAACTCTGAAAATGTTTTGAGTTGATGGGAGAATACCATATTATGTTCCTCAACAGACAGGAACAAATACAAGTCACAAGCATATAAGAGTTTTTAGAGTGATCAATGCAAATTGCTGCCTCACCTATAAATACGAAGCTATGGTAGGATATGAAACTGTCTAGGGATATCATATAGAATAAAAAAGAATACTGGCTGAAGACAAACCCCCAAGAATGCTTTTATTGTACTTAATGTGTGGCTGGTGGAAGAGTAAGAAAAAGAGTCTTAAGAATATTAATTATAAAAATAGAAGGAAAATAAGAGTTCTATAACATAAAGCTGCAGATAAACAGGATTAAAAAAATCCAGAAAAGATCATTAAGTTAAGCAATTACGTTTTTATGGGTTACCCATAAAAAATTTTAAGTGCATGAAGATTATTAAATGATTGCTTTAAGACCAATCCTCCTTATCATTATTTAGTTTTATGCAAAAGTGTCATAGTCCAGAGTCTATAGAATCACACAATGTAAACTCATGTATCTGGCTTCCTTAACTCAATATTGTGTTTGAGATTCATGCAGAGTGTGTGTCTCCAGTTTGGGGATATGTACATTTCTTTATATCTATTTGGTCAACCCATGTATGCATTTCTATTGGATATATAACTAGGAGTGGATTTGATGTGTCATAGGGCATACGTACATTGAGCTTTAATAAATACTGCCAAAGAGTTTTTCAGAGAAGTCAAAATGAACGCTCACCAGCTGTGTATTATAATACTGGTTACTTCTCATCCTTACTCTGTATTTATTTATTTTATCTTGTTCATTTTAACCATTCTGGTGGCTGTGAAACAGTTGCCCATTGTGTTTTTAATTCATGTTTCTCTCTTAAGTAGTGAGGTTAAACACATTAGCCAAGAAATATTGGGCATGTCGATATTTTTTTTTACAAAGTATGCTTAATCTTTTTCTCCTATTTTTTTCTATTGATTTATTAAGCTTCTATTAATTGTTAGTAGCTACATATATATTCTGGATGTAAGGTATTTGATAGATACATGTATTGCAAATGCTTTCTCTCCCCTGTATACCGTGTAGATAGTTTTTCACTCTTTTAATTAGGTCTTTTGATGAGCACAGATTCTTAATTTTGCTGTATTGCAACTTATGTTTTTTCATTATGTTTATTTGTGGTTTTATTTTTTATTCATATGTTTGTGTGGGGGGTGGTGAGAGAGGGAGAGAGAGAGAGGGAGAGTGCATTTTTTAGGAGTCTTTGTCTATTCAAAGTGTTCAAAGGTGAAGAAGTTGCCCTATATCTTCTTCTAAAAGCTTTATTAATTCATCTTTCACATTTAGGTCTGGAATCCTCCTGGAGCTAGCTTCTGTGTAATGTGAATTGGCTTCTGAGGTTGAAGTCACTATATATATATATATATATGTGTGTGTGTGTGTGTGTGTGTATGTATACATGTACATATACACATACATATATATATATATATATATATATAAATTTTCAACATTTTGATATCCAATTGACCTAGAACCTTTGGTTAAAAAGACCATTTTTACCCATAGTACTGCAGTGTCACTTTTTTCATAAATCAGATGATCATATATATGTGGATCTTTTCTTGGACTCTCTAGTCTGTTTTATTGTCAGTTTACCCCTGAAGTAGTGTTCAGTATTCTAATTTTATTAGGATACTGAATAAGTATACGTTCTTTTACTATATGTTCTTTTAGTCTCCTTCTCCTTCTTCTTAAGATTATCTTAACTTTTCTTATCATTTGCATTTCATATAATTTTTATAATAAGATTTGATGTACACACAACTATTGGGATTTTTAATGATTTTGTGTTATAATACAGATTGATTTGGTGAAAATTGATTTTAAGTCTTCTTTAACATATCTATAACTATATATGTACACACATATATACACACATATATATTTATACACATTTTTAAGTTAGTTTCCAGTAACAGTCTTGCACATCTTCCATTAGATTTAATCCCAGAAACTTTAATTTTTATAGTATAGCAAATGTCATTGTTTCATACTTTTAAAATATCTTTGCTTATGTATAGAAATATAATTGATCTTTGTGTATTGATCTTATATCCAGCAAGACTGCTAAATTTACTTCTAATTCTGTCAGATCATTCCTTTGTTTAACTTTAAGATATCTTCCTTTTCTTACATAGATGACAAAACTGATATTAGGTAGGTACTTCACATTGAAAATGAGCTGAAGAGTATCAATCTCTACACATTTTTTTTTTTTTCGTTATGCGGGCCTCAAACTGTTGTGGCCTCTCCCGTTGCAGAGCACAGGCTCCGGACGCGCAGGCTCAACGGCCATGGCCCACGGGCCCAGCCGCTCCGCGGCATGTGGGATCCTCCCGGATCAGAGCACGAACCCGTGTCCCCTACATCGGCAGGTGGACTCTCAACCACTGCGCCACCAGGGAAGCCCTACACATTTTATTTTACATTTTTATTTCATTCCATCATCAACTTCTCCCAATTGGTTAAGTAGAAGAGGTGGATGGAGAAGTTTCCTGTTCTGGATTAGAAATTTCTTACTGAAATTGGTGCCCATAAGCTTGAGAGACTGGCCATGAGGAAAGCTAATCCTTGTAGATTTCTAAATGATCCTTCTATACTAATTTTGTGAAAAAACAAAGAACTGTTTTACATTTAATCAGCTAACTTTCTTTCTGAATACCTCTTTAATCTTGACTCTTCTCCCATTTATTCATGCAATAAATAATTAACTAAATAACCACCATGTGCCTTGTATCTGGGGCATTTATTCTATATTTAGGCAACTCTTTTCTTCTACCTTTACCATTATCACTATCAGACTTACTTTTCTATTTTTAAAGTATCCTCTCCAAATTTTCCTCTCCTTCTTTATCTGGATTTTTACTAGGTTGTGACGATTTCTTTATTCAACAAATTTTAAGAGCATCATGTGCCAGACATTGAGCTGACATTTGTTTCTCAAAATAAAAATTTGTTTCTCAAAAGGAAAGTGTTTTAAAAAAAATGGAAAGTGTTCACCAAAGTTAAATTCTAATTCATTGTATTTCCAGTACATAGAGAACTGCCCTTCACTGTGGATGGGGTCTTAGTAAGGCCTTGTTACTGACGGAAAAGTGGGTTATCCCTTCATGTGTTGGAGCTTGGGTCTTCTGTTCTACTTGGTGAAGAAATATTTTTGAGGAGGAGTAATTTCCTGTGATTCTGTCTGTCTAATTCACTTTGAAGATGATATTCATTCCCTAATTTTCTACTGTGCAAAAGAAAATATGTTAGATAAATTTACACTCATGGTTCTTTCTTATCATTGCCAGCAGAACCCAAGAGGTTTAAAAAAAATCTCTAAGAATATTTATGGAAAGCAATTGTCATAATAAATCAGAATAATAACATAAAAAATGTGGATGGTCTGAATGGTTTACCAGGCTGCACATATAAGGCATAAAATATTGACACCCCAGAAATATTATGTAGACAAGAGGATAGAATCACAGATTGCATTATTATTATTATTAACGATGTAAGTAGTACTAGCAGCAATAGTAGCAGTATTCTATTTGTATTGTAGAGTTTTATATTATTCAACAGCATACAATTTATTTTACTCCTTCAAATATCCTTGGGATGTAATCAAGCAATTTAATATATAGAGAAACAGAAGTCCAGGAAGGCTTAATAACTTGCTCCAATCCTTATAACTTGTCTCAGGACTAAAAAGCTGGCTGCAATAGCTGTCATAAGCAATAGATTACAGCATACATAATAGATTGCATAACACTCTGGAATAAACAACATTTTTATGATGGTAGAACACAGATAACACCTGATGAATCACTACATTTTATACAATGTAATGAGCAAATTAAGACTAATCTTTAGAACTGGTTGAAAGAAATAGCTCATTAAATTACAATATTACTTTTTTTCAAGGAAAAGAAAATGCTTGATTAGTGTTTCAAACTCCAAGAAACAGAGTATAAGTAAAGGGAGAAAGAAAATAAGTGGAAGCGGACATATGATCATTTGATATTAATGATATACATTGATTCCACAATAATTGGTGAGTTTCTACATGTATCTAGCATAGTAACACATAAAGGAAATATGGAGATGAGACTCAGGTTCTTCTCTAAATAGGCAGCACACAACATAAATATATTTTGCCTATTGCAGGAGATTAATACTTTAAAAACAAATTATGCAATATAGTGTGATAGTTTAAATAACAAAAATAGAAATATATTAGAGGAAGAGCACACGCTCAGTTGGTCCAATAATATCTGTAATAGGCTGAATAATGGCCCTCAAAGACATCATTTTCTAATCCCTAACATCTTGAAATGTTATTTTATATGGAAAAGTTTTTTTGCTCAGATGTGATTAAATTAATGATTTTGGGATAGGGATATTATCCTGGATTATAGCCCCTAAATGCAATCACAAGTGTTCTTATAAGAGAGCAACAGAAACAGATTATACAAAGAAGAGGAGAAGGCAATGTGACCATGAAGGCAGAGATTAGAGTGATGAGGCCACAAGCCAAAGAATGCAGGAAGTTGTCAGAAGCTGGAAGAGATAAGGAACAAATTTTCCACTAGAGCCTCCTGAGGGAGCATAACCTGTCCATATCTTGATTTTGGCACAGTGAAATTGATTTTCATTCTCTGGTGTCAAGAACCGTGAAAAGTTAAATTTCTGTTGTTTCAAACTATCAAGTTTGTGGTAATTTGTTACAGTAGCCACAGAAAACTAATACAATATACACCAAAAACAAGGAAGGTGAATTTCAAAAAAATCCATCTAAACAACTTTAAGGAGGAATAGTTCTTCCTGGCCTTGATATCTATATGCCTTTTTTGAATTTTCAACTCAGTTTTGAATATGGAGTTTTCTGATCTCTTCTGGATACTCAAATTTGTACAATCTAAACAGAGCAAATATCCACCTATACATTCTCTCTTCCTATTTCCATCTTGTTGCATATTAGGTGTAAGACCTGAGAAATACTTCATGGAAGGGATGGGATTTGAAGAAAGAATTCAAGTGAAATGAAGACAAAAAGGCACTCTAGGCAAGTATTTTACATGAGCAAAAGAACAGAGATGAATCTGTTCAATTTGTCTCACTGGTTGACTTGGCTGAAGAGATAAAACTATTTAAATACCTTGAAGTGTTCATTTGAAATTAGTGACATACTTAAACGGTGGTAGTGGATAAAGCCAAGTTAGGTAATAATGAGGAATTTGGATAACATTTTGTTGTAATGAAAGTGAAAGTATACCAGGGACTTAAAGTTGATGATTCAGGGAATTCCCCAGGGTCCAGTGATTAAGACCTTTCGATTTCATTGCCCAGGGTGCGGGTTGGAGCCCTGGTGGCGTAACTAAGATCCCACAGCCCTGCACTGTGGACATAATAATAATAATAATAATAATAATAATAATAATAATAATAATAAATAAAGTTGATGATTCAAGCAAATTCAGATTTGCTGGGCTCTGGTTCTGTGGGTATGCAGGCTACAGTTGTTGCCCTTCCCAATAAGGTCATTTTTGAAATTCTGTCTGAGGGCTTTTTTTCTGCTGAATGAATGTCTTTGTAGAATTCTAGCCCTGATAGCTGACCTCAGCCAAGCACAGACAGGAACTGGTTATAAATACCCCATACCCTTCACTCCTCAGGTGAGAGATCTCTGAGGTAAGTGTTTCTTACTGACTCCCAGAATCCCCAGCAGGTTTAAGCTCTAGTTTCCCACAGTGGCAGTCATTGTTTGATCATAGGGCTTACTGGCTGACTAGGTTTCTCTGACTCATGATTCCTCAGATTACCTCCAAATAACCTACCTGCTCTCTAATCCTTGTCTCAACAACTGAATCAGGGAAGGCCAAATTAAGACAACATTTTTTCAACTTTATTTTTCCATCACACTGTCCCAGTAATTAATTTTCACATAGTAGTCATTCTGTGTAATGTTGTGTTAACTGCAGGGCTTACAGATAAAATACAGTTGATTCATTCAAGTTTGAATTTCTGATAAACAATGGATAATACTAAAAGATTATTCATTGTTAATCTGAAATTAAAATTTAACTGGATGCCCTGTATTTTTATTTGCTAAATCTGGCAACCCTAGGAAAGGCATATGTAGTTGCCAAATTTGAAAGAACTTGAATATCAGACAAAGGAGAACTCTAACCTGAAGCCAACTTTTCATGTAGGAGACTCATTAAAAATTGAGATGTTTTTAAACTACAATTTCTAATGTGTCATCATAATGTGTAGGTTAGTCTACTTTGACACTGAGTACAACTTGCAATAAAACTGGTAGTTTCTCCTACAGTATCTTTTACAGACCAAAAATGTGTTCTCAATTTTTTATTATTCAATTATTTTAATAGTCAATTCCTGATAAGTTAAAAGCATGTGTGATGGTCCTGGACCTTGAAACTTTTTGTGTGGTTTTATTTCCTGTCTCAGATAAGTTCATAAGTATAGAGGCAGAATCACCAGCCCTTTTTTTTTTTTTTTTTTTATTTA
>NW_006799034.1:0-578 GCF_000442215.2 Lipotes vexillifer | reverse complement strand
TCTTGATGAGTCTGGCTAATGGTTTATCAATTTTGCTTATCTTCTCAAAGAACCAGCTTTTAGAGTTATTGATCTTTGCTATTGTTCCTTTCATTTCTTTTTCATTTATTTCTGATCTGATTTTTATGATTTCTTTCCTTCTGATAACTTTGAGGTTTTCTTGTTCTTCTTTCTCTAATTGCTTTAGGTTTAAGGTTAGGTTGTTTATTTGAGATGTTCTTGTTTCTTGAGGTAGGATTGTATTGCTATAAACTTCCCTTGTAGAACTGTTTTTGCTGCATCCCATAGGTTTTTGGTCATTTTCTTTTCATTGTCTTTTGTTTCTAGATACTTTTTGATTTCCTCTTTGCATTCTTCAGTGATCTCTTGGTTATTTAGTACTGTACTGTTCAGCCACCATGTGTTTGTATTTTTTACAGAATTTTTCCTGTAATTGACATCATGTCATAGCACTACGGTTGGAAAAGGTACTTGATAGGGTTTCAATTTTCTTAAATTTACCAAGCCTTGATTTGTGACCCATATATGACTTATCCTGGAAAATGTTCCATGAGCACTTGAGAAGAAAGTGTATTCTG
>NW_006799032.1:0-1927 GCF_000442215.2 Lipotes vexillifer | reverse complement strand
CCCGGGTCAAAAAGGCCATCTGAAAAAAGTGTAAAATCCAGAAAGGCAGGAAAAGCCAGGGAGAAGAGGGAGCATTGTTATGCTGATGGGGGGGATGTAAATAGCCAACAGCCACCCTGGAGACACGTATGGTATTTCCTGAAACATCGAAAAAACAAGGTTCATAGCCTCGGGCACTAAGCTTAGGGAAACAGAAATCAAAAATACAGAGCCACCCCAAAGTTTGGGGCTGCCCTCTTCACAGGAACCTCGTCCATGGTACAAGTTAAATACCCATGCAAGGAAAAAATGGATCGCCAAGTTGTGGCACTTATGTGCCATGGAATATAAGTCAGCAATGAAATCAATGTCATCAGGCCCATAGCATCTTAGTGAGTGGATTTAGGTACGATGATTCCAAGTGAAATAAGTCACACGGGAAAAGAAACAATATAGGTTATCACTAATACACGAATTGTAAACTTTTCTACACGTGGAAGGAATTACAAAACAGAAGAGAGTCTCTCATTTAGAAAACAAACTTATGCTTGCGGAAGGGGAAAGCTGAGTGGGGGTGCTGCATAAAACCAGAGATTGAAATCAGCACAGATACCATTCCAGAAGCCAAATACGTAATAGACAAGACCTACTCCTTGCTCCACGGAATGGACTCAACACCCCATATTCAACGCATAGGAATAGACCTGACTGGTAGGAATCTTAAAACCTATGCATTTATATGTCTCCATAAGAGAATCAAGCGTGTGTAGAGCGACATAAGCGCAGCAGTGAAAATCAGAAAAATCCCATTATAAAAAAAAATTTCTAAACCAAAACACAATGACAGTGAAATAGAGAGACATTCTTACTTAATTCATTCAGGGCTCGGGATGAAACCTGGATTTACCACATCTACACCCACAGCTGTGTGAGACATAAGGCTGGACACTAGGGGCTGATAGGATTGGTGAGGTTTGGTAAGCAAAGGCAAACCCTTTGAAGTCATACTGCATGGTATCCATTCCATGGGGCCCAACTCCGCAGGTTTAATGGATTCTTCCTTCCGCTAAACATTCATGGGAAACCCAGAGTATGGTCCACCATGTGATCAGGCAACGTTCCTAAAATGCATCTCAGTTTACATGCCCTGGAACACGTTTTGGCCGTTCAAGATGCTTTCCTGACACTCCTCACACTTGCAGAGTCAGTCCCTCTAACGTCCTGTTTGGCACACTTTGCAATTTCTGCGTAAGATGGACAGGAATGGGGAGAACCAACGAGAGACTAGCTGTAGGTGTTTGGACGAGCACATTGAACTCTAATTTCCCACCAGCAAGAAGAATGAACCAAAGCCTCAGCCTGCCGTGCCTGAACCAGACTAGGGTCTGAAGCAATCCTGCGGCATGGCGACCAGCTCACAAGAAAGCGAGGGTAGAAAAGGAGCTGAGAGCCACTGTAATTCACAAACCTGCAGAGTTATAAACGACACCTTTCGTCCAAATATATATTGAAGTAAGGCTGCCAAGAGAACTTGAAAGTGAGGCAGAATTGCAGGAAACCGATTTCAGGAGGTGGTTTGGAATTGCATTTTATGCCTATGAAAATAGGCAGAACGCCGACCAGGATGCCCTTGGCCAAAAAGGGCGTATGCGTTTTTTCCTGAATATATTCAGGAAAAAACGCATACGCTCTTTTTTGCCAACCAAGCAAGCTTGCAACTGAAATCTGCGCCACAATGAACTCTCACTTCCCCCCGGTCAAAAAGGCCATCTGAAAAAAGTGTAAAATCCAGAAAGGCAGGATAGGCCAGAGAGAACAGGGAGCGTTGTTATGCTGATGGACGGGATGTAAATTGCAAAGATCCACCCTGGAGAATCCTATGGTCTTTCCTGAAACATTGAAAAAACAAGATACATAGCCTCGGGCACTAGGCTTAGGGAAACAGAAA
>NW_006799031.1:0-208 GCF_000442215.2 Lipotes vexillifer | reverse complement strand
AGGGTTTTGGTTAGGGAACAGGGACGGTTTACGTTATACGTTAGTGTACGACAATAGTTTAGGTTTATCGTACGTGTTATGGCTGGCACGTGTTAGTGTTACCGTACAGGTTAGGATTAGGGCACGTTTTATAGTAAGGTTAATAGTAAGGCTTAATGTTAGGGTTTGGATTAGGCTTAGGGTTAGAGTTATGGAACGGGGATGGTTT
>NW_006799030.1:0-319 GCF_000442215.2 Lipotes vexillifer | reverse complement strand
GTAAGGATATATATCAGAGTACTATTTGTAACTGAAAAACTGGACATAGCTTATATACAAGAAGGGATAAGCTATGTACACTATGGCATATTTATACAATGGAATACTGAACAATCACAAAAAACCATGCAGGAGATGCAAATTTACTGACTTGCTAAAATGCTCATACTAAATTAATTGAAAAATGTTATAAAATTTGGAGTAATCCCACTTGCACAGAAAATGGAGAGGTACTCATTTTTGTAGTTTTACATTCTTTTACAAGTGCTACAAGCCAGTGTTTGTGAGAGGCAGGCTTCACATCTACTGTTGGGGTGGA
>NW_006799029.1:0-225 GCF_000442215.2 Lipotes vexillifer | reverse complement strand
GTAGTGTATATATGTCCATGCCACTCTCTCACTTTGTCCCAGCTTACCCTTCCCCCTCGCCATATACACAAGTCCATTCTCTAGTAGGTCTGCGTCTTTATTCCTGTCTTGGCCCAAGGTTCTTCAGAACTTTTCTTTTTCTTTCTTTTTTTTTTTTTTAATATTCCATATATATGTGTAAGCATACAGTATTTGTTTTTCTCTTTCTGACTTCACTCTGTATGA
>NW_006799027.1:2379654-2381411 GCF_000442215.2 Lipotes vexillifer | reverse complement strand
TTTTTGACAGTTTGATTAATATGTGTCTTGGCGTATTTCTCCTTGGATTTATCCTGTATGGGTGGGACTCTCTGTGCTTCCTGGACTTGATTAAGTATTTCCTTTCCCATATTAGGGAAATTTTCAACTATAATCTCCAAATATTTTCTCAGTCCCTTTCTTTTTCCCTTCTTCTTCTGGAACCCCTATAATTCGAATGTTGGCGCATTTAATGTTGTCCCAGAGGTCTCTGAGAATGTCCTCAGTTCTTTTCATTCTTTTTTCTTTATTCTGCTCTGCAGTAGTTATTTCCACTGTTTTATCTTCCAGGTCACTTATCCGTTCTTCTGCCTCAGTTATTCTGCTACTGATCCCATCTATAGTATTTTTCATTTCATTTATTGTGTTGTTCATCATTGTCTGTTTCATCTTTATTTCTTCTAGGTCCTTGTTAACTGCTTCTTGCATTTTGTCCATTCTATTTCCAAGATTTTGGATCATCTTTACTATCATTATTCTGAACTCTTTTTCAGGTAGACTGCCTATTTCCTCTTCATTTGTTAGGTCTGGTGGGTTTTTATCTTGCTCCTTCATCTGCTGTGTGTTTTTCTGTCTTCTCATTTTGCTTATGTAGTTCCCGTTGTTTTTGGTGTCTGTCCCCAGTGGCTAAGGTTGGTTCAGTGGGTTGTGTAGGCTTCCTGGTGGAGGGAACTAGTGCCTGTGTTCTGGTGGATGAGGCTGGATCTTGTCTTTCTGTTGGGCAGGTCCACGTCTGGTGGTGTGTTTTGGGGTGTCTGTGGACTTATTATGATTTTAGAGAGCCTCTCTGCTAATGGATGGGGTTGTGTTCCTGTCTGCTAGTTGTTTGGCATAGGGTGTCCAGCACTGTAGCTTGCTGGTTGTTGAGTGAAGCTGGGTGCTGGTGTTGAGATGGAGATCTCTGAGAGATTTTTGCCATTTGATATTATGTGGAGCTGGGAGGTCTCTTGTGGACCAGTGTCCTGAAGTTGGCTCTCCTACCTCAGAGGCACAGCACTGACTCCTGGCTGCAGCACCAAGAGCCTTTCATCCACACGGCTCAGAATAAAAGGGAGAAAAAGTAGAAAGAAAAGAAAAACGAAAAGAAAGAAAAAGAAAGGAGGGAGGGAAGGAGGAAGGAAAGAAAGAAGATAAAATAAAGTAAGATAAAATAAAATGAAGTTATTAAAATAAAAAATAATTATTAAGAAAAATAATATTTTTAAAGAAAAAAACGGACGGATAGAACCCGAGGACAAATGGTGGAAGCAAAGCTATACAGACAAAATCTCACACAGAAGTGTACACATACACACTCACAAAAAGAGGAAAAGGGGAAAAAATAATAAATCTTGCTCTCAAAGTCCACCTCCTCAATTTGGGATGATTCGTTGTCTATTCATGTATTCCACAGATGCAGGGTACATCAAGTTGATTGTGGAGCTTTAATCCGCTGCTTCTGAGGCTGCTGGGAGAGATTTCCCTTTCTCTTCTTTGTTCTCACAGCTCCCAGGGCTCAGCTTTGGATTTGGCCCCACCTCTGCGTGTAGGTCGCTGGAGGGCGTCTGTTCTTCGCTCAGACAGGCCGGGGTTAAAGGAGCAGCTGCTTCGGGGGCTCTGGCTCACTCAGGTCGAGGGGAGGGAGGGGCACGGAGTGCGGGGCGAGTCTGCTGCGGCATAGGCCACAGCGACGTGCGTTCTCCCGGGGAATTTGTCCCTGGATCCCGGGACCCTGGCAGTGGCGGGCTGCACAGGCTCCC
>NW_006799027.1:2378456-2379633 GCF_000442215.2 Lipotes vexillifer | reverse complement strand
CTTCTTGGTGGCGGCAGCAGCAGCCTTAGCGTCTCATGCCCGTCTCTGGGGTCTGCGCTTTTAGCCGAGGCTCGCGCCCGTCTCTGGAGCTCCTTTAAGCAGCGCTCTTCATTCTCTCTTCTTGCACATCAGGAAACAAAGAGGGAAGAAAAAGTCTCTTACCTCTTCGGCAGCTCCAGACTTTTCCCTGGACTCCCTCCGGCTAGCCGTGGTGCACTAACCACCTGCAGGCTGTGTTCACGCTGCCAACCCAGTCCTCTCCCTGCGCTCCGACCGGAGCCGAGCCTCAGCTCCCAGCCCCGCCCGCCCCGGCGGGTGAGCAGAGAAGCCTCTCGGGCTGGTGAGCGCCGGTCGGCCCTGATCCTCTGTGCGGGAATCTCCCCGCTCTGCCCTCCGCACCCGTTGCTGCGCTCTCCTCCGCGGCCCCGAAGCTCCCCCCGCCCCTGCCGCCACCCGCAGGCTCCGCCCACGAAGGGGCTCCTAGTGTGTGGAAACCTTTCCTCCTTCACAGCTCCCTCCCACTGTTGCAGGTCCCGTCCCTATTCTTTTGTCTCTGTTGTTTCTTTTTTCTTTTGCCCTACCCAGGTACGTGGGGGGTTTCTTGCCTTTTGGGAGGTCTGAGGTCTTCTGCCAGCGTCAGTGGGTGTCCTGTAGGAGCTGTTCCACGTGTAGATGTATTTCTGGTGTGTCTGTGTGGAGGAAGGTGACCTCCGCGTCTTTCTCTTCCGCCATCTTCTCCTCCTCAGTTATCTGTTTTATACATATTGGTGTCATGTGGTTTTGATTTGCATTTCCCTAATGATTAGTGATGTTGAACACCATTTCATGTACTTATTGGCCATTTGTATATCTTCTTTGGAGAAATGTCTATTAAAGTCCTTTGACCATTTTTGAATCCAGTTGTCTTTTGTTTTTGAGTTTTTTAAGTTGATTTTTGAGGATGCTGTTTCAGCACTCACCAATACAAGATGCCTGTGGATGGTAGGGAGTGTGGAAGGCCATCACATACTTTGACAAACAACCCATTTTTTGTGACTTTTGTGTTAAAAAGTATACCATTGTCAGATAGCAAATGGTTTGGAAAGTGAAAAACATGACACAGATTAGTGTCAGGGGCCACAGTGGTATGGTTTGAGCCAGCTGATTGGATTGGTATTGTAATACCATCCTGAAAGAG
>NW_006799027.1:2377697-2378446 GCF_000442215.2 Lipotes vexillifer | reverse complement strand
TCATCAGCGGTGAGGCACTACTGATGGTCTGAAGACGGGGTTAAAGGTTTGATGTAGCCGGTCTGCCAGTGGCGGGAGATGTGGCCTCTCTCACCATGAGACGAATGGGTCTTTTTCCCCGAGTCACCAGTGTGGGACGCAGAGGTTGCCTCTGCATCAGGAACAGAGTCCTTTACTCTGTGTCTGTTCAGTGATGGTCCATGTGTTGACACATCTGGAGTGGTGATGGATCCGCCAGCAGAGATGGCAGTCTGGGCAGTGCAGGCTTCAGCAGCAGCTGGACTCCTGTTGGCTTCACCAGACAATGTGTCCTTACTATGGCCCATATTCGTAACCTAGATGGTCTGCTCGGCAACTACTGTCTGTCTCCACAGTTTATATGGCAAGTCTTTAAGATGTCAGTCTGTAGTTTTCTAAGTAGCAGACCCAAACAACTATTACCAATGGGTATTAGCCCCATATCAGTAGAAGCCTAACAAGGTTTATCACCGGGAATATCAGCCAGATCTCTGAGAACATCCTTGAGTTCTGCCCGCAGAGCACAGCAACCACACCCACTTTCATTTCTGCATAGCTGGCACTGAGGTTGAACAGCACAGCAGCCCACGGAACACCACAGGGTCTCAGCTTAGTTGAGTCATTAGTGCACCAGGCCTAGGCATTTAGGGGATCCTCTGTGAATCAAGGGCCTCATTGAACCAACAGAATGGAAAATAAATTTTCCCTAAAGGGGTAGCTGCCACTCTTTC
>NW_006799027.1:2361420-2377672 GCF_000442215.2 Lipotes vexillifer | reverse complement strand
CCACTCTTTCCTATAGAGCTGAGAGGTCATAGGGGCCAGGCTGGCTGCGTTCTTGAATATACCAAGTCCAAGGGGCACCTCTGGTGGAGGCTGTTCCTCTTGTCAGAAGCTCCAGTCAGTAACATTACCCAGGCACAGAAACTTGTACTCAGAGGGGTCATAAGCACTGTGGGCCACTAAGGCTGCTAGTGCTTTTCTACATGTGGCTCTTCCCAGGTGGCATAATCCCCTCTGGCTCTTAAGAGCATTCACCGTGCAAGCATGAAAAATATGAACACCAATTATACATTCAGTGTTGGAAGCCACAACAGTAATACATTGAGTTGGTACCAAGAGTCCCACCCAAAAGAACACATTAGCGTCTCTTCCCCACTGTGAACTGCACCCAAACCTCATAGCTGAAAGCAGGTACCCTCTCCCTCCACAGGATGAGGCATGAAGGTGACATGGGCTCCAATATATATCAGTCAGAGCTATAAAATGTCCCTCCCCTCCCCACAGTGATCTCGCAAACCCAGGTATGTTTGATCTTCAGTTCCCCTTGGGGACTGGGAGAACTTGGGCCCGCCCCTAACAGTCTTTCTCTTTAAAGGGTGTAGGGGGAGGCTGGGAGAGAGCAGCTCTGCACCAGTAAACAAGGTGAATTTGTTTCAGTTTTGAGTGGCACTGTAGCTGCGAGCATTTGGGGCACCCAAAGCCCTGTGTTGTGTACTCTGTGGCAGGGCCGTCATTGCTGACTGGCATCATCCATTTCCGTTAGGGATGCCTTGATTCAGCGGCTACAGCCACATCACTTCCCGGCGGGGGCCATGAGTTTGTACTCTTTGGCCGACTTGGGCTTGATCTGCACGGGTGGCATCGTTGTTTTTAGGAGTCCACCTAATGTGGACTATCTGCTGCTCGCTCCATTGTCAAAAGAACAGCTCTTCAATTCTTGCTTGATTTCAGCATAAGGACTAGGAGGGTTTTCTGAAGCTGATAGAATTTAATCTAGATTTCTGTGGGTGAGTTTCTCATTCTGTGGTGAATCATTTGCTAAATCATCATTTAAAATCCACTTTAGTACGGAAGAGCTCAAAGAGTAGTCAGTGCCCTTGGGAGATTGTTTCGGGGAAAGTTTCCCAGAAGGACCAGAACTGTCTTATAGCAGACAGGGCCCACTGCCAAAACCTGAGGTCTTTTACTTATCTCGAATGGGGTTAATGTTGAGAAGACAGACTGCAGGAGGGGCTGAGCACTAAAATAGCCAGGTGTTGCCTTTCTTCTTTAACAAGCATTATGTGCCCCTCCCACCCCTTCAATCTCCCCAGCAAACTAGCAGTTGCTAAAGATTCTCCTGATTCTGCCCACAGTGGTTACAGTTTTCCTTCTTTCACACTCAGTATGGATACATTTATGGTGCTCCCGCCTCCCTCTGCCAGACAAATCTTATTACTAGTTGTTTACAGGGCCGACCTGGTGAGCTTGGTGGATAGCTGACAGTAACCAGGGCATCATTCAGGCTGCTGTGTTTGAAACTACTTCCTGGTCCTCAGCCTGAAACTGCCACCCCAGTTCAGCATCATTAGCAGGCAGTGAAGTGGAGGATCAGACATTGCCTGGGGGGGACCATACAATTTGGTCAACATGTTCACTCACGATTCCCATGGACTTCTCTCAGTTCCTGTTAACTGTCCTTTCATTCCATTTCTAAAAAGCTTTGTCTTTGTCAGCATTTCATCTTCATTACCAAAACTGTCAAAAATTGTGAGGGGTTGAGATCTTACCCTTTGTGGAAGCCCACAAGTTAGCCTGCACAATTCCATGGATTCGAGTAGAAGACATGAGACTCCTGGTTAGAGACAAAAGCTGTCATTACTCCTGGCAGTAGTCAGCACTTGTGTCAGATAACCAGCCACAATTTCTACAGGATACTGCAAAGAGAGCCAGGTGATTGATGCCTGCACACACAATTGGGTGTGTTACAGGAAAGGAACTCCCAGCTTAGGGGACCAGATCTTTTATAATGGGCAGTAAGCCTTCCTGCCCTTTGCCCTGGGGAGTGACAGTATCCTTATTATACCGGACAGTAAACAAACCTGCCTTTTGCTCTTTGAGGAGACACTATATCTTCTAAGGCTGTTTACTATATAAATACACAGAACAAAGGGAATCAATACCTCTTCTCACAAGATGTGCAGAAATGTACATAACATTAAACTTTTTTTCCTGACAGTACCTTCCCCACCCCCTTTCAGTTCAGTTCACATACTTATATTTTCTCACCTATGCTACTGTAATTATTTCCTAACTGGTCTCACTGCCAGTAGTCTTCTATCTGTCCTCAACACCTGTGCCAGAGGGATCTTTTAAAATGCAGACCTGATGATGTCACTCAGTTTAAATTTGTTATTGGTTTCGCATTACTGTTAGGCCAAAGTTTAAATTGTTGAGTGGTTGTGTAATTATTTCTCATGTGCTGACTACTACCCAGTTTTTGAATGTTGGCAATTAAATAAGGGGGGAAAAAACCTTTTTAAAGCCGTAAAGGCCAGTACTAGATAGGCTGCAGATGTGTAGGCTGCATGCTGCCAGATTGGAACCTCTGGTCTTATCTTTTTTTTTCCTCTTACACCTTTGTCTGCAACATGTTGTTCTTTTTGCCTTGAATAACTTACATATTTGTCTCATATTTCTATTCATTTTTTAAAAACCTACTTACTCTATAAAGCCTTCTCAACCTAGTTGGACGTCTTGCTCTAAATACCTTTAATTTCAAAAACTGTGCGTGTGTCATTATAGTACTTCATCTAGTTGTTATTATTGATTTTTTTTTCTGGTCTGTATCCCCACAAAATAAAGTGTAAGCTACACAGAGCAAGAGCCCTCCCTTTCCATACACACCAGGTTTTTAGGAAAGAAAATTGCTTTCCTAAGAATCATTTTGGTATCAAAACCAATAACTTAGTTGGTGCTTTTAATAACCTTTAGATAGTCCATATTTTGAGCCTGAAAGGTATTAATTTGCTTAATTTTGATGGGGAAGAGGCAGTATTATTCACTGGAAAATAGACATGTGATACAGTCTTATGGTCCATTATATGTGGATATCATATATATTATTTACTCTTCCAAATAATATTTTCTTGCTTTGTTCAAATTTAAAATATAGACTGTGGACATTCATAAAGAGAAAGTGGCTCGAAGAGAGATTGGTATTTTGACAACAAATAAGAATACATCAAGAACTCACAAAATAATAGCGCCTGCAAATATGGAGCGTCCTGTAAGGTATATTCGGAAACCTATTGACTATACAGTTCTGGATGATGTGGGCCATGGTGTCAAGGTAAGCGTTTTATATTATATTAACTTGAAATAATTCGCATATCCAATAAATATTTTGGATAGGAAATATAGTGAGAAAGCTGATTTTCTTAAAGAATTAATAGATTCTCTTAGTAATTAGCATTACAATTTTTACAGAACATTTATTTAATACTAGTTATGTATACTAAGCTTGGGGCAGAATTTTACATGTGCAGTAGGCTGTATTCAAGAAGATATAAACACTTAAAATGGCCATTCATTTGTTAAGCCGTTTGAATCCTAGACTGATGTTATAAATTTGTGTTGTGAATGCCAAGTCTTGTTTTCACTACTGAATGAATATTTAAGAATAAAAAATGTATATGCTTTCCAGAATTGGTTTAGAAAGTAATTTATAAATACTTTTATTCATTTATTCGTAAATATGTGTGTATTAATACATCTGTGTGGATGTGGATATAATTTCAGCAGTTTATGCAAAATGAAACAATTGTGTGTAATCTTGTTCTATGCATCACTCCCCACTCTCCCACCCCCTGCCCCAACAGGCTTTTAGGAAAGGGATTTTGTGTTGCCCTTGTCCATTTCTTAGCATGGCAGAATTAGCTGCTCTTGAAGGATATCTGTAGCTTCTCAACTTTTTAGATATTCATGTGTTATTTTGGAAGCATCTGGAATGACCTGAATTCTTTAGCTATCTTTGCTCAAGATAAACTGTTCCTCTGAAATTTGGTAGTCCCCTTCTTAGAGGACCATTATTTGATTTTGTTTCTGGTCTCCAGAATATTTATAATAATTTTTTTAGGAGTCAGCTAGAATCTTGAAGCTTTTCCTAGCTGGTTATCTACCTGGTGCTATTGCTGGATTTGTTGCATTCTGACTTATCTGGGGTTCCTGACCAAGAGGGGAGTATAGCTGGCGACATCGCTCTTTATTCTGGTCTTCTTAGAGACTATTGGAATCTCCCCTTCACTGTCAGGCTTGGAAGTCGGAACACTTTGCAAATGTAGAGCAGGTTACTCGTTTCTTGTATTTTTATCCAAGGATGTGGCTAGGGTTGTCTAAGAGCTTAAGTTCAATTTTAATTTAAGATATTTAGACTAGATCGATTTAATTTGAATTTTGAGAATTTGGAAGAACTTATAATATTATTACCTGCCTTGGAAGTAAAAATTATGTATATACACATATGCATATACATGCACCCGTGCACACACATTCTCACGTGCTCACTTCTTCCCCTTTTGCTTGATTTTTCTTCCTACGAAAGCAATATACACTCATTTAAAAAAAAAAATCTGTCACCATCTTAGAAGTGATTATCCTCTATTATCTCTCCACTAATAATTGTGTTTAACAGTTTAGTACATTGCAGAGTATAAAATGAAACCAAATTTTACAAGGAAATTTTGGGTGAGAAAATTTATTTTATTATGTATGTATAAGTGAGAAATGTAAACACAGCATAATATATACTGAAAGTCTGCAGATGTGAATTTTAGCAATCTACTTTTTGTAATGTGGATACTTTAGACGCAGGTTTGTTTTTTATTGTAAAATATACATAACGTAAAATTTACCATTTAACCATTTTAAGTGTACAGTTCTGTGGCATTAAGTACATTCACATTGTTGTACGGACTATTTTGAAATATTTTTTTGACCATGGGTAGGAGGGTGGGTGGTCAGTGAGAACAATGTATCTCAGAAGCTGATATGTGGCTTATTTGTCCACATTTTGTTTCTGTGATATACAAATACATACAATTATTTTTCCCCCAGTAGTCTCATTGCAGCTATATTGATCCAGTTTTATTTCCCTAAGAAATCATTGTTGGCTTAAATATTTCTAGAGGATTGTAGAGATCTGTGAAAGTTGGAAATTTGGAATAGTTAATGAGCAAATGCCAGGGCCAAAACTACAAGGAAGAAAACTTTAGATTTATTTTTAAATTAGTGTCTAAAGCACTTTTAAGGATTGGAAGACACTGTACTTACAGTTCTAGAATTATTTTCTTATCTTTTGCCTACTTTTCTATTTAGAAGTTTGTTTTCTTACTGATTTGTAAGGGTTCTTTTTTCTATTAAAGAAATTAGCTCCTTATATTTTGGCAAATCTTTCCTCATCCTGCTGTTTGGCTTTTGACTTTGATGGTTTGGTATTTTACACAAATATCTACAGGATGTTAAAAAATTGTATCCAAATATATTAATATTTCTTTTTAAAATTATTTTATTTATTTTCTTTTTCTTTCTTTTTTTGGGGGGGTGCTGTGTTGGGTCTTAGTTGCGGCATGCGGGGTCTTCGTTGCGGCACGCAGGCTTCTCTCTAGTTGCAGCTTGCAGGCTCTCTCGTTGAGGTGCGTAGGCTCAGTAGTTGTGGTGTGCAGGCTTAGTTGCCCTGTGGCACATGGGATCTTAGTTCCCCAACCAGGGATCGAACCCACATCCCCTGCATTGGAAGGCGGATTCTTTACCACTGGACCACCAGGGAAGTCCCAATATTTCTTCTTATTTGTGTTGATTTTTACCCCCCAAGATTAATATTCCATCATATTTTCTTCTTTCATGATGTAAATTTTAGTGTTTTGGTATTTGTATTATTCATTTAATTGATATTTATTATGTTAATGCATTTTATGCTATGAAATAGGTGGTACACATAAGTTTAGTAAGAATTTAAAATATGGAAAAGGTGTCTTAAGGTAAGTCTGGTTTGACTTTTGGAAACAGCGTAAGATATAGATAAGAGAATCCTTGCATAGAGACTACCAGAAAGTTTGCCTAAAGGAGAGTAAAAAAGAAGATGAACAATAAAGTTCATCCTAATAAAATAAAAATAAAAATACTAAAGTTCATCCTAATAAAAGGAAGAACAAGGTTTCAGAGTATGCTTAGACTAGAGAAGGCTTGAGCACTTAGTAGAAACATTTAAAATTATTTCTGTTAAACAGTTATAATAATTAACAGCTTTATAGCCTGGTTCATAACTTATGAAGGACTTTCCACATATATCTTTGTTTTCAAGCCTTGAAAAGACCATATGATCTAGGAGTTATTACATTTTATTAATGGAAACACTAAAGCTTTATAATACATAGGAATGGTATTTTTAAAAGGTTTCGATTTTATTAGAGGAGTGAGCTAATGAATCATTTCAGAGAAAGAATTGGCATCTTACAGACTTTCGTACTAGGTAGGAATCAGAGAGTTCTATTTTCAACCTAAGATTCCAAGGAAATGGTAAACGGACTCATCCATAAATGTAAATGTTAAGGAAATGAAGTGAGATCTTAAGGAAATAAAAAGCCTAGTTTTGAATGTGTTTGGGGGACACTGAAATGGAAAAATTTTGTAGGTTGCTAACAATTATATTTTGAGTTGTAAGGTATAGAGATCATTTCCTTCCAACACTCGCTAACCCCAACACATTTGTATACATAAACATGCACTTAAGAGAGGAGGCTGTGCTCCATACGAGGTTAAAGGATACACCATTGCATAGTAGCAGAGTTCAACTAGAATTTGCATTCCCAATTAAATTCTCCTTTCATCCTTTCATTTGGGACGAGTTTATACTTGTATGCTGTTTTTTTTGTTTGTTTGTTTCTTGTTCACTTGAAACAGCAAATGAGGGAAGATGTGGTCATATTTAGAATATTTCTAAGTTACTTTAGAATAGTATTTAGTATATTATAATGCTATCATATTAATAAATCTTATCTTCAAGGATAATAAGGTTATTCAAGTTTAATTTCTAAATCCAGGTGTGAAATGTAGTGGCTAGGTAGGATTCCAGACATTGTTTAATTAGGATAAAAATGAGTCATATTATTCTAAACAAACACTAAAGAATACCAAGATTCTGGCACAGTTTCTAGAAATGAGAATATAAGTCAAAGGATATTCCATTTTTGGATGATTTCCTTAATGTTGCTTCTGTGGTCACTTGAAAAATGATAGATACATATTTAGAATGGCAGGTATTATGGAAGGAACTTGAGACCCCACGCCCCACCCCAAAATGTAGGAAAAGACTGCAACCTGGAGGTATTTTTTTCTTAAGTGGCGTGGTACAAGTAGGATGCTTTGGACACATTATTTCATATATATAAGCTAGCCAGTTTTCATAGAAGTAGCCTTTAGGATCAAAGCAGCTTTTCTTCAGTTTTGAATTATGGTCAAACTTGTTCAGAAGAAAATTTAGAACTAGAGCAACATATAACTTTCTACTAGTGTTGGCCTGGTCAGGATTTGTATTCATAAGCTACACATGAGAGGGTATCCAGACCCTGTTTGCTTGTTCCTTAATTAGAATTTGGCTAAGCTATTATTGTGCATTGTAATTTTGTTTTTAAACACTTTTCTGAATTTGGAAAACAAGCTGTGATTTTGAATTTTAACATTTGCAGTTTATCACTCTTTAAAATAATATACTACCATTCAAATAATGAATACTCATACATGGGCATTCATTATCCAGCAGTCTTAGGTCTTATACACAGATGTATTAAAGTAGCCATACATTTAATTGAGGTATGGTGTTTGTGTTTAAATCAAAATTTGTTTTTTAAATCATCTATGATTCAGTTGGATTAATTTCATAGGATAAAATACTGACCTAAGAAATTATTGGAGCTGCATGAGATTGGCATAATTAAGTGATTTCCTTATGAATGTATTATTTTGAAAAAATATGTGATACCCATGAATATTTCCCTGCTGCTTATGGATATCTTTTCTTTACAAAATATTTGAAATATGACTGGGTAAAAGCTTATTAACATGAATTGAGTAACTGTAAATGTAAACCTGTCCTATCAGATATAACTTATCTAGAATTAATTTCTACTTTTTCCCCCCTTTTTTTGCAACGTAAAGTGGCTAAAAGCCAAGGTAAGAGTTACTACTTATCATTTGATCCACAGTTTCCCCTCTATATCGATAGAGGCTGCAGAGCCACTAAAATTTGAAAACTTCTCCTATGTCTGTCTGCTTTTTCCCCATAGGATTTATGTAGATTAAATATACTCAAACTCAGTTCAAATCAGCAACATTTAGCTTGGATGTGTTAATATATCAAAGATATATTGACATCTGCATTTATATAGGAACATTAATTTTGCTAACATTTATTGCTTTGCTCATTTTTTGATAGTTGCCTTGCTTTTATTGACTTACAATTAGGAGGTTTCCCAGGCATATGACTTTGTTACTGAGTTGTTGGGATAGAGGTGATTTTTTTAGATGAATATTTTAGCAAATTGACACTGAGATCTGCAGTTTATATTCATGCACACATTTCAAAAATTTTAAGAAACCCAGCATTTGAATTGCAGATAAGTTAGATCTCAGTGAACATTTTTAACAATAAAATAATATATAAAATTCAATGATCTCACCTGTATTTTGCAATAAATTGGTATGAAGGGCATAAAATAATAAGAAAAGCCAAGTGCAAGGGGTATCTTGACTTTTTAAAATGTAGTACCAAAGTCTGTTATTAAAACTGTCTGGGAATCCTTATTTCACATTCTGATATTAAAAAAAAATAATACATGGTGTCAAAACACCAAGAGAACAATTTGATATAAAACTAAAAGCTTTTCTTTCCACATTTTAGCATGGAAATAACCAGCCTGCAAGAACTGGCACACTGTCTAGAACAAATCCTCCTACTCAGAAACCACCGAGTCCTCCCATGTCAGGCCGGGGAACATTGGGGTAAGAATTCAGCTACATCTTACAAGAGGATTTGTATGTCAAAGGAAGAGATGTTTTTGTGACTTAAGTAAATGTATGGATCCTTGTGACGGGACCCTCTCTGTGTGATAATACTACCTTTTACAAATTCATTTTGGTTCCTATTTCCTTGAACAGAATCCAAAATGAACCTGCCTGTTCTGTAATATTCTCTAAGGAATTCTGTACTAGAAAAGTTTTTTTGTATGTATGTAAATGAGCATTATTTATTTATTCTAACTCATTAAAAAATATAAATATATAAATACATATATAAAAAGATTTATATATGAATCTGAGTTACGTTTATTTAAAATGAAATGACCAGAAGGTTCCATCTATGGTGTCTTCACATGTATTTGCAATATTGATATTACAGAGCTTTGAATAAGTGGTCTACTTTGTGTAGTTTGGTTTGCTAACCTGCAGTTCTTCTGTTTCCCCTGAGACTTGGGGACTCTTTACTTGGAGTACTTCTTTTTTTTGTTTTTTTTTGGTTTTTTTGTTTGTTTGTTTGTTTTGGTTTTTTTGGCGGTACGCGGGCCTCTCACTGTTGTGGCCTCTCCCGTTGCGGAGCACAGGCTCCGGACGCGCAGGCTCAGCGGCCGTGGCTCACGGGCCCAGCCGCTCCGTGGCATGTGGGATCTTCCTGGACCGGGGCACGAACCCGTGTCCCCTGCATCAGCAGGCGGACTCTCAACCACTGCGCCACCAGGGAAGCCCTGGAGTACTTCTAACTGTGCTTCTGCTGGTAATCTTTGGGCCCTTCATTCTAGAGTAGCTTTGTAAGAAGGCCAGTGGAGAAGTAGAAAAGGTAACTGTGGCTTCTTCCTTTCCAATTTTCAATGCAATACAAATATTGAATACTTCATAAGACATTTCTGAAAGATTGTTCACCTTATTATAGAAAATTAGACTCCTTATTTTTGGTGGAGGGGTGGGGGAATCATTATTTTATAGTAACAGGGATCAGCAATCAGCTTTCTTATAAGATCTTAGTTTCTATTTTCATTCTGTAAACTCCTTACCCCTGAAAAAAACATACGAAGTTATTAAATAGAAAAGTTAAAATCATTTATTGAGAAGTTAATGGCATCACATCTAGGATCAGAATGTACTTGTTCATATATCTCTAGATTGAGGTAGGAGTAAATTGCACAGGAGATATTTAGCTTCCATAATATACAAGGACAGTGGCTTGTGGGTTACTGAGCTGGGAATAATATGTATTTCAAAGTTTGATATTACTGAGCATTATAAACATTATAACCATGATTTTTAGAAATAAGATGAGAACTTTTAAATTACCCTTTCCATTGGTTTTCCTAAGAAAAGGCAACAAATTTTAGCTTTTGTGTTAAAGTAACAAAATTCATACACCCCAATTAAAAACGTTTTTTAAAAACAAACTTTATTATTAAAAAAAACCCAAAACTTGTGTTATACTTGGTTATAAAGGGACAGTCACAAATTTGGGAGAAAATACCATTTATCTTTATTCATATTCCTTTCTCTATTATGCTTCTTTAGACGAAATACTCCTTACAAAACCCTGGAACCTGTTAAACCTCCAACAGTTCCTAATGACTACATGACAAGTCCTGCTAGGCTTGGAAGTCAGCATAGTCCAGGCAGGACAGCTTCTTTAAATCAGAGACCGAGGACACACAGGTAAATTTTTAGGTTGAGCCTTTGAACTGAGAATGTGTGTTATTGATTGGTGACAAACTCCTATAGAGTTGCTGGTAAAGGTAAAGTGCTAGTCTAATGCTAATATAGAATGTAAAAGTTTGAGGGTATTAATATTGTATATGTTCCTTTAAATATATGGTATAACTTCTATTTTTTAGATTTTTTAGTATCTATTTATACTGCTAGCAGATTGCTAGTATTTCCTTCTTTTGACAGAGGTACAAATGTATATTTGGATGAAGTCTGAAGAATGTTTTTTAAAATGGTCTTTTAGAAAAGATCAAGGTAACCACTGTTAAATTTTTTGGATAAAAGGTTAAACATCAGAAACTCTACAATGTGATTTAAACTTTAAGAGGTTGGAGGAAAGAAAACAGTTTAGATCTGAGGAAGAATTTATTAAGAGAGTTGAGGTACTAGAATATGTTACTGTATAAATTCATTAAAAAAAGTTCTAGAAATCAGCTACCCAGTGGATTTTTAAAAACTTGGTTATGGAACATAACATACATTCAGAAAAGTATATACTTTATTAAGTATAACAACTTGATGTATTAATACAAATTGAATACAGTCATGTAACCATCACCCAGATCAGAAAATGGAACATAACCGCAATCCAGAAATCCCCCTCAGGCCCTTTCCCAATTATTGCCTCAGCCTTCCTCCCCTCAACAGTAACCACTTTATTTTTGTGCAAGTTTATAAAGCCAGACAAAATTATCGTATAGCTCAATTTGTTTTATTCTTTGATTTTTACCTCTCACTTAATAACTTGGGCAAGGAACCTCTTTACCTTGACTTTTAGGATGGTTTTATTAGAAATACAGCTTTGTAAAATCATTTTGGGGGCTTCAGTTACGCAGGATATATCACGCTCTTAGATGCTATGTAATTGTTATTTGTTGTTATTGTTACTGTTAGTAAATAAATTGTCATATTGATATCTGCAGTTACTGAATCAGGGTAAGTTCAATGAGGACCAAAATTGTTTTTTTTAAATATGTTTATTATTGAATTATTATACCAAAGCATGGTTGTTCTTTATAGTGGATGTAGTAATAGTTTAATCATATTCAACAACTAGTTAGTTGTTAAGAGTTACTTCATTAGATATCAGGGATATACCTATGAGATATAGTTCTTTTTTTCAGGAGCTTGTTCTGTTAGAACAGGGATCAACCAACTTTTTTATAAAGGGCCAGATTGTCAATACTTTAGGATTTGTGGTCCATATGGTCTCTGCTGCAATTACTCAGCTCTGTCATTGTAGCATGAGAGCAGCTACCAGCAACACGTAAATGAATGAGCATGGCTGTGTTCCAGTAAAACTTTATATATGGCACTGAAATTTGAATTTAATATAATTTTAATGTGTCATCAAATATTATTCCTCTTTTGATTTTTTTCTACTAATTAAAATGTAAAAAAAATTTTCTTAGCTCACAGGTTGTAAAAATCAGACCATGGGCCAGATTTGGCCTGTGGGCTGTAACTTGCCAATCTCCATGTTAGAAAAAGGCACATAAGCCAGTAATTGTGGAAGCGCATAAGTGCAAAAATATTCATCTGTCTGTGATACGGTGGTGGCAGAAAGCAGAGTACTGGCCAGCTTGGGAGGAGGGAGGCCTTCATATCAAAGCTATTTTTGTTATATAAATAGCTTTTTTCCCCTTTCTATTAGTATGTGATAATGTGATTATAGAATGCTCATATTGGAGGAAAAAAACTTACCTAGGCAGTGCAAATCATTGCCCTGTTGGGTTTCTGGGTCTACTGAGCTGATGATGTTGATTTTTAAAAGTATAATATGGAGCTTAAGGCTACACGTGTACATATGTACATTTGCATAATGTACATGTGCACACATACATTACTAAAACTGGTCAGTGCGAGGTTGTATACCTAAAGGGACAGTAATTCCATAGAAGTAATTGGTTAAAGTTTAGTAGTATCAACCATTCTAGACTGTGCCTTGCTGAAACTTCATTATTGTCTTATTTGTCTTTTTTTTGTCATTTGCTCATTTTTTCCAAACATTTCCCTGTTTTATTGCCATTCTTTGAGATGAGTGGAGGTTTACATACTAATTTCAGACTAAAACTGGTTACCATTTTTATTAACTTCCATAGCATCTTTTGTGGCTTCCATCACACTATTTGTTAATGTCAGTTTTCACAGTCTCAGTGAAGAGCTCCATGACAGTGTGGTTCATGTCTTGTTTGTTCACTGCTGTTTATACGAGGTTTTAAATAAATCCTTGTTGACTCATTGTACTATAAGATTATATTGGTCATTCATGTCTCAGTGATTTCTTATAGTTCTGAGTACTACGTGACTATATTGGTTTTTCAGTAGTTGGAGAAATAGAGTGAAACACAATAACCACTTCAAGTATTAGGGTTAAAATTTATATTGGACAGTTAAAATTTTTCTTTATATATACTTGTGTGTATACATACAAGCACACACATATGCATCATAAAAGGAGTATTTAATGGCTTTGAGTTGATTTTTTTCCTGAGTAAATCTCTAGAATTGCTATTTTCATGATTTTTCTCTCTCCTTTGCAGTGGAAGCAGTGGAGGAAGTGGAAGCCGAGAAAACAGTGGCAGCAGCAGTATTGGCATTCCCATTGCTGTGCCTACACCCTCACCACCCACTGTTGGACCAGGTGTGTCATATACTCATCCATTTTAATATGTGGTAGTAGTTAGCTTTATTATGGAAGTCTGAAATAATTTAATTACATTAGATAAAACTATTTAACTTATGAGATGGTTGCCAGAATGAAAGCAAATTTAAAAACAATTTTTGATTGGTTTTCACAGGGTCTTTATAGTTTTGCAGATGTTTCTCCTTACTTATAGAAAAGCATATTAAATAGCTTTATTAAATAACTTTTTGGACATTTTGCTTTAGAAATACTTGCCTTGGGCACAAGTCAAGAATGATACTTATTATTTCAAGAGCAAGCCAGTATTATTGATAATTCAACCAAAAGATCAGTGTCTTTAATGTAAATTATGTATCGTTAACTTTGATGTTGCCTTGTAGGCTAGTAAGTATGTCAACTCCACTGTTAGCTGGTTTTGTGACTTTACTACATTTATGTATGGTATTCAATACGTATTTCAGTAAAATGCCATGAATATAAAATGGGATTAAACTAGGAGAAGCTCTTTTACTTTTTAGATTATATAAAAATTTAAGAAATCATAGCAGAGCATTAAATTGGTCCCTTGATTTTTTTATTAAGTGAAAGGAAGACTTTATGATGTTAAAAATACACACTTTAAAAGTAAGTTTGATAATCAAAAGTTGCTAGGGAAAAATACTTAGTTTCTCAAGGATGTTGTTGAAAAAGGAGAAAAAGCTACTTATAAAAACAGGCATATTTTATAGTTAATGAAAGCATGAACTCAGTGGCCTTTTTACCTAGTAAAATTCTTACTCATTCGAACATGCTTTACATATGGGTATCTCTCTCTTTTTTTATTTCCAAAATGTACTTCCTTACTGTTTCAGAATGATTAGTTCTGTTTATTGCACTCTGACCTGAATTATAAACTATTTTATTAGAAAACATTTCTGTCCCTCCTCCTTCTGGAGCTCCACCAGCACCACCTCTTCCACCACTTCTGTCCGTGAACACTGTGATAGGTGAGACTGCATAACCACTGGAGTGATTTACCTTACTGTGCAGAGTTCATAGTAAGCTCCTCTGTTAGACGGCTCGCTTTTGTAGTTGTTAGGTTGTAGGTGGTAATACAAAGTTTAAAGTATTAAATCTAATTTACACTAATTTCTTCTGATGAAAGGCCTCTGAAGTTACACAGAAACTTCTCTGTGATGTCAGATGCTTCTGTGCCTAGTTTATAACCAATTCAATGTGGCTTGCATTTGTTCTGTTTAGATTTTTCTAGGAATATTATAGCAGTGATTGTTCAAAAAATTTTTTTTTAATAGTGATGTAATATTTTTTTAAAGTGAAACTTGATTTGGAACTCCCTGGTGTATACCACAGTCACAGGAGTGGGGTGAAGGTGGGGGACAAGAGGAAGAAGATGAAAAAGAGAATGGTGTGCGGTGTGGGGTACTCTGAGGCTTTCCAGTGGGTCACAGCCGAAAAACTCTGATATAGCCCAGGATTTATGGCATCTGAGGATGCCATGAAACATTTTGTTCAATAAAATACATTTAAATTGCTCCCAAGTTGGGGGAGACTGGATTGAGCATATAAGGAATTCCAAATATAGATTGGTATAAAACCATTCAGCCTAGAAATGCACAGTAGCATTTGGGTGGAAATGGATAAAGAGCTGTTTCAAATATTGAGAGCTTAGGTGAAATAAAGCCATCTAGTAACTTCTTTTCAAAACGTTGGCACTTGTACTCAGAGGAGAGGGGAAAAGGAAGTGATAAACAAAAGACCCAAGTAATAGAAATTGTTGGCAGAAAGTCCATGTGGAAAAAAAATGCCCTCAACGTAATTAATAATCAGGAAAACAGAAACTACGAGATACTATTTTATAGCTACCAGATAGGTAAAAATGTAGAAGTCCACCAGTACCAAATGTTGATGAGGATGTGCAGTAACAGAAAGGTGCGTTGCTGGTGGGAGTTTATTTGTTGATTCAGTCACTTTAGAACATAATTTGTTGTTACCCAGCCAAGTTGAACCAGGTTTCTACCTTAGATTTACCAGTTTCATTTCTAAATATTTGCCCTAGCGTACTGGTTCTCAAAACATGGTTATGGAACTCCTGGGGGTTGCCAAAATCCTTTCTTGGAGTTTTTGCGGTCAGAACTATATCCATAATACTACTAAGACTTATTTGCCTTTTTTATTCTCATTCCGGTACAAGTACACAGTGGAATTTTCCAGAGGCTACATAACATATGATAACATCATTTTTGACAGCTAATGGATTGTGTATTTATGTATTTTAAAGATAAATCAGTTTTAATTTCTAATATGGTAATTAATTAATTATGGTAATTAATCAGTTTCTAATATGGTATAACCCACTTCAACAAAAATTTTTTGAGGTTCTCTAATTTTAGAGTGGATCCTAAGACCATAAAGTTTAAAAACTACTATACTAGAGCAGTGGCTTTTGGAGTATGATTTACAGACCAGCAGCATCATTATCATGGGGGAACTAGTTAGGAATGCAAATTCTCAGGACCCATTCCAGACCTACTTATTCAGAAACTCTGAGACTGGAGCCCAGCAGCCTGTATTATAGCAAGCCCTCAAGGTGAAAATCTGATCATTGCTGAAGTTTGCGAACCACTGTTCCAGAGAAACTTAGGAACCATATTTAGGAATGTTCACAGTAGCGGTGTAATAATAATAGCAAAAATCTGGATGCATCCCAAATGTCTGCAGTGAAATGGATAAATAATTGTGGCATGTTCATATGCAAATAAAGCAATAAAAATGAATGATATATTGATATACTTCTCAACATGGATGAATCTTAAAAGATAATATCAAAGGAAA
>NW_006799027.1:2337397-2361410 GCF_000442215.2 Lipotes vexillifer | reverse complement strand
GCAGGAATACATAATCAATACAGAATCATTCCATTATGAAAGTTTATAAATTTGCAAGATCTCTATGTGTACTGTTTAAGGTTATAATTATCTATGATTTTTAAAAAACTGCATACAGTGAGTCCCCTACATACGAACGAGTTCCGTTCTGAGAGCGCGTTCATTAAGTCCAATTTGTTCCTAAGTCCAACAAAGTTAGCCTAGGTATCAACTAACACAATTGGCTATGTAGTACCGTACTGTAATAGGTTTATAACACTTTTCACACAGATAATACATAACAAACACAAAAAATAAAACATTTTTAATCTTACAGTACAGTACCTTGAAAAGTACAGTAGTACCAGCTATACCAATGCTGCTTTTACACTTGCTTCCGGACATCCTGGGCTTGAAATAAAGGTACTGTACTACTGTACTCCATACAGTGCTGTACAGTAAAGTATACAGAAGCACAACCACTTGTAGAGGATGCACGCACGTGACAATGTACGTCAGACACGTGAACTAACTTTAAGTGATTGGACACGCAAATGCATGTTCGCATCTTTTGAAAGTTCGCAACTTGAAGGTTTGTGAGTAGGGGACTTACTGTATAGTGAAGAGAGAGAATGTTTAACATATGTTTTGGAGTTTGGGGTTCAGAAGGGGCAAACAGAAGCTTCAGTGATACTGGTAATATTCTAGTTCTTGGAGCTGAGTATTTATTTTTCCTTAAAAAATATATGTAATATATATAAAAATATAAATAATATTTATGTAAACAAATTATATATAACCACTATAAATAATTATATATATTAGTATATGTAACCATATGTATAATTTATATATAGCATGCATGATTATGTATATATCAATCATACACCCTTTGGTATTATTTATTTCATAATTTTATTTTAATAAAATTCTAAAATAGACATAGTTTGGAACTGCTATTAAATAGCTTTATTTTGGTTTTAAATCACCAAGACAAATAACCTGGATTTTATACAGTTTTTATATAAGTCAAAAGAAATATAGAAATCATTTTATTGAGATTTCTATTAAAAATGGTTAAAGGGTTACTTCTTAGCTCTTTGGAAAACTTACCTGTCCAGAGTTACTCATTCATGAAGGCATTTGAATAGACTCTTATTTATAAAGTGTGTTTCTGTTTAGAAATTGAGCATGTGGATGATTTAAATAGTGACTGCCTATGGCTTGGGAGCTCCAAAATGTTGAATATTAGCACTTCTTTTAATGAACAACCTCTGCTGTATGGTTTTTTTCTAATAATTTATATGACCTCTAGGAGAGGTTAAATTGGATGACTGAATGAAAGGAAACCAGGATGTTGTCTTTTTATTTACTCAGTCATGGTTAGATGTTTGGGAGGATAATGTTAATCCTGAAGTTACCTTTGGAAGGTATAGTTAACTTTAGAGGCTTTGAACTTTATATTAACCTTTAAAATTTTAAACTTCTGAAATGTTGGTAAAGACATTGAATAAAATTTTAAGTATTGTTAATACTTTAGTTAGTTTAGATATGCATGATAATATAAAAAAAAAAAATGTGCTTTGGATGTAGTATGGAAAAAAAGCCCTCCAAGGATATGGGAAAAGATAATGGATTTTCTACACAAAGCTGCCTTAAAATGTCCATGTTTTACAGAGTCCAAAATTTTTTTCAGCTTTATCAGTTACAGAAATGTAAGTGATAGGGCAAAGTGTGTAATTCTTAAAAGCTGGGAGATGTACAACGAATCTGACATTATATATAAGTGCTTTGAAACTAGAAATTGTACTTCTCTTAAAAATGATTCTACTATAATATGTATTGGTAATAACTGCTAATACATTAAACATTCAAATAAATATAGTAGTACCTGTGGAAAATATGCTTAACTGTTTACATTTTATAATTTAAGCCGGGTTTGGCTGGATAGATTCTTATACTGTGCTGAAGATTTGGCAATGGAAAGGAGAAGTTTGTAAACCAGATATTAAGACATTCACATCTAAAAACTGATGCTTTCCACCTCAGACTATCATTTGGTACTTATTTTCTTGGAGAGACACAGTTGACATATAAAAGCTGTATGTTTTAAAATGTTACAGAAAAAAATTTATACATTTTATTAGCAAAATACCATTTGGTATTATGCTAAATTAAAAGGCTTAAGAATATTACTTATTTACTTTTGCACTTTCCACACAGTATCTGTTTTTCCTTCTTTTTGTAACTTCAGAGATAGAGCTGTTTGTGTTTTATCTTTACTTTTCTCTTTATTTTGTGCTGTGGGCTTTAAAAAGTAATAAACATTTCTTGCTGGTAGTCTCCTTCTCTTTGTTCTGCCATCGGAGGTGACGTGCAATGCTCAAGTTCTTTGTTGGTTGCCTTTGACTAATGCTTTTCAGCAGCCCCGGGCTCAGCTCCTGGTTCCCAGTATGGCACAATGACCAGGCAGATTTCTCGACACAACTCTACCACTTCCTCGACATCTTCTGGTGGATACAGACGGACTCCCTCTGTGACGGCTCAGTTTTCTGCTCAGCCTCATGTTAATGGAGGTCCACTTTATTCTCAGAATTCAAGTAAGCTTGTGCTTTGCAGGTGTAACGGCAGCAGTGGAGCTCCTTTTGAAGGAAATTATTTTAAATTGTTATTCTTGCCAGTGATAGACAACAATTGAAACCGTGCTATTTCATGTTTATTTTTGTTTTAAGAAGTTAAACCTTGGGGACTTCCCTGGCTGTCCAGTGGTTAGGACTCTGCACTTCCACTGCAGGGGGCGCGGGTTTGAGCCCAGGTTGGGGAACTAAGATCCCGTATGCTGCATGATGCAGCCAAAAAAAAAAAAAAGTTAGACCTTGAAGCATATCATTTTAAGAATAATTGCTTATCCCTTTTTAAAAAATTCAGGCTTACTGAGTATACTCGTATATTAAAATTTAACTGATGAAGTTTTTACTACTGTAAGTAAAACTAGAGAAGAAAACCACTGAAATTAATTAAGCTGAATATATTTTTATTGGCATGTTTGATACAGTTCAATAACAGTAAACTTAAAAACATTGTGACAGTTTTTCTTTACAATAATATAATGAAATTGCTGGCTATCACTTTTAAGCTTGTTAACCTATACTGAAATGAGTTCCAAACCATTAAAAACCATTTGTGATGCCTGCTTATTCTGTCTCTAATAATTGTAACAGTGGGGAGGACTTTGTTTTGATTTTTTTCTGTTCACCTCAAATTGCACATCTCAACACTAACTGCAATCAGTGTTTAAAGGCTGATAAGATTAGAAAATAGCTTTGGCATAAAATGTGAGAAAGTTCAAATTGCTTAGGGTAGTCATTAATTCCACTTTCCATATCAAAATGCTCAGTCCAACCAGGAGGAATCTGAAATGAGCCAGTTCAGTATTTGTTACTGGCTTGAAGCTGTGATCACCAGGCATAGAGTGAAACACTTCCCCATGTGGCTTTTGTAGGCTGTGTGTTATGTTATATTATTTTACCTAAAAAACACTGAATACTCCATATTTACATGGAAAGTTGGTTTTAAGCTCTTTTCATTTATGATGCATGTTTTGAACAAGTGTTTTAAAGTAGAGCTAAGGAGAAAGTTCTGTTATTTATTTTTTTGGTTAAACTTTAAAGACTAATTGTTATAAACAAAAAAAGTCCTAAGAATTGAAAACCACTTTAGCAGAAATATCACAACTCACAGATAATCCCAAAATTTATACAACCCTTTTCCAGACTAAAATTTTCATCCAAGCTACTAAGAAACTTTACCAGTTAGAATTTTACCTCACATTTCCCCTGGTCTCCTTTTAGTAATGAAAAGTAGCTGGCGGCTGAGAATTCCATAGTTAATCTGATTATTAGTCTCACTAGTTTCATGAACTTTTAATTTTTTTTCATATTCTGCATTTTTAGATCCCATCTTTGTGTTCATTATTTTTTTCATCGCTTAGTTTACTCCGCAAATAGGGTTTCTGGTGACTCTTCACCTGATACATGTTTGTGTAGTTCTGTTTTAACAGTACTTGGGTGGGTTGCTTATCCTCAAACAAGACATTTTCATTACTGAATGTCTGTATTTTTGGACATCATAAAGCAAATTTGGCCTCAAATTTTAAATATATTACTGTGTGTTGTCAAATTAATTATCCTTCAACCTGAGTTATTGTTGGTGTTGTAGTAGTAGTAGTATGTAAATGTTTTTAGTGTTTTGATGTGCATATTCCCCTTCTGTCTAAATGTGGTGATAATGATTAGTATTGTCACAACATAGCCTCTTTTTCTTTATGTACTAACCAGCATGGCTCATTACTAAGGGTTGTTTCTAAAAAAATTTTTTAGGTTTGTGGGAGTTTTTTTTTTTTTAAGTTAAAAAGCTATAATGTTTTATTTATTAAAAGTATATATATGTATATACTGGAACAAGTGTGTGTGTGTATATACACACACACACACATACACACTTGTTCCAGTATATACATACTTGTGTATACTTCTATGTACAGAGTATCAGAATGAACCAGGACTAATTTCATAGTGAATTGAATGTTATTTTTAGCCATACAATGAATATTAATGCACATATACTGCTTTAAGTTGTTGCTTATTTGTACACTGAACATCTTTCATATTTTTATGCTTACCAAACTGAATTTGTAGATTGGATTAATTGAAACAATCTTTCAATTAAATGATCCTTGGGAGCCAATCAGTTGTTTTTCCCTGTCAGTTTAGTGTCACTTCTTGGTGACTACCAGTAAACTGAATTTTGTGATTCACTCCTATTGACTTTTTCTAAGCAATCTTTGGCCATTACTGTCTTGTTAAAATAAGACAGGGTGGTAAATATATGAATATTTACTTTTAGATAGTTTTAATTTTTAATACATTTGCTGTCCACATGAGCATTTGCTGTCAGTTTCCTATAAATTATGTGTTCTCCAGAAAGAAGACAGAGTACGTTTCCAGCTACCCAGTGATTCTTTAGAAATTACTTTAATACAAGTAATTGCATATTTTACCTTATTGTTAGATTAGGTTTCCTTTTTCAGAATAGTGATGAAAGGAAGAAGGTCACTTGAAATATTCCATGAAATTCAGTGAACAATTAACATGGTATATGGAGCACTCTTATGCCCTAGTAAATTTAAGAGTGATGTCTTTAAAAATAAAACTGTCAACTTAAAAAGTAATAATAACCTTGTTTTACAAACAAGGGTTTTTCCTAGAGAGCTGTGTGTAAATTTGTTTTTAAAGAAAACCTGTAATTAATGCATTTATTTATACATGGAATAAACAGCTATCCTGTAACATATTCGTTTTGTTTATTTAGGTTCTTACTTACAACATTACCCTAAAGCTAGACATACCTGTTAGGTTAGAGAGATAAGGCGAAGACACAACATCCTGGAAACCTTTATTGGTGTTTCACTTTAGCTGTTTTTTTAAAAAAAGTCTTTCCTTAGAATTCAAAAATTTCATTGCGTGAAAGTGATGGTAAATTTAAATCTTACCCAAACAATATAACATTAGGATTAAAGCAAATGTATTTGTTTTTTAATAAAATTAACCAGCTGGCTAAACACAACTCAGCTTTAGGTTTGCTCCTGGGAAATGAACTTGAAGAAGGTTCTGCAGGTTTTTGTTTTGTTTTTTGTTTTTTTGTTGTTTCATTTGCAGACTGTTCTTTGCATACTTATGTTTGTGGTCTTTGTAACTGACTTCTGCTTTTTGTTTGTTTCCTTTTCTTTATCTGTTTTACTTCCCCCATTCTGTGTTGTTGCTGCCAGTTTCTATTGCTCCACCCCCTCCCCCTATGCCTCAGTTGACTCCACAGATACCTCTCACAGGCTTCGTGGCCAGGGTGCAGGAAAACAGTAAGTTTGGAAAAACCGAGCTATCCAAGAGTAGAGGCTGTCTCCTTATAGCATGCATGGCTGATGAGTCATCATTTTCCTTACTTTTATTGAGAAGCTAATCTTATCTTGAAAAGGGGTGCAGATATGTTATTGAAACTGAAGAGCACGATCTTCAGTTTCTCCTCTGTGTGCATGATTACTGACTCAGATGACTTTCAAAACTGCAGTTTCCTTATGTATTTACATGCTCTAAAACATGAAATCTGATCTTTGCAGATTCTTAAGGAAAGAGTAATCAAACCCCAAAATTCAAATTGTGTGGAAACTACTAGCTTTCAATAGTTATTAGGGGAACTGAGTTCTCATCAAGATGTATAGGTAGTTACACTGTGAGATTAAATTTATCATGCAGTTGGGACGGGTGTTTTGTTTTGTTTTTCATTGTTTTTGTTTTCCTCCTTTGGTTACAAAACATTTTTGGAGAAAACTTTGTAGCCTCAGGTTTTTATACGTAAATCGTTTTGAACCTATATTAAGATTTGTTGTTAGGATAAAAATGAATCTGCAAGAATAAGTAAATTACATCCATGCTCTCCGTTAAGAGTGATAATCAGTGTAGAGTCCTCTTCATGTTTTGGCTATGTGCGGGCCCATGGATGATTTCTGAACATGCAAATCTGTCACCTTTCTTAGGTCTTCTCTGAAGGTCAGGTTTACTGACTTCTGGGAATTCTTTTGAATATATGGATTTAATTAGGATAGAGTCATTTTTATATTACTACCTGAGTACTTTGACATTCTGGGAGATATATAATCCTAATTACATGATCATAGTGAGTGTTATTTGGCAAAATGAAAAATACCCCTATTACTGAATTGTATTATGCCAAAATAGCTGTGGAGATTAAGATGGTAAGGTGGTCCAGTACTAATTCACTTCATTTGGGATCACCACCATGCAAATAAATCTCAGAATGGTTTGAACATATGTGTAACTCATATGACCAGCCCATCCTCCAGGAGAAAACATTGTGGCAAATTCCACTGTGCAGCTTTTGCTGACCCTATTGTGTTATTCTCCACATTTCCTCCCTTCCTCCAGTCAAGTATTTGTTTATTCAGTGTTATGTCCTAGGCTCTGGGAGGAATACACAGTCTAAGACAAAGTCCCTACCTTTAAGAAATTGGTGATTTAATGGGCTTTTAAAACAGTTTCAAAATGTTGAAACTTCTGAGCATAAACCAACCTTATCGTTTACATTTGGTTGGAAACTCTAATGTGTTTAAACATGTAAAAATAAGTGAATCTTCCTTTTAAAAATAAGTGAACAAAGGTAAATCGCTGGTCCTTAATGCTCTAAGAGTTTAAAAATTAAGTCTGCAAGAGTTTAAAAACTAAGCCAATTCAACTTTTGAAGTGCCTTAGAGCCAAGAATTTTTAGGACATATTTTAAAATGGCCATAATAAACATCCATTTAGTGAGTCCAAAGCTCATTGATTAGGTTTTTGGTAATAACCCCTTTTTTATAGAAATTCAGTGTTAACGTACATGCATGGTCTTGCTAAAGAGGCCCACGGTACTAGTTTAGTTCTTTTTCCCAAACATATGAACTTGAGTCAGTAATTCTCCTTGTGCTGCAGAATGCCCAACTTTATTTGGCATCTGTTTTCTTTGAAAGCATGTTAGGAAGATTGTTGATAAATTGTGTATCAATATCTTAAATGTTTTATGAATTACAGATTTTCTGTGTTCGTTCTTCATAAACGTTCACTTATGGCACTCAAATTGGTGATAATGAATGCACGTAGCAGTTAACCTATTAATAAATGTGTTTCAGTTTAAGACATGAGCCTCTAAAAAAAAGCAGTGTGTTTACATCTGTTTATGATTAACATCTGAAAGCGTTTGAACAATCATGCGTGGTGCTAGACAGAGTGTTATGCACAGAGAATTAGACTGACTGGACTCTTGCCCCAGTGTATGTAATTTGAAGATAAGCCAGTGTAGATTAACAGCAGTTGGACATAGTAAACTAGTAAATTATGTATAAATCAAGAGTAAATGTACTTTAAGAATTCAGGCAAACATATATAACTTATACATTAAGCCATATTAAGGACATGAGCTATGGCTCTTTAATGTCAGAATGGATTCACATGCATTTTCTTCTCCTCAATAATATTTGCAAGTTTTATGGAGAAGGGATGGGCAGAAATAAAATGAATCCTACCATTTGGAGGAAAAATAAATTGTACACCTGTTTGAGAGCTATCCGAATGAGCATCAGCACACAGGATTGGTTTCCTAATAGTCTTTTTCATCCCCCAACAGGATAAAATAGAAATCACAGAATTAAATTGGTTATCAAGTAGGGCTATTATCTGCTTATGTTTTAAATATGGATTCCTTGGTTATATTCTCAGCGCATTATTCCAAATAGGGTGTAGAAAACTTTAAGACTATATTACAAATAGATGATGACCATTTTCTTTGATCACATAAATAGCCCCAGAAATCGGCATTTGAATTAGTATGTTGGTATTCTGAATTTCTCCACTGCAGATATTATATAATTCCTGTATCAATTTATATCAGAGCATTTTCATATGTCTTTAACTTTTAAAGAAATTTGTCAATTAGAAACTTAAGAATTAGTTGTGCTCCAGCTCTGAATTCCTTAATATTGGGAGCATTTGTTACCTGGTATCATATATTTCATTGAACACAGTTCTAGCCTGACATTTTCCTGTTTCACTACTGTTTACACCTTTGATTATTTAAATCACACACATACACATTCCACAACCATCTAGAATTTGAGGTATGAGTCATTTTTATTGTTTTGCATGATTTGAGTTCCTTTCTTTCTTTCTTTTTTTAAACATCTTCCTGCAGTACTTTATTTTTAAAATCTTTATTGTGGATGTATTCTTAGAAAATTGGATCTTTAGGATCTAGTCTTTCCCTCATCCCATTCTTAGTTTTACTAGCAATAATGTAAAAATCTTAGCTTGCTTTCTACATTTAAGAAGTTGATTATCTTAAAAAAAAAGTTGATTATGAATACAAACATTTTTGAAAATATTCAGTGAGTTTTTTTTACTAGCTTGGAATTCTTTAATTTTAAATTTATCTTCCCTTGTTAAAATTTAAATAAAATAATAGAAAAACGTACACATAGAAGCAGACCTAATACCACCAGCTTTTTTTTTTTCTTCCTCCAAAAAAACAAAAAATAAACACGTATCCACCCACTGGAGACTTATTTCTTTGGAACTAAAGGTAACTAAAAGCCAAAATCAGGGACATGAATGTGCACAATAAATGATTATCAAACCATTAATGTTATTCATAACGTTTACTATAGTCCAGATGACAAATGTGATGTAAGGCTTATTTAGGGAGATATGCTAACTAAAGGGTGACATTTGTTCTGATCTGAGCCTTGGAATAAGGGAAGTTCTTTATTCCTGTAGTCTTATAAACAGACAGATTGTCTCCTAACCTCTGCATTCGTTAATTTGTAGAACTTCCTAATACCCTTAATTTTTTAGCTCATTTTATTATTGCAAAATTATTCTTAAAAGTAGTAGAAGCTTTAACACACCAAGCTTTTATTTCTAATCATTGCATGTTTTATTATAGTGCATGCTGTATACGAATTAGAGCTTTCTTCAATTCTGTTAACTTACGAGTTTCTGTCTAGTCTGATTTCTGATTCAAATTCAGTATCTGGATGTTTTAGTTGCTGATAGTCCGACCCCACCACCTCCTCCTCCACCAGATGACATTCCCATGTTTGACGACTCTCCACCGCCGCCACCGCCGCCACCAGTGGACTATGAAGATGAGGAGGCCGCAGTAGTCCAGTACAACGATCCATATGCAGATGGGGATCCTGCTTGGGCCCCCAAAAATTACATCGAGAAAGGTAGGTTACAGTCATCGTTGAACTGCTGTAGAGGGTAAGAGCTACTAAGTATAGTATTTTAGAGCCATAAAGAACACCAAGTCCAGCGTTTCTCCACCTTGAGAACAGCTTTACCAGCCAAGATGATTTAGTTCCTGTACATTCCCAATATAAAGTGAGGATTCTTTATTTTCTCTTTATTTTTTAATTAGAGTATAGTTGATTTACAATGTGGTGGTGGTGTTAGTTTCAGGTGTACAGCAGAGTGATTTGATAGCTGTATATATTGCAAAATGAAATAGTTTAAACTTGCCAGCCATTCAGTCTTGTCACAACTACTCAACCCCACTGTTGTAGCATAGAAGCCGTCGTGGGGACTTGCCCGGCCGCCCAGTGGTTAGGACTCGGCGCTTTCACCGCTGAGGGTCCCATTCAGTCCCTGGTTGGGGAACTGAGGTCCCATAAGCCACGCAGTGCAGCCAAACAAAAAGGAAAAAGCAGTCGTAGCACACAAGTGAACGGGCACGGCTGTGCCCCGGCAAAATTTCACGGACAAACAGAGGCACCGGCTTGGATTTGGCCATGGGCCACTGCTTGCAGACTCCTGGTCTAAACCAGAGAGTTTTAGTATTTAGTAGGGTATTTAGTAGGGTTAGAGTCCAAGCCTTCAATAGTCACCTTTGTAAATCACAAGATGACTAAAACCTGGTTTAATAGGAGTTCAGTTGAATATGTTAACCCAGCAGTATGACATGACTGTTCCAGAAGTCAGATTCTTAGGGTACATTAGCTGAACTTCAACCTAATATGTACAAACCTGATAATATTCACTTATATTAGACCAGTATTATGTTTAATTTTGAGTACCATATTTCAGGATCTTGCAAACAAGAATGCCTTCAGAGGAGGATATTCAGGAGGCTGAAATATCTAGAAAGTACATCTATAAAAAGAAACAGCTGAAAGCACTGTTTTTAAGTTGAGGAAAAAGATTTCAGAGGGACTAGACAGCTATTTTCAAATTTTTATCATGTAGATAGATGTAGATAAGAATATTAGATTTCTATTTCCAAAGAACCCTACGGTAAGTACATACAGAAGGGAGAGTTTAGATCTTTATGTGGAGTTAGGGTCCTGGAGACAGAATGGACATTGAATGGTTAAATACTCAGCAGTGAGAGTTATTAAATGAGAGAATATATGCACTGGGGGAGGGGAAGTTAGGTGGGACTAGGTTTCATTTACAGAGGGGATTTGGAAAATAGAAACAATTAATTTGACACAGTGTTTTTATCAGCTCTTTGTACAAGTAGAACTAAGAACCCGAGGAAATAATATTTTCATTTTGCTGAATGACTTTGAGGGTATCAGGTGTTGTCATGATCAGTTTAAAAGTCATCTATACCACTCAAAATGTGACTCTGAATACAAAGAAAATGTTTCTCCCTAGCAGTCACTCGGTTTTCTTGGGTGGTTATTTAGCCAAAATATCAGGATAATAATTTAACATTATTTATTCTGTATGTTTTGGTGTTTTTAAGACTGGTATGTTAAGTGAGCTTGTGATCACAATACTGTGATTCTGCTACAGGATTAAAATGGAGAATGGACTTGTTGAATTTACTTCATATACTGTTTTGTAAAGGGGAAAAAAGATTGCCTGTTTCAGTTTAGCAAATGATGCTGTGGATCAGTACTTCACGTCTCTTCCTTATTATAATTCACTGGTTCAGGATAATTATGGGGCAAAGCCACCTTTCTTAAGGGAAAAATGAGTTCTAGAAGATCTTAAATGTCTTAAAAACACTCTATTTTAAGAAAAACACTACCTGAGGTAAGTTAATGAAAAAAAATTTGTATGACATACTGTTTCACATATACTAGAAAATTACATATTTCAGAATTATGTTGTAAAGACAGAGGAAGGAATAATTAAATTCATAAACCAATAGTTTGGAAAGCTGGTAGTTGTTTGATGCCTTTCCTTTCCACAACACTGTTTGCAAAGGAAGTGGATATTTTGAACTCAGCATAATCACAGAATTGCCAAATGGTTCTCTAAGTCTTAATTAATGAGTCTTTACTCACCTATTTCCCCTTTAAAAATAGAAATTCTTGTTGACCTTTAAGGGGGGTGTGTGTGTGTGTGTATGTATATTTAAATCTAGGTACAGCCCCATAAACTACGTGAATATTCTCCTGCGATGGGCAGGATATTTACCTCCCAGTATATGTATATTTTTAAATTAGATGGTTGTTACCTGGTTTACTGATTGGCTATGCAGCTTTGCTCACTAGTTATTTTGAAAAATGGTGCTTTGCATGTGGTTGGCACTTAGTAGATATTTGAACGAATGAATTGAAACATCTAATAAATCCTAAAATTCAGAGATCTTTCCTACATAGGTTGGTAGAAACTCTTGACTTCTCTAATTTAGTTGTCAGTTTGGCCCGAAGATCAAGCTAGTGATTTAGTAGCCATGGTTGGCTACTTGACCTACCTGGATATATAGATTTAGGAATTAAGACTTTTCATTAAAATAGTTGGGTTGGCTATACTGTTAATTGGCATTACATTTTAAAATTCGATTAAATGTTGGATATAGTGCACTGACATGGTATTTCAACTCTTTTCTCCATAGTTGTGGCAATATATGATTATACAAAAGACAAGGATGATGAGCTATCATTTATGGAGGGTGCAATCATCTATGTAATAAAGAAGAACGATGATGGCTGGTATGAAGGAGTCTGCAATCGAGTGACTGGTCTGTTCCCTGGGAACTATGTTGAATCGATCATGCACTATACTGATTAAATTTTTGCTTTTGAAGTAGGTTCTTATTATCACTCAGTCATACTGTGGGACTATTACGATTAACAGGATTGTCTTTAAATGTTTTAAAATGTGCCCGTATGTTCAGGACATGCTGTTTTATTGGTATAATTGAATGTCTACCTGTAAGCATAAATCTGAGGCAGTTGGTGTATTGCTAAACAGCAATCTATACAAGAGGCTGTCTGTCACTGATTGTGCTTATATACTTACTTACACATTGTTAACTTCATGACCAGCCTAAATATTCTGGGGGTGTGGGGTATAATATTTCACAAATCATGACTCAGATTGTGCCATTACATGTTTCAGTGCAGCATGGTTTCTAACGCTCTGTCAGACTAATATTAAAATCAGAAAACTTAAATGCTGGTGCTGGTCATACTTTTTGTTTAGACTCTCTCATTCTTGAAATATACTGTTTGTTTAAAGCATGCATACAAATTTATGTATTGAAATATACTTAACAAAATCCAAGATGCTTCCAATTTGTGTAATACTTACTTGGAGTACTCGTACTTAGGTCTCTTGAAATGAATTGAGTCTCTAAGATCTCCATGTGAAACAAAGACAATTGGGTTACCTGTAGTCTTGTCATTTGTACCGAAGTTTTTTAATGAGTGAATTTGCATTATAAATTTTGTCCATTCATAAATACGTAAGTGAACCAAAGGTTTTTGTCCTTTCCTTCACTGGTTTGCTTTAAAAAAAAAATAAAAGATACTGAATTATGGTTCTATTTTCTCAATATATTAACTTGGAAAAAAAATTTTAGCCTTCTCTCAACCTATCCCAACAGCAGTGGCTGATTTTTGTAGAATTTAAAATCTGAGATGGTTATTTACAAGTCAGTCTACTGAATTCCTTTTCTAGAGTAACTTTTTCAAAGCTAAGAAAATGTGTCGAAGTGCACATGCTGTAGGTAAAATTCTTAAGGATTGCTCTATCAGTCAGTCCTTTGGTTTTCCAGTGGACTGTGATATACTGGTTCAATGAAAGGAAATAATTATCTTTTACATATTTTTTTGGTAGAAGTGGATGCGATTGATTTTTGAATATGCACTATTTAACCCATTACCTGGCACTAGCAACATAAAAAGATTTTAAAAATAAAATAATTGGGGAAAAAAGGTGCACCATGTATTAATCATTGAACAGGGATATACCTGACCAACAGATTTGTATTATCTTTTGACATAACTGAAATGCAACACGTGCACTTTGTGTGTCTCCTCTTAACTTAAGGGAGGGTTAGAGGGATGTTTTCTCTTCTTATCGTGTGTATAATTCCATACTGCCTAGGATATTAAAGTAGAGCACTCAGTTGTGGGTTTCTGTGTATTGAGGATTTGTTTGGATTTCAAATTACTGTTAGGTACTGGGCATTACAGATAACAGCATAGTAAATGGTAAGACTAGTGCAAAACGTTTATTTCTGAAAATTAAAGACCATTATTGTTACCAAATCAATGTGACTGTTGAATATGCATTTTGCCTTTGTTAATTTTAAACATGATTTCAGTATCACTATTGATCAGTTACCTTCTTCAGCTTTTAGAGTGGACTGTTCTCTTAATTTTGTATATAACCTGTTGTCTAAATTTTATGTACAGTCTTTTATAATAAACCATTCTCCTATATGAAATTTTGGATACTGTTAAAATCTAACTAATGTGGATTGAAATGTAGACTTCACAGTTTTATGATCTTTACTCCTATGGTGAAACAAGATAAACCATTTGAATTTTAACATTGATTATTTATTTGTGTAATGGCTTCACATGTGGATATTAACCGTGTAAACAATACCACATCTAACCATCAAGTACCGCGATTAGAGTTTACAAGACTAGAATGACAGATTCAGATGGTTTAATTACATTTAAAAAGTTTTCTGAAAAACTTTGCCAATAAAAAAAAGTCCCATTAATAAGGTGGAAATGATTTTTTTAAATGATTTTTTGGTTACCTGCACATGAAGCAAAGTATACTCCACAAAATTCTTTAGGCACAGTCTGGTAAAATAGCTGCCAGGAATAACAGAAAGAGTTGTCATTTATCTCTTGTGAGCACAATTTCTGAAAGTTGTATGAGGGCGTCTCTTTCTGGGGATGGTCGAAGTTTACTGATCTCTCTCACTGCTTCACGGCAGTACCGCTGGGCGAGGTAGGTTGTCTGCTGCACACCATCGCTCTGCGGGACACGGGACAAAATACAACAGAACAGATGCATGTCACCCACTGGGGTCAGCTCTTAAAATTCCTGCTATATGAATTAAAACATACTTTTGAGATCCGGTAGTGAAGAGCCGAACTGTGTTTCAAATGTTGTCTCTCCAACTCAGAGCTTCCTCCGCCCACTTCCTTTAGGGCCCCTTTCTTAGACGGAAGCACGTTTTTATTCTATTAGCATGCCAAGCAGTGAACTCATTAATATCAAGTAACCTTCTGTTTCCCCCTATTTTTCATTTAAGCATTAGAGTTTTTAAAAAGTTCTACATATATTAAAATCTATACAGTAAAATTCCAAGTGAAAGTTAACACACATACATGATAAATAAAAGTACAGAAGAGCTTACGATGAAAAGCAACAGTTCCCTTCTTCCAAAGGCACCAGTTTTATCTGTTGGTTTTAATGTTTCAATTCGTAATTTTAGTTGTTATCTATTGCCTTTCTGCTAAGAAAGACAAGGATTTAGCCCACCCATACTGTCTCCTAATTTGACCACTGCCTGCTGTCTTTAGTTCTAATACAGATTACTGTTGTCACATCATGTGGCATCGACTTCTGGCTTCATCTTTAAGATGAGGACACCAGTGCTCCTTCTCTTTCCTCTGTCTTTACACTAGAGACTTGCATTCCATTCTGTACCCATGTTTTTATGTTGGTTCTTTCTTTCTAAAAGCTAAACACTAATAAAATAATTACATTTACTATTTCCATTATGTCAAAATATTTACTGCAGAATCTAGACATGTACTGTGATTTTATTTCCTTCTCCATGGTTCCCTCTGTCATTCAAAACAGAATATTTGTAGCATCATGGTTGAGAGACCTCTGGTTTTCTGAACCAAGTTACACAAAATATGACTCAAAATACGACACGTTTTAGTGTGCTTCGCCTTACTGTACGGAAGCTCACTTCTGAATATAATTGCCTCCTTCTCTTCGTTACTTAGACTGACTGCTTTGTAGCTCTGCCGTACAGCTGCCATCACAGGATGACTTTTCATTGAACTCTGGTTCATTCCACTGGTTTCAGTACCCATGTCTTTCTCTTTTTGGTGTTTCCACGGTTCTGTTGCACATCAGCAAATAACTTACCCAGAATCTGTGTACTGGAAGTCAACTTTTGCGTTCTCTGTATGACAGTGACATTGGCCTTCCTACTTAGTGGATGGTTTACTGGATACAGATTCTAGGTTGAAAGCGTTTCCTCATTTGGACGGCCTTGCTCACTGCCCTCTAGAGTCCAGGGTTTCGCTGCACCCTGAGCCAGTACTGAACTTTTCCTTTTGTAGGTGACCACCTTTTTTTCTGATTTTTGTTTTTCGAGTCTCTTCCTGAAATATTTGTCGCATGATTGTACTGATCCTGTTAAGAGCCTTTCGCATTTTCTTCTACTGCTGTTTTCATTTTGAAGACTTCCTCAATGTCACATTCCAATACTTCTTCGGAGTTGGCTTTTCACATTCATTTAAAATTTCTTAGAGCTCGTTCTTTATTCACTGTTTTTTAGAAAATATTATCCTGTTCTTGTTTCATGAATGCAGTATTTTTGAATCCCCCTATTATTTTTCCTGAGTCTGTTTAACTTGGTCTCACTCTTTCATTCAGTGAGCTTTAATCAACTATTTAGCAATCCTACTAAATAAACCCGACTTGTCCATTCATATTTAGTGAGGGAATAGGGGCTAGGAGCCCTGCGGCTGAACAGGCAGCTGGAGTTCACAGGTCTTTGGAACATTCCTGTGGACTTGTTGCCTAAATGCACTTCTGCCCAGGCTTGCTGGAACTTCAGCGTGTGGTATAAGAGCCACAGTTAATTTCCCTCTTTTCAGTCCCACTTCTCACTTTAGCCATCAGTAACATCATTATTTCTGAAGCCATGACCACTCCCAGGTATACTGCCTTCTTTATCAGCTCCCGCTGCCCTCACACTGAGTTTTTAATAGTACAGCCAAACTACCCTCTCAAAAGGTGGTAGCCATAGCACATTATGATTAACCATATAGAGAGTTAAGGGGTTTTGCTTTGTGGAAATTTAAAAAATCTGAAAGGTAATTACTTGGAATTCTTTCAAGTATTTGACTAACGACAGATCTCAGACTACGACTGCTTACTAAAAATTGCTCACTCTCTCTCATTCATGAGACCTATTGGCCCCAAACAGCTCATTCACAAAATACAGTGATCCAAACTGAAAATGTGCAAAAAGATCTGGCTTCCACAGAAAAGTTCTGAGGATATGTGGTGCTATATCTGAAATAAGCTTATAGCCCCTGAAGGTTAAAGTTTAATTTGCTATGTTGGTTTAAAATTTTTTCAAAGGTACCGTTTCTTTATTCGCACATTTACTGCAGTTATGTAGGATGGACGAGAAAAGCCCAGTTTCCTAAGGCTCGGACAGGAGGGGAGTCTGGTGACGGGAGGGCAGCAGAGCTGCTGTGGTGGACGCGGGGGAGACTGGCTGCAAACCAATAGGCCTTACCCCTGACTGCACGTGGGAACCCCTTAGAGCTTCCCCAAAATGTTAGCGTCCAAGCCCCACCCAAGGCCAATTACATTAGAATGGGAAGACTTCTAGAAGAAAAATGCATAATATAACTTTTTCCTTCTCAGTTTTTGCCAAATCAAGAATTGATCAAACTTGGTCTGTGTCAAAAATTCGTGACGTTATTTGTTTAAAGAACTGTTCTGCCACACTGTACCTGCTGTTGCCTTCTTTTTGAAATCCTCTCACCTGTAATACATATTGTCTCGCTCTGTCCACATCTCCTGGTGAACTGAACCGTCTCATTATCATAGCATTCATTTCTGGGAACTAACCAGAAAGAAAGAAAATCTATTTAATGCTCTTGGAAGAAATCAAATGTTCAAACACTAGTAGGTAAAAACAGGTAAAAAGATCCGCAAAAGTGAGTAAATGTTTAAGTGATGGGGGCGGGGGAGCAGTAAATAGCGATTAAAAGCAGCAGAGCTAAGAGGACGCCCGTTTCCGGGTCCAGGGACGAGCTGGTGCACAAGAGGGGCAGCCGCTGATCCATGTTCCCTTCACTGTTCTGTTGTATCCCTGATCCAGGGCCGAGTCAGAGAGGAGGCGCAAGCGTTCACCTCTAAAATCTCCTTACTGGCTTCTCTTATGGCTCTCAGCTTTAGGGGCCTACCGGGCCTCTCCCCCGAGGTTTCTAATTAAGTAGCACTGGGGCCCGAGTGTGCACTTCTAACATGTCCCCAGATGCTTCTGGTCCTGCTGGTCTCTGCTGACAAATTAGAACCACTGGCCTAAGAAGGTGGACAATCTGCTTTTAGTTTGAAACTGAGTGACAACCGAAGGCTACTGAGGTCTTTGAGCAGAGGGAATCACAGGCAGAGCTCCGCGAGGCGGCCCGTGGAGGGGACAAGGGCAGCGTGGCTCGACACCACCGGCCCTGGAGTCATGTGACCCTGCGTCATAGTTTGAAAAACTTCAGTCATTTCTAATATGCAGCCAAGGTTGAGAACCATCGAATTAGAGACAGAGGTAGAAGCAGCAGCCGGGTTACTGGAGTAAATTCTAAAGACCAGTGGTAAGCTGATGGCAATAAGAGGAAAATAGAAGACAGGTACAAGACGCATTGAAGACAAAATCTATACTCTACAGTACTTGGCAGCAAGGTAGGAGAACTGTCACCATGATCGGACTTGGGAAGCCAGGACACCAAACCACTTCACTGTCTAGCCTTGAGCTCTAGTCCTGGTGCTGCCACAGCTGAGCCCCTCAGCCTGCTCATCTGTGTTAGGAAGGGGCTGAGCTACCTGATCAGAAATCTCTTAGTTCTACCAGCTTACGGGTCCATGAAATAAGAGGTTAAGAGGGGTCTGGTTCTGGCTGCGGCAGTGTTCACAGCAGCTGCCAGCGCTTCCCTGGCAGTGAGCCCGAGGGATGAAAGCAATTGTGGTCCTATAGCCACCGCCTCGGTATTAGTAATCCTAGAAGGAAAAATAGGGCAGAGAGAGAAAAGTCTCAACTAGATGATGGCAAATGAGGAATTAAGAATGTTCCTTTCAGAGCAAAGTACGTGTCCAAACAAAGCAGAGGCTGCTAGTAACATCCTTATGAAATTTACAGAGCCGGCAACTGGTCAGTTCTTAAAACCAGTAATTAGTTTTAGGTACTGGCCTTTTAAGAATAAAAACTGAAGTTTCATAGGAAACAAATCAGGAAAGCTCAAATCAGTTTTACTGGTCAAAAGTCAAATCAAGTAGGCATTGGTCTTAGTTTCTTAATACCACATTTCAAAATTGGATTTCTATAAGGCTGTATGTATATCCTCAAAGCTAATGTGATACTGTCCTGGGCATCTGGTAAAATTACCATTTTTAGGGTAGGTGAGCTTTTTCTGCAGCACCAACAACAATGGTAAAATGTGCTGACTGGGTGGTTTCTGATTCCTTTTACTATAAAAAGCACTGAGAAAGCAAAATTTGAAAAAAAACAATTTTTTTCCTTCATTGAGTGTGACTACATCCTTCCTTTGACACATGTAGTGTGTACAATCTTAATGTGCAAATATCAATACCAAACTCTTCCCTGAGGCACTCCCCTGTCCCCAGAATGTGTGAGAAGAAATGAGAAACGTTAACAGGCAGGAGAACACAGGCCTGCCCGTAGATGTGCTGAGAAATAAAGTTCCTGTTGGCCTAGGCTCTGATTTTACGAGTAGGAAAATCACCCGTGGATGAATCAGAGTCCAACTGTGAAATCTGTCCTTAAACTCACAACAAAGGCAATCAGTAAACTGTAGTGAGCTTGTTACTCAAGCAGAACTTGGGTGACTCTAAGGCCCCAACAGTCACAGCGAGCAGAAGCCCGTGCAGCTGGTGCGGGGCTGGTGCTGGTGACAGCAGTGGAAGCATGACTACAGGCTGACATTTAGATCTGCTGACTGATCGCAGAAGGAAGGAGAGAGCTTTAAAAGGGTATCTGGGAACTAATGGAATCTCACCAAAAAAAAGAAAACACTTCCATTTGGTTTCTGAAGATCTTGAAATCCAGTCTGTATTCTTTAAAGGTTTACTTTAACATAAGGTTTTTGTTTTTATAGACAGTATGTGTACACATATACTTGGAAGGACAGTCATCTCTGGGACCTCCCAGCAATCCAGAAGCTTTTCTTAAATACCCTGTTGTCAAGAAACCCCTTCAGAGAGAGGTCAAAAACAGTGAATTCCAGACAGAGTTTCTATCAACAAACTCCAATTTCAAGACAACCCAGCCTGCTAAATGAAAGAGGGAAAGTGGTTTCCCAAGGTTGCCTGTCTTGGTCCAGTGAAACTCCATGTTCATAAGCAGAAAAGCTCAAAGACTAATTTATCTAATCTGCAAATGAAACTCACCTACCTATGGAGAAAGATGACAGACATCTTGCCACTACTCCACTAAACGGGCAGGTTAAGGACAAATACTGAAGGCCGACACTGAGACTCCTCTGAAGTGTCGTCAGTGCCTTTTCAGTGCGGGATCAGCCAGTCCTCTGCTCTGGGCGGCCTCCCAGGGTTCAGGCCCATGGGGCACTTGCGCTGATCGCCACGAGCAGAGGCAGTAACACTGCAGCCTGTGGTGAAACGACACTGGTCTTTGAAGACATGGAGTGTTTAATTGCCTGTTGTGCTGTTTACCAGAGGTTTCATTCTGGCCAAGTTTTGAGCATCACTTTCTTACTTGTAGAAGGCACATAATACCTACTACAAAAAGAAGTTGTGAGATCAGAGTTAACAAACAAAAGAATCCTTTGCAAATTATAAAAACAATGCATTTTCATTAAATGGAGATATGGCACGTTCTCATGCTATTTTGGGGACTTGTTTTACCTCAATCAATCTTAGCTCCAGAATCTTGACAAATTTCTGACCAAGAACCTAATTTTTGACAGTATAATCTGCTGTAGAGCCTAAACTTGATGTTATAGTTGAAAAGAACTTAGACGCATCTGCCCTAACTTTTGGCCCATGTGCCGTGAGACAGAACAATCAGTCTGCTTAGGAAACAAGTCCTGTCCAGAGCCGCGTCCTGCTCGGCCTCATTTCTAAGGCTGCACGTCCCTACTGCCTTCTGGACAGACAGGAAAAGCGCTGTCTGGTGAGGGTGAGTATGTGCCTTGTGATGCTGGGATTTCCCAGTGATACACACAGAACTGTGGTTTGGGACACTGGAAGCTTTTGTTTGTTCCTTTTCCTTGCCTTTTTAAACCATCATTTTTTAATCTCTTGTACATAACTGACAAGTCCATCTGTAGGAGCAGTCCATTCCCCCGACTTTGCCCCTCCGTATCTGAACACAGAATTAGTCATACTCTTTTGTGTAGAGAAAAGCAAATGCATTTCTTTTGAAATATGTTCGTAGTGAAACACAATCAGAAGAGGCAAACATTCTCAGTCATCTTAAAATTGAAGCAGGACTCAGCTGTTAACTTAGTATCACAGGGCTCATGACAATTATTTATACTTGTAAAGATTTCTATCAGCACAGCCCCCAAGGCTTTTTAGTAGATGCAGCCTTCTTCAGGGAAAGGTGCCTTCCTCAGGCATCCTGATAACCCCAGGGCTGCAGCAGCTCAGTGCAGCCGGCCCAGCTTGTTTTCCTTATTCACATTTCCTCACCAGGGCCTGGGGAACAGACTCATGTCTGCAGCTATGCACGCGGCAGCCTGCGCCTTGTCTTCCGAATCTGAGGATGCCTTACATTTACGTGGCTCGTGAATCCTCTGCTTTTTTTGTGGGTTAATGGTAAAAAAAAAAAAAAAAAAAAAAAATGTCCCTTACTCATGCTTTAATGCACACAAAGGGATTTGACAGATTTTTGCCACAACACGGCACACGTATGAAATACTCTTCTTGAGTTCTGGGTGGGCGAGTCAGTCTGTGTGGGAGAAAGGAGCCGCTCCTAGCAGCCCTTGCACTTCTCCACATTCCACAAGAAACCTGGTCTGGTTATGGTAAAAAAAAAAAAAAAAAAAAAAAAAATGTCCCTTACTCATGCTTTAATGCACACAAAGGGATTTGACAGATTTTTGCCACAACACGGCACACGTATGAAATACTCTTCTTGAGTTCTGGGTGGGCGAGTCAGTCTGTGTGGGAGAAAGGAGCCGCTCCTAGCAGCCCTTGCACTTCTCACCTCTGCCTCAATGTCCTGAGAGGCTGCCCAGAGCCTGGTCACCAGCACCTCCATTCCCTGCCCTCATTCCTGGGTTGACTGCTGTCCGTTACTGGGCCGCCCAAGGTAAGCGGCCCAGCCCCCAAGCATCAGCCTCCTCTGAGGGTCACCCTGTTTATGGCTCTACTAGATAGTGACTAAAAGATGACCTCTCCTTTCTTGCACCAGCAACTGATCTAAAGCAAGGTTTCTGTAATTTCAAAATGGAATCATAGAGGTCTGTAGAAGACATGATTTATTTTTGTAAATTTTGAGAAAGAATAGAGGCAAAATCTTCAGAAGACTCAAAGTTACAAAATTTTAGATCAAAGAGCTAATTTCTGATTTCATGGCATGGCAATGACCATTTTACTGCTTTGCTCAATAACATTAAATACTACTAAGATGAAAATCTATTAAAAAGCTGTCCAAATACCAGCTATCAAAGAGCATCCGGCACAGCCAGAAGCAGCGTGGCCAGGGGCCAAAGCAGGTTCTGGAAACGTCTGCCTTGCAAGTCACCACAGCATCTCTGAAGCTTCTCCTCAGCTTTTCATCCATATTAAGGAGAATATAAAGGTAGCTTAACTTACTTCCTTAATTGACAGCCCCTCAACCTGGAGAAAGGAGGAATTATGTGGTTCTAGTGCATTCCACTGACTTCTTGACATTTTTGAGGCAATGGCTGAGGCTCTCTGAGAGCAGCAAACAGTCCCATTAAACTTCTAGAACTGGAGAATTTCTCATGCTTGGAGGCCTTCCTATGCCTGTTTAAGGGGCTCTGAGGCACAGCCAAAGTCCAGCCCTATCATCAAGATGTAGACACCATCCGCCTTGTCAGTGCCCAGAACACACGGAAAGAGTCACAATGCTTCCTTACACGCACACAGTGCTTAAGTTACATAGTATCTGCATGAACATCATCTCACTTAATCCTCACAATGACCTTGGGAGGAAGGCTGTCATCTTCTCAATGTTACAGATAAGGAAACGGACAGAGTTTAGACGTGGAATGACTCGCCTGGACACCTCAGTCCTGGAACTAGGATCAAATCTAGAGCTGTGGTCTCTTAGAAATGCTTTCCATCTCCTCATCTAACCTTCCCATCAGCCATGCCTGGAAGGTCCTGGTCCTGCAGGGCTTCTCAGCAATGTGTCCAAGGGAGTTCACAAAACCTACCTGCTAGGACTTCCCTGGTGGCACAGTGGTTAGGAATCTGCCTGCCAATGTAGGGGACACAGGTTCAAGCCCTGGTCCAGGAAGATCTCACATGCCGCGGAGCAACTAAGCCCGTGAGCCACAACTACTGAAGCCCACGTGCCTAGAGCCCATGCTCCTCAACAAGAGAAGTCACCACAATGAGAAGCCCCTGCACCACAACAAAGAGTAGCCCTCCCTCGCCGCAACTAGAGAAAGCCTGTGCACACGGCAACGAAAACCCAATGCAGCCCAAAAAAACCTACCTGCTGACAAGCAAATAAGACGGGACCGGTGGCTAACCCGAGCTTCAGGTCGGCTGAGGTCGGCTTGCCCATCCGGTCAGAACACGAGGTGAAGTCCAGGACATCATCTATTAGCTGGAAAGGGAGAAAGGGCTGTCACAAGCACCACCATACCAGTGTCCCCGCCACCCTGCCAGCTGGACCAACAGGCCGCACTCTTACAAAGCAGCGGACCAACCTGAAAAGCGAGTCCCACGTTTTTTCCGTATTGATAGGCAATTTCATGTACCACTGGGTCAGGGCATCCCAGGACAGAGACCTGAAACAGAGGATCCTGAGATAGGCCGCTGGCAGGGCAGCAGCCCTGGAGGGGGAGTCATGCCTCCTTCCTCTTAGAAAAGAGGCAGTGAGGCTGGATTATGTGCAGTCAGGAGAGACTGCTATCAGGAGACCAAACACGTACAAAGTACCTGTGTTTCAAACGTTTGTAATGAAAGGATTTCAGCCTCAGATTGTTTTCTTGAACTTTAAGAAAACTCCCCCCCCCCCC
>NW_006799027.1:2317948-2337303 GCF_000442215.2 Lipotes vexillifer | reverse complement strand
CCCCCCCCCCCCAGCCCCGCTTCTTTCACAGGATAAGCCATCTTTCCCACTGCTTAGAGAAAACTGAGTTACAACTAGACCAGTTCTGCTGGTCAGCCTTTTTGACATGCAAATGAAAGAGACTCCAGTATTTGAAATGCTGGCTTCCAGCACTCAGCAAACCTCGCCCAACTGTTGGCATTATTTTTATTTTTCTACCGACTTACCCTTGTTTTAGGGATAGATATCTAATCTGATCTAATTGTACACAGGATGTTGCCATGTTTATTTCCCCATTTGTAGTCCTTTCTTATAATAATTTTTGGTGATTTCACTTAATTCTGAAATGCTATTATTTCTTGATGTGTCTGTAATAGCCTCAAGTCTCATGGCCCTGTTCCTACTGTTTCCATTTTTCTCTCATAAGAAGTCATGTAACTGTATAAAAGCCTTTTTTTCCCCCTTTCCAGTGGGGGAGAAATAGGACTTCTAAGTCTTCTGTAAAACTCCAAAAAACCCAGCTGGCACTGGCCACTCAGTGCATTTCCCGCTGCTCTGCTAAGCATGCAAAGCAGGCAGGCCCGGCCACATTTCAGAGAACAGAGATGGTAAAAACCAAAATGGGGGTGGGGGCGGGGGAGGAGAGGGACCCTCCCCTACTGGAGAGGGAAGGTCTGTACTGACCCCCGGAGAGCCAGACGGCGCTCCTCTGGCCGCAGTCACCACGTGACCTCTGTGTGTCACTGAGTCTTTCTGCACTTCAGTTTCCTCATCTGTAAAACGCAGGCTCTTAAGTGCCTTTGCAGAGGGCTGCCGTGAGGAATACACGGGATGCTACCTGTAAACGCTCAGCACAGTGCCGGGCAGCTAGTTATAACTCCGTATGTCTGCTGTGACTGTGAACAGTCCTCCTCCCCTCCGCTGGATGCGGAAACAGGAGCCTGGAGAGTGTCCAGGCACCTCTGCTGCAGCCAGAGCACAGAACCTGCTCAGCCCTGAGAAGGTTTCCGATGACTGAATGAAGCCTGTGCCTGTATAATGTTTGGCCACACATCCTCGATAAAAAAGCGCACATCATAAAAGGCCAGGCGGCCCCTTACTTGAGTGAATAATAAACTCAACTGCTTTCACCAGCAAAGACCTTACCACCGGCAGGCAATGACCCACAGGCTGTAGGGAGGGATCTATGAGACCACCCAGGAGACAGTGTACAAATTTTGAAAGAAGAAATGCACCAACTTGTCTGAGAGAATGAGTGTATGGCAAGGCTTGGGCAGCCTGGGACACGCTGAGCTCAGAACACAATGACACCCCCTTCCAGGCAGAAATAACTCATAAAGCAATTCTGTAGACAGGGTAATGCTATTTCCTCAACACAAAGCAGCATAGAAATGCAAACTTCCTTCCTGAGAAGTCAAAGATTTTTTAAAACTCCATTCTATTTCTAAACTCAAAGAATTAAAATTTATGGAGTATATATGATGAGCACTTTACATTATCTTAGTTAAATTTCACAACATCCCGTAACTATTTCTTCTGCAGTTGATGACAGTAAAAGCTAACAATCACTGAGCACGCTCTATGGGCTGGGCGCTATTCTGATTTCTCCCATTTTAACTCACTGAGGAGGCAGCTCTGAGACACAGAGGGGACCAGACATTGCAGGACAAGGAGACGGTGGAGTCAGGACTGAGCCCAGGAGGTGTCCTCCAGAGACTCTTCTTCATCACTCGGCTACACTGCTTCCAATGGGCCTCAAAGTCAAGGCTCAGAGAGGCCAAGTCACGTGGCCCAGGACGCATAAAGCCTTGAGGTCTGCCTGCGCTGCCCGCTGCGGCTCACAGGCGCGGACACAGAAGCCCGCTACTCCTCAGCGGGCAGCTTCCGGCCCCCAGGCTGGGAAGGGACATTTCTGCTCGATGTCCAGCAGTGCAGAGCAAAGAGCACCCCTCACCCCTGCAGAGGCCTGCTCCCCCGACCCAGGTGCAGACTGTCTGGATCTGTCCTACCCAACCAGGAAAGGCAGAAGCGATGCAACCCCCAAAACGGAAAAGAGGCGTGCTGCTGGAAATGAATGCTTCTTGTCCTTAGCATCACAGAGATGCCTCACATCTTTCTGGAGAAGGGTGGAGAACAAAGAGCGACTCGGTAAAAGAAAGCAGAGCGCAGCTAACTGTTCTGTCTGAAGCAGGCCCGCAGCCAGGCCACGTGGTGCACACGTGTGTCTTTGGGGGGAAGGTCCACACCTTTCAGGAGACTCTCCTACACCTTGCCTCAAAAAGGTCAGAGAGTCCTGTTTACACTGGCAGGGGCACAGCACTTGACATTTATCAAGCATCTCTATCTTTAAAGGGTGTGTTTACACCACCATAAGAGTTAATATACGTACTGTGGTATTATTTATTAAAAATAATGGAGGGACTTCCCGGGTGGCGCAGTAGTTAAGAATCGGCCACCAATGCAGGGGACATGGGTTCGATCCCTGGTCCAGGAAGATCTCACATGCCGCAGAGCAACTAAGCATGTGCACCGTAACTACTGAGCCTGCGCTCTAGAGCCCACGAGCCACAGCTACTGAGCCCACGTGCCGCAACTACTGAAGCCCGCACGCCTAGAGCCTGTGCTCCACAACGAGAAGCCACTGCAATGAGAAGCCTGCGCACCACAACGAAGAGCAGCCCCTGGCTCACTGCAACTAGAAAAAGCCCACGCACAGCAATGAAGACCCAACGCAGCCAAAATAAATAAATTATTTAAAAAATAACAATAATAAATAAATTAAAATAATGGAGATTATTGGAGCTCTACCATTACATAAAAAATACCAAAACAGGTTGTTGTCAGAAACCAATGGAAAATATTGTGAGAAAACATTTTCAACATAGTTATCACAGATGATGGGCTAATATTCTTAATATATAAAGATCTCTTTAAAACTGAGAGGGAAAAAAGACCAACCACCCATTAGAAAAATGGGCAAAAGACATGAGTAGACAATTCACAAAAATTAAAGACATAAAAACGGCCCTTTAAGGATCTTAAAAGGAGTTCCACTTCACTCAGAAAGGAGAGATGTAAATTAAAACCCCACTGTAATACCATTTCTCATCTATCAGACGGTCAAATATTAAAGTCTGAGGCCACATTCAGTTAGTGTGGCTGGAGGGAAACAGGCAAGACCTGCCCCCTAAACTGCTGGTAGAAACGCATACGCACAGCCCTCATGGAGGGAAGTTTGATAGATTCTAACAAAACCACATACACCATTACTTTAAAACAGAGCCCAAAGGCACACCTCTAACGACACAAAAATACATCTGCACAAGCTTAGTCACTGCAGTGTTATTTGTAGTTATATCAGAAATCGGGATGTCCGTATATAGGAATGCTGAGTAAACCATGCCATATCCACATGGTGGGATACGATGCAGCTGTTTAAAAAGAGGAAGAGTCTACAAATCGGCATGGACTGACATCCATTGTATACTGTTAACTGCAGAAAGCAAATGCAAAAGCAACACAGAAAGCAGTAGAGTATAATACTGATTTTTGTTGTAAGAAAGAAGGGGAAATAACATATATGTATGTGCTCACTTGTGTAAAAAGAAACACAGGAAGGAGGAAGCAGACACTAAGGAGACTGGTGACTTACAGGGTGGGTGGAAAGGATCGGGTACGGCCAGGGTGAAAGGGATGAGCAGGGCAGTCACCTCTTGTACACTTGACTTCCGGAGCCACGTTAATACTTCACACGCTAGAAACAACAATCACCTCGAAACCAAAGCACAAAATCAGTCAGAATGGAAGGGAATCCCTAAAATGGAATAAAAAGGAACCGAACTATATTTCAAATAATAAAACCACTGCAGCGAGACAGGGAGAAAGGTAAATTTTGAACACAGAACTGTGACAATGTTATCCTCAAGCTAAAGACAAAAGGAACTATAAATACTGAACTACTAGGTTTTTTCACAGAGATATGAGCCATCAACTTTTAACCCCGTATGGTATATTCTAGGATTGAGCAAATAAATATGTTGCAGAGAGTGGGGTCCACGTTTCTTACTTTTGGGGAAGGAAGTTACAAGTATGGAAAGACAGAATGTTGGTATAAATCATGAAACCTATAGTATGATAACAATATGGTACCTCAGGGGTTTGAATAAACACAGATGGGTAGAGAAAGACGTAGCTATACATATATCCACATACAGAGATTATACACACACAAATTCCCTAGCTCTGTCTACTGGGAGAGCCTAGGAGCAATGATACCCAGTGTCCAGGTCTTGATTTCTAAATACCATTCTCCACCAAAAGGAACCAGCACCCCTTGGAGAAATGATGGATCCCAGTGCTGGGGAGGACAAGACAAACTTGGAACATCTCCTGCCAGAAATTAAGGAAGTGCTGAAAGAATGACAGGGACAGATTAATAGGACACAGCAGTCAGGTTAAAGGGCCTTTCCCATTGGCCAAATATGGGACAACTGAGCATTAAAATAACAGTAATGGTTATAATCCATAGACTAAAATAGAACCCAAGAGTCCATATAGATAAGCTCTTCCTTAGAATAAAATACCAAGTCTACTGCAGAAGTGATGTGCAGAAGAAATGATGGAATTAAACTGTCATTTGGCAACTGTCTCAGGAAAGAATCACAAATAGATGTTAAAAGCAGAGTCAGAGTTTGATATGAAACAGAACCATTTACATAATCTCAAAATACTTCCCCAAATAGGGAAAAACAGTAAACTTAAATGGAAGAACCTGGTAGACATGACCTTAATCAAGTGATCAAAATGAACATACCGGTAACAGAACAAAGGGACATGGTGCACCTGGCCTCCCCATGTGATGACCTGAAGGAACGGCACTGCTTCTGTTGTGTGCCTGCCCCAAATTCACAACCTTGGACCCCATCTTGAGACATACCACACAAACCCAACCTGAGGGGCTCAACAACATAACTGGCCTGTACTCTTCAAGATATCAAGGTGATATAAGGACAAGGAGAGACTGAGGAACTGTTCCAGATTAGAAGAGACTGAAGATTCAGGACAGAGAGAGGAGCAAGATGGCAGAGCAGGAAGACGTGGCGCTCACCTCCCCCCACAAACACATAAAAATACACTGACATGTGGAACAATTCTCACAGGAAACCAACTGCAAACTGGCAGAAGATTTCATATACAACTAAAGCTACAAAAAAAGATCTCTACGTAACTGCACAGGCCAAAAAAAAAAAGGCATCAGGATGAAACTGGTGCCCCTGGGAGGGATGGTGAAGGAGGGCAGGCCCTCACCCTGGGGAGCCCCCCGTCTGCTGGGAGGTCCACTGGGACAGACAGAGGGGCTGGAGGGGCCTGGACTCTGCTCGTGAGGAGTGCATGTGTGCGGGCTTACCAGCAGTCACAGCCAAAGCGGGCACTGACACCTGCCACCTCACCACACTTCCCAGTCCAAAACACACACCAGACGGGGCTACTAGTATAAACAGAAGCTAGGCACTGAATCTCAGGAGGACGGGGTGGACGGGCCCTGGAGAGGACCTGGTCTAGTTGCATGGAGACAGCCGGGAGGGCCTGGTGCGAACCTCAGAGCCTACTGTCTGCGTGCATATAGCAGGGATGGGTCTGTCAGTGGTGGACTTGGTATGCAGACTTAGTGCACACACCGGGTGATGCCACAGAAATGCTCATCTTGGATGGACAGCCCCTGGGGAGGAGTATGCAGCAATTCGTTCCCCAGCAGCTATGCTCTGGTTTGCCCGCCCCACACCGCAGCTTGGAGCTGGTTCTGGGGCCAACAGGTCCTGTGAGAGGCAGATCAAGTCCCAGGCAGCAGCACAGCCACCTGCAGCCACAATGCCCCAGCCCTTAGCACCAGCCCACTCCACACCACAGCCTAGCACTAGGTCTGGGAAAAACACAACAGAGAAAGGGACATGACCTTGGGCTGCTTCTGGGCAGAGGTGCAGATGCCTGCACTGGTGGCGCATAGTTTCATGGTGGCCACATGGGCCTCACTTGCTTCAGCACTCACCTCCTTTGGAACAGAGCACACTCTCAAGGGCAACAGAGCCTTACTGAACCCAACCCTTAGGGCACCTACTCCAACACCTGGGGAGCAGACCTTGCCCCTGACAAGGCTGTGACAGCCACAGAGCAAAGAGGAGGTCCCGCCCAACTTCCAGTGCAGGCTCTGGTCACCACAACACCAATCACACCCCTTATCAAGGGGATAATAGCCAGCACACTCTGAGGAAAGACATGGCTGGCATCCACACCAAAAACAGGCCTCACACCAAAAATACTGGACTCACAGTCTACATGGGGACACTCCCACATAAAAGCACCTATTGAAGACCACAGTAGACAACTGATTCTCCTAAATTCGTAGAAACAGAGAAAGGTAAGCGAAATTGAAAAAAGCAGAGGAATTACTCCCAAAACAACAAGAGAAATACCCTGAAAAAACAACCAATAAAACAGAGCTCACCAGTCTACTAGACCCTGAGTTCAAAAAGGAGGTAATCAAAATGCTAAAGGAGTTAAGAAAAACTATTGAAAGAAATGCAGATCACCGTAACAAGGAACTAGAAACTGTAAAGAGGGACCAATCAAAATTAGACACATCATTTATCAAGATAAAAAACAATCTAGAAGCAGACTAAATGACACAGAACAAATATGTGATCTGGAAGACAGAATAATGGATATCACCCAATCAGAACAGCACACAGAAAGACAAATGAAAAAAAATGAAAGCAACATACGAGATCTAAGGGATAATATAAAGTGTGCCAACCTATGTATAATAGGGGTTCCTGAAGGAGAAGAGAGAGAGAAGGGGACCAAAAATGCATTTCAAAAAATTATGGCTGAAAACTTCCCAAACCTAAAGAAGGAAATAGATAGCCACGTACAGGAAACACAAATAATCCCAAACAAGATGAACCCAAACAGACCTACAACAAAACATATCACAATTAAAATGGCAAAAGTTAAAGCTAAAGAGAGCATTCTGAAAGCAGCAAGAGAAAAGCAGAGTCAGTTACAAGGGAACCCCCATATAAGGCTATCAGCTGATTTCTCTGTAGAATCTCTGCAGGCCAGAAGGGAGTGACATGATATATTCAAAGTCCTGAGAGGGAAAACCCACAATCTAGGGTACTTTAATCAGCAAGATTATCATTTAGAATAGAAGGAGAGAGAATGAATTTTTCAGACAAGCAAAAACTAAAAGCTCATCAATACTAAACCTACCCTAAAAGAAATACTGAAAGGCTTTCTCTAAATAGAAAAGCAAGAATCTATAGGAAAGAGAAAAACATAATAGGAAAGGCAAATATATAAAAGGACTGAAGATCACTTAAGACAGCACACAGATTAAAAAACAATCAAAAAATTTTGTAAAAATGATTATAACTACAATTAACAGCAAAACAATGAACATGAAGATGTAAAATAGGACATCAAAATCACAAAATGTGGGAGACAGGAGTAAAAAAATTTAGATCTTTCAGAATGTATTTGAACCTACCAGTCTAAAGTAAGTAGATACTGTTAGGAGTCTACATCCTTGAGCACCAGGGTAACCACAAATCAAAAACATACAACAGACTCACAAAAACCAAAAAAGAAAGGAACTCAAGCATAATACAAAAGAAAACCATGAAACCACAAAAGGAAAAACAAAAAGAAGAAATTATCAAACAAGAACTACAAAATCAACTGGAAAACAAGGTTTAAAATGGTACTAAATACATACTTGTCAATAATTACTTTAAATGTCAATGGACTAAATAAATGCTCCAGTCAAGACACAGAATGGCAGAATGGATAAAAAAAAAACCCAAAAACCTACAATATACTGCCTACAAGAGACTCACTTCAGAGCAAAAGACACACAGATTCAAAATGAGGGGATGAAAAAAGACATTTCATACAAATGGGAAGGACAAGAAAGAAGGCCTTTAAAGCCTGTTTTAATTTGAATTGAAGAGGCTCGTGTACTGAAAAAAAAAAAAAAAAAAAAAAAGAAAAAAAAAGAATCCACTTACCAATGCAGGGGAACCCCAAATGCCACGGAGCAACTAAGTCTGTGTGCCACAACTACTGAGCCTGAGCTCCAGGGCCCGGGGAGCCACAACTACTGAGCCTGCATGCCACAACTATTGAAGCCCACGTGCCTAGAGTCCGTGCTCCACAACAAGTGAAGCCACCATAATGAAAAGTCCATGCACTGCAACAATGAGTGGCTCCTGCTCGCCACAACTAGAGAAAGCCCACAGAGCAACGAAGACCCAATGCAGCCATAAATAAATAAATTTATTTTTTTAAAAAATCAATAAAACCATGAGCTGGTTTTTTGAAAAGATAAACAATATCAACAAGCCTCTAGCCAGGAATCACCAAGAAGAAAAGAGAGGACCCAAATAAACAAAATAAGAAATGAAAGAAGAGAAGTTATAACCGATATCACAGACATACTAAAAATCATAAGAAAATACTATGAACAGTTATGCCAACAAATTGGACAACCCAGAAGAAATGGACAAGTTTCTAGAAGCATACAGCCTGCCAAAACTAAGTCAAGACGAAACAGATAGTTTGAACAGTCCAATCACTAGAAGTGAAATAGAATCTGTAGTAAAAAAAAAAAAACTCCCTGCAAACAAAAGTCAAGGACTGGATTTCTTCACTGAGGAATTCGACCAAACATACAAAGAAGAACTTACACCTATCCTTCTCAAACTATTCCAAAAGACTAAAGAGAAGGGAACACTCCCAAAGTCATTCTATGAAGCCACCATCACCCTTACACCAAAACCAGACAAAGACACAATAAAAAATGAAATTTACAGACCATTATCTTTTTTTTTTGGTGGGGGGCAGGGTACGTAGGCCTCTCACTGTTGTGGCCTCTCCCATTGCGGAGCACAGGCTCTGGACGCGCAGGCTCAGCAGCCATGGCTCACAGGCCTAGCCACTCCGCGGCATGTGGGATCTTCCCAGACTGGAGCACGAACCTGTGTCCCCTGCATCAGCAAGCGGACTCTCAACCACTGCGCCACCAGGGAAGCCCCAGACCAATATCTTTGATGAATATAGATGCAAAAATCCTCAACAAATATTACAAACCAAATCCAATAATACATAAAAAAGATTATATACCACAATCAAGTTGGATTCATTCCAGGGTTGCAAGGATGGTTCAACATATGCAAATTAATCAATATGATACATCACATTAACAAAAGAAAAGACAAAAACCACATGATCACCTCAATAAATGCAGAAAAAGCATTTGATAAAATTCAACATCCATTCATGATAAAAACTCTCACCAACTGGATACAGAGGGAACATATCTAAACATAATGAAAGCCATTTACATCAAACCCACAGCCAACATAATGCTCAAAGGTGAAAAGCTGCAAGCCTTCCCACTAAATTCAGGAACTTGACAAGGATGCCCACTCTCACCACTTCTTTTCAACATAGTATTGGAAGTCCTAGCCACAGCAATCAGGCAAGAAAAAAAATAATAAAAGGTATCCAAATTGGAAGAGAAGAGGTAAAACTGTCTCTATTTGCAGATGACATGATACTCTATATAGAGAATGCTAAAGAGTCTACATAAAAACTATTAGAACTAATAAGTGAATTCAGCATAGTAGTAGGATACAAGATTAATAAAAAGAAATCTGTTGCATTTCTTTACACTAACAATGAAATATCAGAAAAAGTCAAAAAAACAAAACAGAACAAAAAGTCATTTAAAATCACATCAAAAAGAAAAAAAAAAACCCAAACCAACTTAGGAATAAACTTAACCAAGGAGGTGAAAAATCAATACGCTGAAAACTATAAAACATTGATAAAGGAAACTGAAGATGATTCAAAGAAATGGAAACATATCCCAGTCTCGAATTGAAAGAATTAATATCGTTAAAATGGCCATACTATCCAAAGCAATCTACAAATGTAATACAATCCCTATCAAAATACCCATGACATTTTTCACAGAACTGGAACAACTAATCCTAAGATTTACATGGAACCACAAAAGACCCAGAACTGCCAAAGCAATCCTGAGGAAAAAGAACAAAGCTGGAGGCATAACCCTTCCAGACTTCAGACAATACTACTACAAAGCTATAGTAGCAAAACAACATGGTATTGGAACAAAAACAGATACATCAACGGAACAGGATAGAGAACCCAGAAATAAACGCACACACCTATGGTCAGTTGATCTACAACAAAGGAAGCAAGAATAAACAATGGAGAAAAGGTAGTCTCTTCAAAAAATGGTGATGAGAAAGCTGGACAGCTACATGTATATCAATGAAATTAGAACACTCCCTCACACCATATACAAAAATAAACTCAAAATAGTTTAAAGACCTAAATATAAGACATGACACCATAAAACTCCTAGAACATAGGCAAAAAATTCTTAGACATAAATCACAGCAATATTTTCTTAGATGAGTCTCCAAAGGCAAAAGAAATAAAAGCAAAAGTAAACAAATGAGACTTAATCAAACTTAAAAGTTTTTGCACAGTACTGTAAGGGAAATCATCAACAAAAAGAAAAGACAACCTATGGACTGGAAGAAAATATTTGCAAATGATGTGACCATTAAGGGGTCAATATCCAAAATATACAAAGAGCTCATACAACTCAGTATCAAAAAAAAAAACAACCCTATTTCTCCAAAGAAGACACAGAGATCATCAACAGGCACAGGATGTTGAAAAGATGCTCAACATCGCTAATTATTAGAGAAATGCAAATCAAAACCACAATGAGCTATCACCTCACACCAGTTAGAATGGGCATCATCAGAAAATCTACAAATAAATGCTGGAGAGGGTGTGGAGAAAAGGGAACTGTTGGTGGGAATGTAAATTGGTGAGGCCACTATGGAAACAGTACAGAGGTTCCTTAAAAAACTAAAATAGAGCTACCATATGATCCAGCAATCCTACTCTGGGCGTATATCCAGAAAAGCTGAAAACTCTATTTCAAAAAGATACATGTACGCCAATGTTCAAAGCAGCACTATTACAGTAGCCAAGACATGGAAGCAACCCAAGTGCCCATCAAGAGACGATCAGTTTAAGAAAATGGGGTGTATATATACACAATGGAATATTACTCAGCCACAAAAAAGAATGAAATATTGCCATTTGCAGCAACATGGATGGACCTAGAGAATATTATACTAAGTGAAGTAAGTCAGAGAAAGACAAATATATGATATCGCTTATATGTGAAACCTAAAAATCAATACAAATCAATCTATATACAAAACAAACAGACTCACAGATATAGAAAACAAACTTATGTTTACCATAGGGTGCAGGGATAAATTAGGAGTATGGGATTAACAGATACAAACTACTATAAGTAAAACAGATGAACAACAGGATTTACTGTATAGCACAGGGAATTATATGCAATATCTTATAATAACCTATGGTGGAAATAATCTGATACAGATATTACTGAATCACTTTGCTGTACACCTGAAACTAACACAACTATACTACAAATGAACTATAATTCAATTAAAAAAAAAAAAGAAGGGCTTCCCTGGTGGCGCAGTGGTTGAGAGTCTGCCTGCTGATGCAGGGGACGCGGGTTCGTGCCCCGGTCCGGGAAGATCCCGCATGCCGTGGAGCGGCTGGGCCCATGGGCCATGGCCGCTGAGCCTGCGCATCCGGAGCCTGTGCTCCGCAATGGGAGAGGCCACAGCAGTGAAAGGCCTGCGTACTGCAAAAACAAAAACAAAAAAAGGAAAAAAGGAAAAACAAAGATTCTTGACAACTAAATGCCACATAAGATCCTGGGCCAGAAAAAAATGTTCTCATTTGTTACTGATATAACAATATTACAACAACTGTTAAAATTTGAATAAGGTCTATTTGTAGATTAGATAAGAATATCATAACCAAAAATAGGTGTTCAGCAGATATGACCCACAAACCAAAATTCTGTGGTGGCCCTCTGTAGCTTTGAAAATGAGGTAACAGGAAGACAGTCAATTGATTCCAGGCCACATGCAGCACTCAAGAGAAAAGAAATTCAGAAAGAAATGAGAAAAATACATGAATCTGCAGGATTATCATACCCAGTTCTGGGTTCAAGTCATAGCTCAGCTACTGTCTGACTAACACCCAATGGGCCACCCCTCTGGTCTCATTCCCATCAGATTTTCTGGGGAACGAGGCATAGTGTTCATTGGTAAGCTACACAACGTATTTTGCATGACTATGTGTAGAAACAAGGAGCCAATCATCTTTCAAGATTACTTCTATTTTTAACATCAATCAGTGTGTCCCAAAGCAAACCTAAACAGCCCTCTGTTAATCTTAATACTATTTTCCATTAAATAGCTCTTAGGACAATGAATTTTAAGCTATTAAGTTTCCTTCAAATTCCCATAACATCCTGGAATTCCATTAGTTCTGCTATAATGATTCTGATGTTTAAATTCTCCTTACTCCTTCCTTTCAGCATCTCTAATTTGCTTTGCATGCGTTCTTTCAGAGCTCACGTCTTTGCGTTTTAAGTACCAAGATCGCACAAAAATAGCAATTCTGAATATATAATAAGACCTCTGGAACATCTCTACCCATAGGCACTTAAATATAGAAACTTTTATTCAGAGAGCTCACACTAAGATTCTGCTTTATTATTCCAACAGCTCTGGAGCTTAGGAATAAATCGCATGAAAAGTGGGTAGTTCTGGGGTGATGCCAGCATGCCTCCTAGTGGACAGTATAAAACATTTCATTTTTAACGAGGTTTGGGCCATATTAATATGCAAGTCCACATTTAACTTGCTAATCTGTGAAGGATGAGGTCCTCTTTATAAGTGAATACACGTGCTCTCCTGTCTTTGGCTTCCTAAGCAGAGGAGAGTGAATTAAGTCTTTCCTTGATGACGTGGCTCCACTTCTGCAGGCCCTTGTAGAACTCGATCACTGAGTGCACTAGTTCATATTCTGGCTCCCGTGTCACACTGCTGCCCTGGGCCTGTGTGGACAATGACCCTCAGGTTTTCCAGTTCCAACAGCCCCACTACCTGCTAGTGCTTCTAACTGCAGCCTCAGGCCTGTGAAGTTGTTACTGAGCTTCCCCTAACACAGTAATGTGCCTTATGAGGATGGGTCTCCATCTTCATGGAGATTTTGGCATCAAAATCCAATGAAGGATTAAGGTCACAGCTTTATGGCCCCCATTTTGAATCAGTTATTCTTTTATTTAGCAATCTAGTGTCTATCATATTGTTGTCTGTCTTTCTTTTTTTAGAAAGCTACACTCGCAATTTCTTGGAAATAATAATAATAAAAAAAAGAAAATGCTCTTTCAATAAAAAGACAAAAATGGCTGAGATTGTGGCCAGCATGTTCTACATAATTCACATTCCTTAGGGTTTCACTTAGGTCTTTTTAGGAAGAAATGTTGCTCTCATTCTTTTCTGGCTTACAACTACACATTTCTTGACACTTTTCCAAATAGAGGCACTATTGGCAAAGGACTTTTTTCACCTGAGAGGCCTGAGAAAAAGCTCTCTTTAACTGTAATTATGGTATAATTATTACATAACGTAATTATGTAATTATGTTAATTATGTATCACGACAGCAACTGACATTTGGCCCTTAGAAGTCTTCCTTTCTTGTTGCTTTAATTACAAGGGACTCTTACTTGCCCAGTTTTCATCTCATTTATATCTGCTAGGCTGCGAGACAGTCAGATGAACAATTTTATGGGCTAGCAGTGAATACCACAGTTTAGTCTACAGATTAAGGATAATACTAACTGATTTTTAAAAAGAAAAACTATGCGAAGAGTAGAGGGAAGGCCAAAGAGAAAGCAAGGGGTAAAAAGTTATGGTTCACACTCAATTGATACTCGGAAGGAAAATGGCTTGTCTATATTTCATATAACTGGGAGGATCTACTACTCATAAAAAAAAGTATATAGAACACTAGTACAATCTGATAGTTATATATTTTCTCCCAGGTCAATATTATACTTAAGAACACAGCACTTCATTACTTTTAATACGTAAAACGTAAGAAACAGTGTGTGTGATAATCACAAGAGAAACTATTTACGATAAGTTGTTCAAAATGTTATACCATTTAGGGACTTCTCTGGTGGCACAGTGGTTAAGGATCTGCCTGCCAAAGCAGGGGACACGGGTTTGATCCCTGGTCCGGGAAGATCCCACATGCCGCAGAGCAGCTAAGCCCATGCGCCACAACTACTAAGCCTGCGCTCTAGAGCCTACGAGCCACAACTACTGAGCCCACGTGCCACAACTACTGAAGCCGGCATGCCTAGAGCCCTTGCTCCGCAACAACAGAAGCTGCCACGATGAGAAGCCCGTGCACCACAACGAAGAGTAGCCCCTGCTCACCGCAACTAGAGAAAGCCCACATGCAGCAACAAAGGCCCAACACAGCCAAAAATAATAAATAAATTAATTTTTAAAAATGTTATACCATTTGGAAATTAGATTGGGGAATATATTATAAAGCTTATTTTGATTCAATTCTTGGGAGGAAAGATGAAAAGTTGATGTTTGCATAGCAAAAGAAGACAGCAAAAGTGGAAACCTCAGAAGTTCTCCACTGTCTGGGGATGCAATTCTTTTCTCAATGACCTCTTGGGATTTCGGTTACTATTTTAAGGTTCTCCAGTGAAATTTTTTCTAGGAGAATTAGCTCCCAAGAAAGAACTAGGAGGTTTGTTTGTTTGTTTTTAACTTGAAAAGAGACAGAACGTACATACTGCTTTACAACTGTTGGCTATCAGACTTGCAGTCTTCTTGAACGTCTTTTCAAGGTAGTGTGCAAATCTTTCATTTTCATTTTCTTTTGACCCAAGCTGAAGAAATTCACCTATAAAAAAGGAAAGTGGTCAGTGAGGGTTTTTTTTTGCTTGGCAAAAAAATAAGATTGAATAAAAAAGAAGAAAAGTCAGAATTAACCTACCACGCACCAAATCTTCAATCACCTGGGTTAAAATAGATACAACAGTTGTATTTCCAATTCGTGCCAGAGCTATCGATGCTGCAGAAAGAATTAAATCGCCAGCAAGGACAGCCTAGAAGAGAAGAAAACTTTCAGAGAAAAGTATCTGAGCATCGGAGCCAACAATGAAGTTAACTTCTCAGAAGAGAAACAGGATGGGAGGTAGGGAGGGGGTCATCCTGGATATGTTTCTCCCCTTCCTCTTCCTCAGCAGGATTACGTTACAGTCAGCTACAGATTTGGGATGCTGTTTGAACTGGATGGGCTCTCAGAGATGACCCAGTCTGCCTCTCCAGTTCAGAGCTGAAGAAATGAACGCCTAGAGACGGAAGTACCTGCCCCTCTGGCTTCAGCCCTAGCCCCAGCAAAATGTCACTGCCTTCATTTAGTTACGCTGGACCATTCGCTCTCCCATCAAACTATGTGGCTGTGTCTTTGCACTTACTGTTTCTTCTGCTCAAAAAAGTCCTTCCCCTTCATCACCTGGCAGACTCATGTGCAGAATTAGCTCAGGCGGCACCTGCAGGAAGTTCACTCAGACCCCTCACTCTGATCTTCTGTGAGCACAGCACCCCTTGGATATTGCTGTCTTCCCACATTTTTCCTATTTACCAAACTCCTAAGGGCATGTAGCGGGAATTATCCAGCTAGTACTTTGTACGCACCAGTGCAAGGCCCAAACCATGCTTTTCTCAATGAAAACTAAACTAAGGAATCTTGGCTCCAAGTTCAATGCTCTCAGAACGCTATTACACTGCCCCTCATTCCAGGACAAAATATTTTTTTCACTGAACACCAATCAATATTTTCCCAATCTTCTTTAGATTGTGAACAAACATCTGCATTGTATTTGCAACTAATTATAAGTTATTCATGACCGAATTACATGCCGTACTCAAATACACTAATTTGCATACTTAAAGATACGGATAGGTGTTATAGAGTAGTTATAAATGATAGAGTTTGTGGAATTTTAATCCACAGAATTTGCAACATAACCACATTTTAAGTTTTTTTATTTGTTGTTGTTGTTTTTGTTTTTGGCTGCACCGTGTGGCATGTGGGATCTTAGTTCCGCAACTAGGGACTGAACCCATGCCCCCTGCAGTGGAAGCACGGAGTCTTAACTGCTGGACCGCCAGGGAAGCCCCAAGTTTTTACTGTCTGTTAGTTCTCTAGTATCTAAAATTAGTGATGTTCAGTATGTTTACCAACTAATCATTTTATATAACATATACTGTATAAGGTATCTTGATGTAAATGTAAATATACTTTTTTTTTTTTTTGTGGTACGCAGGCCTCTCACTGTTGTGGCCTCTCCTGTTGCGGAGCACAGGGTCCGGACGCGCAGGCTCAGCGGCCATGGCTCACGGGCCCAGCTGCTCCGCGGCATGTAGGATCTTCCCAGACCAGGGCACGAACCCGTGTCCCCTGCATCAGCAGGCGGACTCTCAACCACTGCGCCACCAGGGAAGCCCTAAATATACATTTATAATGTCATTGTAGGACTTTCCTGGTGGTACAGTGGTTGAGAATCTGCCTGTCAATGCAGGGGACACGGGTTCAATCCCTGTTCCAGGAAGATCCCACATGCCACGGAGCAACTAAGCCCATGCGTCACAACTACTGAGCCTGTGCGCCACAACTACTGAGCCTGTGCTCTAGAGCCCACGAGCCACAACTACTGAGCCCATGAGCCCCAACTACTGAAGCCCGCACATCTAGAGCCCATGCTCTGTGACGAGAAGCCACTGCAATGAGAAGCCTGCCCACCGCAACGAAGAGCAGCCCCCACTCGCCGCAACTAGAGAAAGCCCACGCGCAGCAACGAAGACCCAATGCAGCCAAAAATAAATAAAATAAAAAATATAAAGTTATTGTACACATTATGATTTATAGGTACACACATGTCCATCATCCACCCTACATCATTAGCAGCTGAGGGCTCAGGATCTCTAGGCTTTTGCCTCTTTCCTCTCCTGGCCCTGGGGATCCCAGAGGCCAAAAGGTTCCAGCATTTGGAACTAAAGCTGCCAGACTGGGGATGGCTGGGGTGAGGGGTTAAGGGAAAGAAGGGATAGGGACCCAGACAGGGGAATGAGGATTCATGGAGGAGGTGCTGTATGAATGGATTTTTATTGGTAACACAGCAGTTTTGTTTGACGGGCAAAAAAGGGGAGACTAGCAGGTGGCCCCATGCAGGGCAGACCAGCCTTGCAGCTGAAAGAGGCAGGTGACAGTGTAAACAAGGTCTTCCAAAGGAGGCCCCCGGGAATTTTCTGGTGGCGCAGTGGTTAAGAATCTGCCTGCCAATTCAGGGGACACGGGTTCGAGCCCTGGTCCGGGAAGATCCCACATGCCATGGAGCAACTAAGCCCATGTGCCACAACTACTGAGCCTGTGCTCTAGAGCCCGCAAGCCACAACTACTGAAGCCTGCACGCCTAGAGCCCGTGCTCCACAACAAGCCACTGCAATGAGAAGCCCAAGCACTGCGTTGAAGAGTAGCCCCCGCTCACCGCAACTAGGGAAAGCCCGCACGCAGCAACAAAGACCCAACGCAGCCATAAATAAATAAACAAATTAATGAATTAATTAATAATAATAAAAAAAGGATGGAGGGCCCCAACAGCAGAGGCAGTCACAAGAGGGGACCAGTCAGGAGAAAAACCTTAACTTATTCACTTAATCCTCCCCCTTTGCCCAAGGGCTCAAGTATAAAGCTTTAAGGACAGGCTTTGAAAACAGACACAGCAGACTGCAGGACATGTCATAGAGTTACCCAGGGCCTCTCCAAGATGAAACTCCACCCTTTTTTACCAACATTCTGATGTATAGAATTCTGTCAATAGGACACAAAACCTTTTCATCTAAAATCAGAAATAAAAAGATTTAATAAAATCATGTGCGCTAAAGAAAAACCAGCATGTAAAGATAATAATGAAGGTATATTTCTTCTTTGAATGCGATTAGAAAACAGGTGGGAACCAGGTATTACAGACATGTGAGGGCGGGGAAGGTATGGAGAGGGAAAACTCATTCACATTAATGTTTTGTTTGTGCTTCAAATGGGCAGGATGGCCAAGGGAAGGGCATGTGTGGCGGGAGATGCCTGCTCCCAGAAGGCCTGTGGGTCTTCCCTTTTATTTGCTGAATTTTATCCCCTTCCTCAACCCATGGTTTAAACATCCTTAAACAAGATGCCACATTCTACACACCCCCTTCAAGAAATGCTAATAAAATAATGTCGAAATATGATTTAAAATATACATGAACTATTCAATTATAAAGCTTCTATTTAAAAAGGTAAAAATTTCATGGGAGAACAGTATCCCTCTGAGATTGATACAGATGTGTATGAATGTGTGTGTGTATATATGTGTGTGCATTTATACATATATATATATTAGTTTTATTTATTTACTTGCCTTGAAACTCTTGCATGTGGCAGTTAGTAAATGGTCAAACAATTAAAGTGAATCTGAGTAATGTAAGCCCCAAAGTAAAAGGTGTGATTCCTCATGAAATATGCTTTTTGGATAACTACAAAAATCTCCTTCCTTAACCAAATTCTACATAAAACTGTGAAGAAGCAGAAACACTAAGTTTATTTTTCTGTGCTGTTATCCATGATCAAACATCTGTATATAGACCAGACGTGAAAACTATTTTGAAAGCTGGAAGACCACATTTGATGAAGCATATTTTACTTTTTTTTTTTCTTTTGCGGTACACGGGCCTCTCACTGTTGTGGCCTCTCCCGTTGAGGAGCACAGCCTCCAGACGCACAGGCTCCAGCGGCCATGGCTCACTGGCCCAGCCACTCCGCAGCATGTGGGATCTTCCCGGACCGGGGCACGAACCCGTTTCCCCTGCATCGGCAGGTGGACTCTCAACCACTGCGCCACCAGGGAAGCCCATATTTTACTTTTTAATGAGACAAATCTGGAAAATAAATGCAATCCAAAGAGTATGGGATTTAATAAGAAAGATTTAAAAAACCAAAAAGCCGTACCTTCTTTTCACCCCAGATCTTATTAACTGTGTGTTTTCCTCTTCGGGAACTTGCATCATCAATGACATCATCATGGACCAGGCTGGCAGTGTGGATCATTTCTGCAATTAAGGCTATGGCACGCTGGCTTGCTTGCACATTTCTAGTTAACAGAAAGCAATGCTTTTTAACAGAGACACCGCCTATAACCTTCTCAGCAATCATCTTGTGAAAACTGGACATCAGATCTAGGATAAAGAATTTTATTTCTCTAAGAGAAACTATATAAAAACTTTGGCTTCCCTACTCAGCCAATTC
>NW_006799027.1:2313417-2317923 GCF_000442215.2 Lipotes vexillifer | reverse complement strand
AAAAAAAAATCTTTGCCTCCCCTACACAGCCAATTCTATCATTTGGAGAACATTTTAAAAATGCACAAGATACCCTGCACCAAGATTATGTTTTCGGGACACCACACTAAGAAGTAGAATTTGTATAATTAACAACAAAAAAAGGATAAACACCTGAGATGTCTGGGGATCTGGCTGAAGAATCATCGTTATGTCCTGTAACAGTGGTCTTGGTCAGTTGGTCAAGTTTACAGTTAGGTTACAATTAAATTTCAGGGGTGGATGGGGAGGATGGGTGAAGAGCATTCTAAAGAAGTGTATGAAAGAACCAACGGTCACCGTGTTCAAAGCTTTTAATAATGTCTTAAATATTTAGTAAGAAGACCTTGATAACCAAGAGAGCCAGAATTCATAATTCCAATTGGCTATTGATATTGGTTACCAATATGAATTGATAATTCATATTGGAATATGAACTCCAATTCAAATTTAACCTGTGCATTAGAAATTTAAACTTTCATTTCCCAGATTTAACACAAAATACAGGAGAAACATTCCCAAGAAGATACTTGGATGCGACTTTTACAGTTAAAAAGGAACCTCAATTTCTTTTTAATCATCATTATTCTCACCACCATCATCTATGGGAATTTTAAAAAACTGAATTTTAAGAAAATCAAACTAGAGAAATAACCAACTGAATTTTCTGAATCTAAAACAGAAGCCTGGCTCAAACACACGCTAACTAAATGTTTTATTTATTCCTATAGCTTACTTTTCAAATTTCACCACGTTCTCTCTTAGAGGGGAGAAAAGTGAGAGGGATACTGAAATGTGAGTTTTTTTCTTTAAAAACCTAATTTGAACATCTGCAAAAGCCAGTGCTCATTCTAATTCCTCAGATCCAGCAGAAAGCCATGAGACATGAAGTATAACTAACATTAAAGATGCTGGAATTTAACTACAAACACTAAATCAGCCTGAAGACTATCTTCCCATCTTGCTTTAAATGTAATTTTAAAATATGGTGCTTTACCAGCAACTCTTACTTAAGATTTTTAGAACTAAACCTCAGAATCTTCCAACTGCTTTTAGCCCAGAAATCAACTGTAAAGTGCTGCTCATTATTTATTAATGTCACAATTATAACAGTTCTAAACACTTCTGGATCACAATACATTCTTCTGAGGAGGGAGAAGTAAAGAAACAGAGGGGAGGGACAAATCATCCTGTAAAACTACTTTAGTTTATGAGAAAATGGAGCTTTGGATGGCTTCCAAGAGCTTGTTCTGAATCCTTCTGTGAGAAACTCACAGACCCTATAGAAGGAAGCTTGGACCTTAAGTATTTTTCAGGTAAATTTACTGGATCCTATCTTAATGCACAAGAAAAGATGTAGACTTTTACCGTTGTTTTTTACATAAATAGAAAGACTATTTCTTTAGAACATTTTCTCAATGAATTTCAGTCTGATGAAATATACACTTGCTACTCATTAATAGGAGATCTTACCTTAAACAACTGGTAAGACCTCTAAGCCTTTCTCATGTATTTATAGGTCGGGTACCACTTCCATTATCACAAACTATGTCAGCAGCCAGGGGTCCTGCTGGGAAGCTGCAGTAAAATGGCAGTACTCACTGAGACACTGGAGTTTTTTGTAATGTGAAGATATTAAAACAAAGATTTCTTAAAATATCTTGAAATTTCATAGACTACATATATGTAAAAATGCCTTTTCTATGGCTAAATTGATGAAATCAGGATTCTTGCTTAGAAAGTTATTTGGCATCGTGACACAGCCCCTACATAGGATAAACATCACATTTTAGATGCTTTATCATTTTATCTGATGTACTTTTACCTGCACAATTAGCCTTTAACATGTGCCAGCTTCTATCTGGAAAATACTGTCACTATGTATCCACAGTACAGCATAATGGTCTGGAACCCAAATTTACAGATCACAGAAACAACTCACACTGTTTTGAAGATGAAATCTTCGAAGTACCGAACTGAGTCATGCCTTCAAAAAACTGGGCACCATGTCTACTTCCTGCTGTGAAAGAGCTGCCACACTTTCCCAACTTCTGGGAGAGGTGCTAAGAAAAACCAGTCAGGCGAGACAGCAGAAGAAAATGAGGCCCCGAGTCTGAGTCTCGAAAGGTGGCTCTGTCCTCCATCCTTCACACCTGCAAGAGCGTGCGATGACTCAGCCAGCCCCTCACAACAGTCAGGTTTTTCCCTCTTCAGTAGATTTCAAACATTTTTATAATGAATAATTTCAAGCACAGACGGAAACAGATGGAATAATATAATGACCCCCCACATACCCTTCACCAAGCTCACATGTGATTTAAATAAAATGCTTTTTCCTCCTATTCATACTGATATATAATGCCAAGTCTTAAAGAAATGACAAGTAAACCCCCAGTGTGGGAAAACTGTCTCCAAAAAGAAAATCAAACCTTATCAATGGGTTACCTTGATTTGCAACAACTGAGGGAAGCAGAAGAATTTAAATAGTAAATGTGGTTTCACTTTAACAGAGACAGAGAAGCTTCTATTCCCAAAGCTACAGAGGTTGTATAAAGACCAGAGTTCTCAGCTGGGTTACAGAAGGCTCTGTTTCTATTTCCCAATGTTCTTCTGTTTATTTTCTTCTGCCAATTCTAAACAGAAGCGTTTCACTTTGCTTGTGAGAACTCTGACAAGATTAGTGTTTCTTAAATATCATCTCTTGCCCACCATGTCAAAATCAGTACTCTTGAAAATACAGACTGAAAATCCTTAGACTTAGGAACTGGGATCCCTCATGATGGGGCTCAGGAACTGGCATTCTGAAGCAGCAGTCCTGGTGATTCTGACACAAAAAGTTGGGGACATGCTGCTCTGTAAGTGGGGTATTCGCCTGACTGACTGCAAGCCCCAAATGGAAGCTTCTCCTGAGAAGGGATTTGACACAAGCTCAGCCTCTGCTGCCCCCCCTGCAGCCCCGCCTCTAAACAGCAGGCATGACCTGAAACTTGGGGGCCCAGTTTAAAGGTCTTATGCCAACGACTCCCCAAGTCTCTTCGGAGCTTGAGGGCAGGAAGTCTCCCCTGTTCTGAAAGGCACAGTCATGGGAGGGTGACCTCCTCTTCTCTGACACTTCGCATCATCTCGAGTTTTAAAGGCATGAACGAATACTTTATCAGTTTGGTACTGAAGAACTCTCTAGTTAAAACGCAAACAAAGTCTCTCTCTGTCTGTCTCTAAAATTCTTCAGGATGTGAACTGCATCTCCTAGTTGTTACCTGATAAAAGTACACACACTCAAGTTTTCAGTATGCTGAACAATATATCCACGTCACTTAAGATTCTATCTTTATCTGCCACTGAGCTGACTTGCTACAAGTTTGGGTCCCTGAACTACTGACACTGTGGAAAATGTTCAGCTCCCCACTGGGTCTGCGCTGCCAGATCTGGTGCATCCAGAAGCGGTACCTCCAGAGGGAGAGAAAAGCCCCAGCAGGCACACTCTCCACACTCGTGCGATATGATGTGAACGATGGGGTTTGTCCCAGTTTCCTGTGGCCCGGTGACAAAACACCGCAAACTTGGTGGTTTAAATGAGTAGAAATTCTCCCACAGTTCTGGAGACCACAAGTCCAAAAGCAGTTTCCCTGAACTGAGATGGAGGTATCGGCACGGCCAGGCTTCCTGCAGTCTCAAGGAGAGAATCCTTTCCTCACTCCTTCCAGTTGTGTTGGCTGCTGGAGGGCCTTAGCTTGTGGCCACAAGCTTGAAGCAGCCACCTTCAAGTCTCTCCCCTCCATCTTCACACGGCCTTCTCTTCTGTGACGGCAATCTCCCTCTGCCTCCCTCTTTAGGGATACAAGTGATTTCATTTCGGGCCCATCAGATAATCCAGGATGACACCCCCATTTCAAGATCCTTAACTTAAGCACATCTGTAAAGACCCTCTTCTTGTCATATAATTTAACACTTACAGGTCCCAAGGATTAGGACGTGCATACTTTTGTGGGGCCATTTTTCAGCCTAACACAGTTTCTTACTTTCACCATCCTCTTCTGCTGATGTGCAAATGTTTCCTTTTCAGTGATCTGATTCTTAAAATTAATTGATTTTACTTCATCTGTCTAAAATCTTGTTTCTCCACATTACTGACATGACCTTGAAGTGTCTCCCCTTCTGCAGCGGCGTCCAGGTTGAACGCAGGGGACGGAAGGCGTTCCTGCCCACCCCTCACTCTCGCTTCTCATCCTCGGCCCAATATTTCTGTTCCCTGGCCTCTGCCCCCAGCCACTGCAGTCTTGTTCCCTTTCCCTGTATTCCTTACTGGCACACTGATGCATGAACATCAAAGGTGCCTTCCTTCTAAGGGACAGCAGAGTGCAGGAGGGATACCTGTGAGCTCCAACTTGCTTAGCACGTCATTTTCCTTGGTCACTGGCCATTCACCTTTGAAAACCCAAACAAGCGCACCAGACTACAGTGGAGATTGCCTTTCTTTGGAGGGAAGAG
>NW_006799027.1:2288691-2313121 GCF_000442215.2 Lipotes vexillifer | reverse complement strand
GAGCGGTTTTAAGCTTGATCCTAACAGTCACGAATCCATCAACAGTTTTAGTATCAAGAAAAATAACTAACATTCAAGAGCAGCAGCTCCTGAATCTTTCAGATTTATATCCAGATAAAAACAGATGTCTGCAAAGTTGCATCGTAAATGATGCAGGATTCATGCTCCTAGTTATTTTTTTGCCACTGAAGAAACACTGCATTTTGGAAGCCTTGGACATGTGGAGAGTGACTCCATGATGATATCTCAGACCTGCAGCTTATCCAGGCTGGCTTTCTCCACAGGATCCAGGGTGCAAAAGAATAATGCAGCATTTGGGTTTTTTAAATTGAGCACAGCTGATGAACGTGTAGACGTTGATTCCTTCGGTGATAGAATCAGCCTCCCCCTGGGTGGTGGGAGCCAACGAGTGAGCACACAACATGTTCAAAGCCCCATAGCCACCTTGCTCTCAATGATGTTCCCCTTAGGCTTGGGCCTGACCTCATCCATGAAATGGACAACCACCTGGTTATCAAAGCCTCCTCTACCTCAGTAGGTATCCCTTATTACAGACTTTACATCAAGATCCATTTTAATTATGAGTATGGACACATCAAAAGTGCCACCTCCTAGGTTAAAGACAAAAATATTTCTTGTGGCACCAACCTTCCTAACCCATAAACAGCCGCAGCAGTAGCTGGCTCAATGATTCAGAACACACAGAAACCAAGAATGGTTCTAGAATCGTTAGCGGCCTGACTCTAGGAATCATTCATGTGAGCTGCTGCTGTGATGACTGTTTTGTTACAGTTTCCCTAGAGTAAGTTTTTGTAGTTTCCTTTGTTTTTATGACAATCACAAAAGTTACTTCCTCTGAATTTAAGAGTTTTACCGCATTTGGAAGCTTGACCTATTTACTAATGTGAAAACTGCATCTTATCTGTTCTATCTAATCAAATGTCTGGCTTTGTAAACTAGACTAGTGGGATTCAGTGCCACTTGACTATTTGTACAGTCAAGATCAACAAATCTGTGCCCAATATAACTTGAGTAGGCCTGTTATCCTAATCACTGGCAGTGATATCCACTTTCCAGTGCCAGAAGATTTCCACGAGAAACTCATGGTGTCAAGACTGATGATAAGAACAGGTGCCTTCAATGAGGTCTCTGAGTAGGACAGGTTTGGCTTGTTTGAGAAGAGACACTAATTGTGTTGTGGTCAATAAGTAGAGCAATTTCATAGAAATCTATTCTTTATAAAGCTCAGTTCTGACTTGGATTCTTTGATAAGGTAAGTTCTGACCCACAGGTAGTTGGGTTTTGCTGAACTCTGTTGAGGGTTGGGTTCTCGGGTAAGCAGACTCTCACGTTTAAAGTACAGAATGTCTACTCAGAAATGCCCTTGGGGTCAACACCTGAGGGAGGGGGAGGAGACAAGAGGATGCGGTAGAGGGAGAAGTCTCTGCAGTGCAGGCCCATCCATAGCCGCAGCCACTCCATCGTGTGCTCTGGAGCTAGAATGGCCCTTCATCTGTCAGTCCCTGGATGTGGACTGGCTAAGGTGAGAGAATTCTCTGCAGTCGCGGCAACCCTTGAAGAGGCTGTGAACTGAAGACTCTCCACCAGCAACACTGGACCAGCAGCTGGGGCAAAGGGTCCTTTAGGGAAGGGGGATCTGGGCAGCTTGGCTCAGAATCCACCACAACTCTGTCTTCTGGACCTTTCAAGTCTGATTATCTGTTGTATGCGTCCTACCTTACTTGACCAGTACTGTAGTTATCAGGATGCACAGAAGAAAAAGATGAAGGCTTAAGGTTTTGGGGGCCATATTACCCTTTAAGAATATGCTATAGGCCATGTATACCTTTGCGTGCAAACATACGAAAATTTCTGCACACAATTCTAAAGGGCTCACAGACACCCCCACCCCTACCCCAGCTTTCACGGACCTCAGGTTAAGAATTCCCAGTGAAGTGATCTAGCAGGGGACACATAATGGACGACGGACAAGCTTAATACAGGAAAAGAGAAACTCAGCGAAGGTAGTTCCCCCACCCCCCATTTCTTAAGGTATCTGTTCTATTCTGTTTTCTAAAATCCCCTCCAGGATTACTGTTAACCTATTTAATACACATCTCAGAAGCAAGATGGTGATGTCTAATAAGCCTTAGAGGAGCCAATAAACTGTGACTGTCAAATGCTGAGGCAGGCCTCTCGCTATTCCGCCGACACCAACAAGCAGGCAGGTGAAGAAGTGGAGCGGCCGCTGGTGGCACCAGCTAGAAACAGAGGCCTGCGTGGTCCTGCCCAGAATCCTTTACCTTTGCCCCACACGGTTCTAAACCTCCTACAGCAAAGCAAAATCACAAATGGCCCAGGCTCTCCCCACATTCCCCACCCCCTCTTGCTTTAAGTGGCTTGGAAGTTAACAGCTAGATATTTGGCCTATTAAGAGCCTGATCCAAAAGGGTCCTTAGGAAGTAAGTATTCTCAAGAAGCTGGGGCTTGGAGAATAATATCGTTAGGCTACTGTACCACCCAAATGCACGCCACAGTCACGACTCACATCCCGATGCCTCCATACTGCGCCTTCAGCAAGCCCTGCTCCCGTCAGCTATGGGGAGAACAAAGCTGTAGCTAGAGCATCCCTGGAGAAGGCAGAATTGAACTTCCTTTTTCTTAAACTAGCAATGCCTTTTCTGGGTGTATAGTCTCCCATTTTTTTTCTGCAACCAACAGTTTATACAGTTTCAATGAGGTAAATTGAAGACTTTGACTCTGGGGATAACAGCTGACAGGATTTAAGGTGAGCAATGCAGAATATTTTCCTTCCCTTGTTTTCTGTGAGGGTGATGAACCGTATTGTGTGTTAATCTGAGAAATTAAAAATATAAACACACACTATCTCTAGACCAGTGGTTCTCAACCAGGGACGATTCTGCTCCTCTGGGGACATCTAGCAATGTCTGGGGAAATTTCTTGGTCGTCATCAAAGAGGGGAGGGGCTGCCAAACACCCTACAAGACACATAACAGTCCCTGCGGCAAAGAATTATCTGGCCCCGAATGTCAGCAGAGTCACGGCTGAGAAACCCAGTTCTAGACTATGTGAGAAGTATTTCAAGTTTGGTTCAGAGGGAGCATTTCTGCTGCCCTGCCTTCCGGTGAGGTGAAAGTGGTCCTGATGATGGGAAAACGGCCATTGCCAAAGATTTCACTGCTTGTTCAAACTATACTGTGAGCACTTGGAAAGTCTCAGGGTAAGTGGGAGGCACCCATGAGCATGGAATCATATCCTGGAGCTGGAGGGGCACAGCAGCGGGGCGCAAACGGCTGCGGGCAGAGGCAAGCATGTGCTAAGAAGCAACATCTGACACTCGTTCTGACAGCATCCTTAAATTTAGTGCTGGCAAACCTTAGGCTTTCCTTAAAGTGCTATCTACAGAGAAAAGGGAATGTAATGCAAATGTTCAACACTAGGGAAATGTATGAGTATATTACTGTCTACTGGAGGTTACATCAATAGATTACATGATGTAACAAAAAAATTGTGAAGACACTCCAGTAACATGGCAAAGAGTCTAAAAAATAATGGCAATGGGTCCTCTGTCGTTTTCCTTTAATATTAAAACATTGCAGTTGTTTTAATATTTGAAAAATTTACACATATTTGAAACATAGAAGTTGAAGACCGATAGTCAAAATGTCTTCTTTCAAGATTTTTCTTTGGCACGTTTCCAAAGGCCACAGGAAGTCAAGCCCTGCAGTGGGCGTGGTGCCCAGAATCCAGGCCTAACTCATGACTTTATAACCATCAACCTTTGGACTAATGGCCCCGTGTGTACAATGATTACAAGTATGCATACATCCTGGTATTCTTTACTTCTGAATGAGAAAACTCAATGTGGCTTTGAAAATTCTTTCCAAAATGTTTATTTGCAGCTGAAGTTGTTCTTCCACGGATACTAAAAAGCATGGAAAAGGAAGATGCCCAGACTAGACTCCAGGGTGACCTTGGGAACACAAAGCTAGAAACTACCACAAAGTGAATTCTCAGATACATGCTACTTCTTAAACAGGAGACTAAACAGTAACCTTGGGAAGGAAGGTGTGCCAAATATAAAACCAATAAAGGGGAGAAAGTAAATAACTCACCGGGAGTTATTATGATGAATATTACAGGCTCGGGCCATTAGCACCACAATAATTGGTCGAAAGGCTTTTCCTTTTCCATCAAAGTAGTATTCACACATTTCCTTAAGTTCTGTTGTAGATATGAATAGTTCCTGAAACAAAGTTTCTCTGTGTCAATAAAGCATCATAACCGCACAGTCAGTGGGATTTCTTTCACAAAATTTTGATTTGATTTTTGTGTATTCATTTCAACTGAGAAATTCAACACTCAGTAGGAAACGGTTCCAACGTTGTATGGCCATAAAGCTGCCTGTGTGTGGCTGGGCCACAAGCAATGCCTGGCTCGCCCCCAGGGGCCTCAGTGCTGGGGTGGGCACTGCTGCCACCCCATGACTCCAAGAGATAGCAGGTTGGGGGAGGAAAGTACCAGATGGCCAGTGACAGCTGGAGAGAGAAAGAAACAGGGCTGGTTGCAGCTTGGAAGATGCAGGGGAGAGGACAAAGATGGGGAGCCAATGAAGCAGGAGGTCAGTGGGTATCAGGGGCTGGAAGACGAGACGTGGCCAGAAAGAGCAGGGGTCAGAGTCTGGCTCAGCCGTTACTTAGCCACACAAGCCAAAGGTTCATAGGGAAGGTGTAAGACATGGTTTACCTGATGGCAAGGAGCTTCCAATTGAGTTGGGAAAGCAAAATGTTTAAAAATGTGAAATATTCAATGAATAATATGGTGGTAACTTGAACAATGCCGTACGTTAAGTGCATTATACGTTAAGTGCATTAAAGTTCAAAGAATGGAGAGATCAGTGTGGACGAGAAAAACTGAACATTTCATGGAGGAGATAAGCTTTGACTGGGGATTAGAGGATAAGTAGGATTTTGATTTCTGAAGAGGAGGGAGAGCCTTCCTGGTGATGGGCATGTGTGTTTATTGTATCTGTCCCTCAGGGACTTGCTGCAGAGAACCAGAGCTCATGCCCTGGGAGCAATGGGAGCTACAAATGGACCCAAAGGACCTTCAGCAGGGCTCAAGTGAACACAGTCCAGCAGGCCAGCCACTCACTCCCTCAGTTACTGACTCAGTGCCAAGGACAATAATAAACACAGAGGTTTCAAAGATAAACAGGACAGCCCCTTGCCCACAGGCAGCTCAGAGTCTAGATGGGGGAAGGAAAACAACACTGCAGGGGGACTGCTGTCGTGGAGGTAAGTGCAGCTCCTCTGGGAGCACAACGGGGGCGTCTCTGGCTCAGGCTGAGGGCAGGAGGAGGAAAGCAAAGCTGGGGACTGAAAGCAAGAGACAGACGAGACGAGGAGGGTGTGGAGGGGAAGAGGAGGCTGCATCGAGGATCCTCCCCGGGTTCCTGGGTGGCAACCTCCAATCAATAGGAAAAACAAGAGAAAAAACAATCTGTAGGAAAAGGTAGAGCTTCAGATCTGCCAAGTGCGAGACAGTCACGGACATTCCAGGGAGCTGCCCAGTGAGCAGACAAAATTTAGGAGAGAAAATTCCATCTGGACTGGAGATATTATGTGGGACTCATAAGCATGGGAAAGGGTAAACTGAAGACAGAGAGAGAAGAGGAGCCGACAGAACCCCAGGGATGGCACAATTAATAGGGGTGGGGTGGAGGGGACAGAGAGGAACCCAGGAAGCTGACTGAAGAATGGCCTAAGAGTCAGGAGGACAAGCAGAGTGCAGAAGCCAAGAAGTGGGTTTCACAGAGGGGGCTGTGGTGAACAGTGTCCCATGTTCAAAGAGTCCGGGAAGATACAAACCAGCAGTGCCCGCTGGATTTGGTGGAGGGAAGCAAAGGCAGTTTCAGAGGAGAGGCTGGAAAGGAAGGCACAGTGCGATGGCGGAGCAGTGGTGAAGGGGCAAAAGAGAGAGAGAGGCCAAGAATACTGGAAGGGAAGGGGTAGGACACAGGGTGAAGGGATGGTCCTTTAAAAGACAAACAGGAAGGAGCTGGAGCATCCAAAATGGATCCGAAAGAGAATGAAGAGAGCGAGTCTGCAGATAAAGACAGGAGAACAGGGAATTGCAGGAGTTCCTAGGGCCCAGAGGAGGCAAAGGGGATGGGACTTAACCAGAGGTACAGGGATGAAGCTGGAAAGGAGGGAAACCTGACTTCACTGAGGTGGAAGGGGAGGAGGCCAGCACGCAGCAGTGTGGGCTGCAAACGGCCCAGAGCAGGCGTTCAAGGAGTTCCTCCTTCACGGCCTCTGCTTGGTCCACTGGACAGGAAGTGGTGAAAACAGGAGAGTCGGGTGGGGGCTGCAGAGGCAAGGTGCAGAACCTTGAAACGGGAAGGAAGCTAACCAAGGGCACGTGAACATTTCTGGGCAGCAACTGAGAATCCACGTGATGCTGGGGGCCACTGAAAATTCTGGGAAAAGAATGCTTAGCGAAGAAAGCCCTATTTGGGTCAGCCTGGCACTGATATTCAGAACTGGACAGGAAGACAGTAGCAGGAGTCACCGGAGGCTTCATAGCCTCACCAGGCCTGGAGCACGTGATGGATTTGGCAAGGAAAGGTTAGATGACTCTTTGGACGTGTACGTGCTGCCTGTACCTTTTTTTTCAGTTTCCCAATTCTGCCATCACCCCCCTCTGGATAGTAACTTGCATTGCATCCTCCACGATGCCCCACACTTGTTGCTCAAGAAACATCTGAAACCTGACATTTGGGAATCAAATCTGCAACAGCATGGCACACATGTGAAAACCTGCACTGTTTGCTCATAATTCTAAGAAATCAACATTACTTTACAGCATCGTCAAAAGTATCTTACCTTCCTGATGTCCTCGTACAGACCTTTCAAGTCTCTCCAGCCAAGGTTAAAAGGATCAGTGTATTTCTCACCGCTCCGTGTTTTACTACAACAGCACACTGCTGGCGTCATGTGATGGAACCTGGAGAGGCAGAAATGCACACAGTGGAAGACTGAGCGTTACTTTACTGAGATAACTTCACTTTTAAGTAAGAATTATATAGACCTATGCATATATATACAGCAGAGTATGATGATGGAAAATTTAAGCCCAGATACTTGCTGGAAATTAAGCATGAATACAAAGAGGTCATTATAATTTAGAAAAACATAACAGAATTCTGATCTTGCTCAACAATACATCAATTTTTATAACCAGGACACTGAGAACCCATAAAATCAAAGAAATATAAACCATGTTCATTGTGTTCTGAGTTTAAATTTTACACAGTTGGGCCTCCATACCTATGGGTTCCGCATCCGCGGATTCAACCAACCTCGAACTGAAAAAAAAATTTATATATATAAAAATATATATTTATATATATAAATATATAAATTCATAAAATTCCAGAAAGTTTCAAAAAACAAAATTTGAATTTGCCATGCTTGGTAACTATTTACACAGCATTTACATTGTATTTATAACAATTTGCACAGCATTTACATTGTATTAGGTATTATAAGTCACCTAGAGATGATTTAAAGTATATGGGATGAGGGGCTTCCCTGGTGGCACAGTGGTTAACAATCTGCCTGCCAATGCAGGGGACACAGGTTTGAGCCCTGGTCCAGGAAGATCCCACATGCTGCAGAGCAACTAAGCCTGCGAGCCTGTGCTCTAGAGCCTGTGAGCCACAACTACTGAGCCCATGTGCCACAACTACTGAAGCCCTTGTGCCTAGAGCTTGTGCTCCGCAACAAGAGAAGTCACCACAGTAAGAAGCCCGTGCACTGCAACGAAGAGTAGCCCCCTCTCCCCTCAGCTAGAGAAAGCCAGCACATGGCAACAAAGACCCAACGCAGCCAAAAATATAAATAAATAAATAAATAAATAAATAAATAAATAAATAAATAAATAAATTTAAAGTATATGGGATGGGGACTTCCCTGGTGGTGCAGTGGCTAAGAATACACCTGCCAATGCAGGGGACACAGGTTTGATCCCTGGTCCGGGAAGATCTCACATGCCGTGGAGCAACTAAGCCTGTGCGCCACAACTACTGAGCCTGCACTCTAGAGCCCATGAGCCACAACTACTGAGCCCATGTGCCACAACTACTGAAGCCTGCATGCCTAGAGCCCATGTTCCACAACAAGAGACGCCACCGCAATGAGAAGCACACACACCACAACAAAGAGTAGCCCCCCTGATCGCTGTAACTAGAGAAAGCCCGCGCGCAGCAACAGAGACCCAATGCAGCCATAAATAAATAAATGTTCCTTTAAAAAAAATAAAGTATATGGGATGATGTGTGTAGGTTGTACGCAAATATTATAGGACTTGAGCATCCTCAATTTTGGTATCTGAGGTGGGGGCATGGCTAGAACCAATCCCCCTCCACCATACCAAGGGACAACTGTATTCCCATTTTTTCAAAAGGCAGAGATCACATAGAGCAGATATTGTGGCACTTAGTTAAACAGCATATCCAATTTGTTGGACTAGCCCATCACAATTTAGAATAGAAATTTACTGGCAGTATGGCTAATAATTTTAGTTGCAATACGGATTATAAACTTACCGTGATATACTATACATATTTGGAAAGGCAGATGTTAAACTCTTCACAAGATTAAAATAGGACACCTATAAAATAAAAGTATTAAGAAACTTGTAAGAACATTTGTGAAAAACTTGTTTATAACACTAGATAAATTAAAACTCCCATAATTTATAATAAAAGTAACCTTTATCTTTTAGTTGTCCATTTAGACTGCAGACTTTAGAAAAAATAAAAGTTTTCTTTCCTTATTACAAAAGCAATAATCGTCATTACAGAAAATATAAATATGCAAAAAGCAGAAAATAAAAAACATCTATAATCTATCCCTTCCCCCAAAGACTGCTCCATATTCACATCTATCTTTCCAGATCTGAAACTCCCTTCCATTTAGCTAAGAGTGGGCAGAGAATAGTAAGGATTAGTGTAGTTTACACTCTTTTAAAGTCTTAACTTGGTTTAAAACAAAGAATAATCAAGATCCCAAAAGCATCTGCCCAGATAGTGAAAAAGAAAGGATTTCAATGCTAAGGAAGAAATTTACAGTTACACAAACGCTGCCTATTTCAAGCCACTGTTCCTGAATATACTTGGAAATGGTACTTCTTGAAAAGTAATGTCAACAAACAAGCAAGCTCAGCAGCACAGTTTGATAATATTGAGAGATCAAGAACAACAAGAGACGACTTCTAAAGGATTCAGAGGTGGTGCCGACAAATAGTTCCAACAATTATTGTGCACAGGAGTGGGGACCCACAGATACAGCAGCTAACTTGAAGAATTCAGCGACACAGGCATTTCAAAAATTACTAATTTACTAATCTGATGTGTGAAGCGCTCTTACAGAATACTTGAAGAAAATATCTTGACAAAGGATGGATTTAGCAGTAGAAAAAGAAAACGAAGGTAATAAAGCCTTACAATGTGCTTTCACACTATTTGACTCTCACAACTACTTGTTTTTATATAGCCGGGGAACTTGAAATTCAGAAAAGTCTGAAAAACTGGTAATATGGGTATGTTTACAATATATCAAAAGAAAAAAGCACCTACAGCACTGTGTGCATTATGTGATTCCACTAAAAATGTGTACACCCACACAAATAAAATCAGAAAGCAGGGTTTAGAAGCATATAAACCAGGCTATTAAAAATAGTTATTTTGGGCTTCCCTGGTGGCGCAGTGGTGGAGAGTCCGCCTGCCGATGCAGGGGACACGGGTTCGTGCCCTGGTCCGGGAAGATCCCACATGCGCGGAGCGGCTGGGCCCGTGAGCCATGGCCGCTGAGCCTGCGCATCCGGAGCCTGTGCTCCGCAACGGGAGAGGCCACAACCGTGAGAGGCCCGCGTAACACACACACACACACACACACACACACACACACACACACACACAAAAGTTATTTTGGAATAAATAGGATCGTGGGAGTTTTTTGCTTTATTCTTTTAAAATTCATATTTTCTGAATTTTCTTTAGTGAACACACCCTGCTTTAGACATACTAAAATGACAATAAAGGTTGACTTTGCCAGGCAGGCAGTGGCCAAAGAAGGCGGTCCTGAGTTCTATTTTCACCGTAGCATTATATTCATTAAACCAGTAAGGACATTTATGACACCCCAGGCATTAAAATGTCCTAAGGAAAAAAAGTGATAATCCTTTCATTTTACCATTACATGACACTTAACCTACTTTTGTCAGCCTTCATGCGTAAATGATTCACACGAATTTAGGATTTATTATAATGCTTATTCAATCTGAGACCTAACCTCTAACTTGGGGTGAAGAGTTAAAATTACACAGCTTATACAGAGCGCTCTTAACCACTGGGCAGTGCAACAGCGTAGCTTGTTGAAAGCCTGGAAGGTGGATCTTGGCTCAGATCCCAACATTTCCCAGTAGTTACCTTGAGACAGCTTTCTGATAATATCTACTCACAGAGATGCTAAGATTAATTGAGAGATCATATGTAAAGCTCTTAGCTGTGTACATTTAATATGGTATGTACTCAACCAAGCTGTCTTCTGCTTTAAGAGTACCTTTGGGCGGGCTTCCCTGGTGGCGCAGTGGTTGAGAGCTGATACAGGGGACACGGGTTCGTGGCCCGGTCCGGGAAGATCCCACATGCCACGGAACAGCTGGGCTCGTGAGCCGTAGCCGCTGAGCCTGCGCATCCGGAGCCTGTGCTCCGTAACGGGAGAAGCCACAACAGTGAGAGGCCCGTGTACCGCAAAAATAAAACATAAATAAAAAAAAATAAAAGAGTACCTTCAGGCAATGTTTCCCAACGTGGTGAGAGGTGCTCAGGAGAACAGGAAAAGTATTCAAAGGGAGTGGTGTAACTGGAGCCACTTAGTGTGCCAGTGCTAGCACAGGCAACAACCATCTCCCAATTCCAATTTTGTGTCTTTCCATCACATACTCTCCCTGAAAGCCAACCTTGCCTCTCATGAAGTTACTTTTTTTAAAAAAGAGAAAATGCTGAGAAAGAATCAAGACATACTGACAAGTGATTTGGCACAATCATATACACACTGGTTTCCGTCCTATTCCAAGACGTTTGAACACTACCAATGAAGAAGTTCAGAGAACACAAACATCAGGAAAAGGAGCTGTGCTGGGAGAGACGGGCGTGGCTTTATAGTTGTTGCTCTTCGTCCCCAAGGACTATCAGGCCCTAACAGACTTGAACCTGCCACAACACACCCTCCTGAGGCAGACATCAGAAGGCTCATGCATTTACAGTGAAAAATACCACTGACACGAATCAGAAATACACGGTACTGGCATTACCAGCAAGGCTCCTCCTTGTGGTCATTAAGGCAGACATGGAAGACATCCAGCATATTCTCTCCAGGAAAGCACCCTTTCTGTGACTAAGATAATTGTTTAATGGGCATGGAATTAAAAATAAATAAATAAGGATCATCAAAGAAAAGAAGTATCAGTAGCATCAGTGGTGGGTGCATCCATCTCTCCAAATAACATCCTCATCTGCGGTACTGGAAATATTTGAAGGCTGGCTAGAACAGTACTGAAATGGATCCCAGCAGACTCTCTTTTTCCCATATTCTCTCTTTACTGTCTAATCCATAGACTAGCCCAGCTGTCATTCTCTCTCCAAATGTCTATTTTGGATAAGTTGTGATTATGTATGCATATGTATCCCAAAGTAGACATTTAGAAATACTACATATTTCATATTGGGAAATGGTCTTTGATGGACACGGAAGTGCACCAAATCTGACTGCAACGGAAGAGTCCTAAATTCAAATAAACTTTTTAAAAAAATGAGCCTTGAGGATGAGAGGAGAACACATACAATTACTATGCGACCGGAGAAGTCTCTAAAAGGACAGTGAGTCCACAGACCTTGCGTGGTTATGCTTACCAGTACGAGCCTAGCCTGTGGTACGCCAGGAATTAATCACTACAAAGTGCGGCAAAGGACTCACAGGGCCATAGAAACTTGTCAATACACAGGAGCTAAACTGACCGGAAAGGGAAAAAAATGAGATGGAGTCCAAAGGCAGCAGGGGAGAGCGTCAGGGAGTCACGGTTAGTGCTCAGATTCTGACTCTGCTTCAAGAAGTCATAGGTCGATTTAAAAATCAAGGTTTCTCCACTTGCGACATCCTCAGGCCTCTTCTCCTTCCAGCCCGTCCAGGTGTGCCCTCCCTCCGAAACAACTACCGCAGGACTGAACTCCGGTCCACTCTAAGCATCAGCCTTGCGTTCTCCACGAGACTTTTCCGCCTATTCCGAGGCCACCCGGACCCTCCGTATCTCTGAGCGCTCAGAGCACCTTTTGCTCTAAACTCCCAATTAAGTTCTGCTGCCCCCGAAGCCCTGGCTGTAACTCGAGAGGAAACACCTGCAGACGCTCTCCACGCTTTACGCATACCCCAGGAGACCACTGGGCCACACCTGCGTTTCCCCGGGACCTGGCTCCTCACCGCCCCTTCCCCACACCCGAGACGCTCCCCTGTCCCGGGACACAGCTCTGCAGCCCGCGCGGGGCGCCCACCCCTCGGCTCTGTCCAGTCCTCGGTGCCCCGCCAGCCCTGGGTCGCGTCCCAGCGTAGCCCCGCGGCCCCCGCCCGCCGCTCGTGCAGCTCGCCCTCATTCATTCTGCGGCGCCGCTGTCATTAGTGCGGTGACCTCTGCGCCCAGCTACGGCGCGCGCTTCCCGGCCTCACCTGCGCGCGGGCTGCAGCGGCGGCGGCAGCGCGCAGCCCGGACAGTCCCGCGCGGCCGAGGGAGCCGGGCCCGGGACTCCGCGCCGCCGGCCTCCAGGAGCAGCCGCGCCGCCATCGCCACCAGCACGAGGCCATGGCCCGCGTCTGAAAGTCGCGGCAGAGCTACAGCTCCGCCTCTGGCCCGGCGGCCCCTCCTGCCGGGACCCGGAGCCGGAAGTCCGGCAGCGGAAGAGCTTCTGCCTCGCCAGCCCCGCCCCTTCTCGCTTCTCCCGAGGGCGCTTCCCACCCCGGAGGAGGAGGAGCCTGCTGGATTCCCTAGTACCCCTGCCCGCCCGCCCGCCCGCCGCTGGCTCGGGAGAAACCAGCGTGACCTTCCTTCTGGGGAGCGGCCTCCCCCGACCCCGCCCAGCCGGTGCCTCCCGCAGTCTCCGCAAAAATGCACCCGTGTTAGACCGCTGTCATCTAGAAATGCTACAGGGCGCCCGACGAACAATCATGAACTTTCCTTTTGCGTATTTAGGCAGAAGTAGGACGCGAAGCATCGGGTTCCTGTTTCGCTGCCTAATCCGGAGGCTCCAGTTTCCGCGGCTGCTTCTCTTGGGTGTTACCTGCCACGCCGTCGTCTGCTCCTTATGGCGACCTGGCCTTGCAGGAAGTGCCAGCCTTTTGCATCTTTACAGTAACAAGTCAAACCCCGAGCAGGGCTATTGTATAAGAGAAGTTAGATTAGCCTCGTCTCTCGACTTCTGGACGCTCTCCTCTGAAAACCTTATAGGTATATTGTGGCCTAGTTTGGCAGTCTTGCTCACATCTGGATATGTGAGTCCCGCCCGTGGGTGTACTGAGCTGTGCGAAGTTGTTTAATATTTGGTAATGTTGAACCTACTTGTAACCAGCCCAGGGAATACTGGAGAATGGACAGGATTAATGCCCGATAAGGGTTAGAAAGACCTTTCCTTAATTCTGTGGCCAGATCTACTCTTCTCATGGTAATGAGAGGGTGTCTTTATAAGAGAAGTCGTGATATAATGAATCATTGAGTACATGCGTACAAACGCACAAAGCCTATCAGAGAAAGTGTAAGCATTGGGGATACAGAAATAGAAGAAACTTAACTCTGTCCTCAAAAAATTCACTCTTATGAGAAAATAGACCAGCAAACAGGCAACTGTGATTCTCTGATATTTTTTCTTGTTCTTCTGACTCATGCATTTTGCATCAAAGAATTCAAGTACCCGTATAGCTGAGCACATTTTTACATTTATCTTCAAAATTTTTTAACTGAATAAAAGCATATAAAGAAGTTTTTAAAAATGTCAGTTTTATTGAGGTTTTTTCCCCCTAATTTTGAAGAATATTATATAAAAGATGTCAGGTGCTTTACAAATTAAGGTTGTTAATATGCACCTGTGGCTTATCTTGATCTAGGTTTATGTATTAAGAAATGTCCACAGGTGGAGTTGGCCAAAATAGAGTGTTTTGGTAAACACTTGTACTTGCAACAATACTGTGACTTAGAATATTTTCATTTGCCGTTTTTTTATAGGTAGAGAAACAGATATATAGGAATTAACTGTCTTGCCCAAGCTCACATAGTTGGTAGATAGAGCACTACACAATTCTGTTATGCCATTTTCATTTAGAAATTGTTTACCCAGATTAAAACAATAACCTGGCTCTTAAAAAGATGTAATTTGGCAAAGCTAAGTAGGGGGGAAGGCAGATGAAATTTGTGAAGGCCTCCGCCATTATAGTATAGCTAAACTTCTCATGAACAATAACCCACCAACAGGACATGCAGAATACAAAGTAGTTCCTTTGACCCAACTAGGCCAAGCATGAGTCTAGAAAGTTAAAACATTGTCTAAGCTGTGCAAGTAATTGCCAAAGAACAGACTCCTCTCGTGCACAGTCTAGAAATGGCTTGGGCCTTTTTGACTGCACTTATACAAATGAAACAACTAGTAACAGTGATAAAAATGGAATAAGTGTACAGTTGAAACATTTTCAAAGTTATTTTGATGTTGGAGAATTGGCTACACTCGAAGACATTTTATTTCCATAATGATGATACTGTTCAAAACATTAGGTAGGACCAGGTTTTACAGCCAAGGAGAGATTATATACAAAATATAACCATATATTGTTTCATAGTACTGCATAGAAACATCTCATCCTGATGTTATTAGATAACTGATAAATGAATTATCAGTGTAACTCTGGTAAGAACATTGATTGAGAAGAGTTGCACTGAAAGGTGAGCAATTTTTGTGCATTTCATATTCTTAGACCAAACTGAATTCTGAAGACTTGAAATAATACCCTTATTTCAACTACCGATTTCTCTGAAATGTTAAGATAACGGGTTAACATGCATTTGGAATTTTCTCTGGGGTCTTAGTCTATGACTGATTAGTTCGCTAAATGTAACAAGGGTGAGGACCGGGTACCTCTGAAGCAATTAGTCTTTTTTGTTCCATGGCCAGTGATCACAGGTGTTAGCTGATCAGCTACCTTGCCAAAATGTGAGTCAATCCGTACAAAAAAATAAGTATTAGTGAAACATTATATACTGCCCATGCTCTACTAAAATCTTAGAGCATCATAAAAGATTATGCATTAATTATATAATTTAGTCTATTTCCACACAGAGGCTCTCCTAAAAGAGAAGAAAATACACTATTGGATCATCCACTCCTAATCATACTCAGGTTTTCCTGATGGATACTAAAATCTGTTTTTTGGTTGACTACCCATTTGTTCCCCCATGATGCTGCCTTATTCACCATGCACTTAGGGGAAAGTGTAAAGAGCTAAATCTGACCCACATTTGCCGGTTTTTTACTCATATGGAGAAGATATAAGAATCCTCTTGTTTCTATTATAACTGACATTTAGTTCACCTAGGCTTGTGTGGAATAAAAAGGAGTTATTCCAAACAATTGAACAAATTGACCTGATGCCACCTTTCTCCACTGATTCAAAATATTGTTTTCATTATATAGGGAATTCTTACATTACTTAGGACTGTTTCTGTGCTTTTTATGGAGTCCCACTGATTTTTGCATCTATTTTGGGGATAGCAATATTTTTAGTTATTTTTACAATTTTTAAAATGATAAGGAAGCTCCCATTTCTGTTATTAAAAAAAAGTGTTTTCTCAGATTTACACTTTCTTTCTTCAAAAAAAAAAATCCTACTGCGATTTTTGACTGGATTTCCATTATGTTTAGTAAATAATTTGATTGGGTTTCCATTATGTTTAGTAAATAATTTGGTGACAGTGACATCCTGATAATATCTCTATCCAGAAACATAGGTTTTTGTGTCCCTTGTTTTAGTAATACACCTATCCTCTTCTATTTTTTGTTTTAATTTGTTTGGATTAGGAAAACATTAAGATTTTAAGAATTGTACTTAAACATTTTCTGAGTATCTAAAGCATGCCCAAAGCTTCTTTTTTTCTCTACAGCTTTTTAAGTAAAGTACATGGGCTTTAGTGCATGGACTTCATGAAACATAGTTTATCTCTTTAGAGGCAATTTTTAGAATTCTAGCCCTGTGAACAGGCATGTATCAAATGTTTTGAAGTTTCTGATGGGATTGGAAGCAGTTTTGTACATTTAGTAAAACATCTGTTGCCTGGTTTACAGTTATTTATGTATGTATCTGTTTCCTTCAATTAATTATGATTTTTCTGAAGGGCAGAAAGAATGTGATTAAGTGTCAAATATTTTTTTGGTTGGATCTACTGGATTGGCCAGTACTGTAATTCTGATAGCTCACCTCATTTTATTCATATATTCTTATTTATAAATAAATTGCACATCCCATTGGTCTCCCATAAGTGAAAATCTTTGAAGACAGGGTATGTGTCTTGTTTTAAACTTTTTACATCTCACATCTTCTTGGACAGTTTAGTATACTGTAATATATGAATATTGAATAGATATGGTTGAAAATAAGTCTTTAAATAACAAAGTATGAACAAAATAGTAGTTTAAGTTGATTTTCTTAAAGAACTGTAGGCTTTCTAAGGACTATTAATGCTGTATGTGCAACAAATGAGAACATTAAGAAGGGTTGTCTTTTTTTTTTTTTAATCAGCTGTGTTGCCAATTGATCCTGTTAAAGAAAATTATGTGCGTAAAGTGAAAAACTGTGTTTTTTCAATTGCCTACCCCACTCCTTTCAAATCAAGAGTACATCTTGTAGCAGTTTCAAAGGTTAGGCTTTACTTTTTCACAACACTTAACTCACTATAACTTTTGTCTAAAAAATTAGTAATATTTTTTTCAGAGTTAAATTGTTAATCTATTGATAAATGATTATCTTTGTGTTTAAAATTTATAACTTGGAGAATGTCATTCTTAGAAGTCACTTTTTGATACTTATTCCTGGAGACTAGTACTCAGTTTCATTTTAAAGTTATCTTACAAGGAAAACACACTTTTCTGGAAAAAAGGGGTAAATTAGTTAAATTCTTAGAAAGGGGCTCCAATAACAAATTCTAAATTATTCTCTCATGATATAGATGAATTTGGGATAATAATAGGACATTTACTTTTTTCTAGTTCCTTTAAAGAATATGTACTAGGAAGAATATTATTTTACCATGCATAATAAGAAAGCCATAACAATTTTAGAACTATCTAATAGACCTAATTTTCCCAAGTAGCATAAATAATCCTAGAAAGTATGGTACATCTCTTCTGAGAAAATATTAATGTAATTTTGGAAGAAGTTTATTCTTTTAATTTTCTTTTTACCATAAAGTTTATTTTCTCAAAAACTGTTAAAGGATTACTTAAGTTTGTAAGAAGATTTTTCTTTTCCTGCCTCAGCAAGTGCTAGAAGATATTTTGGACCTTGATTTATCTGTCTCAGAAACAGATGATTTTATCCAGCTTGTAAGTGGCGAAAAGATAGTACTTGGATCCATTCCACTGGCTCACAGATATGGGGGCCACCAGGTAAGAGTAGCACCAATATCACCTCCTTATGCAAATATAAACAGCTGGTAGAAATGCTATCCTACTGAAGAAGTTATTTTGCATTAATTTCTAATATTAGGTGTATTGAGACTTCAAGAAGATGTTTCTAAAAGAATAAGTCATATATAGATTAGCTGATGTGATTTCTTGTGATAAAGCTAGGGTGTAAGTTTCTCTAATGGAATTGAGAAAACTGGGGCAGCACAATATAACATTTCTGTGATTATCGCTAGAGAATTCATTCAGTGGAGTTTTGGCAAGAGATTTAGGCAAAGTCAGGCCACACAATGAGTCAATATAAAAGCCTCAGAAGGGCAAATAGAATATAATTTTGCCAGGATAGCTGTAGAACATTTTTAGAACTGCTAGAAGTTAAGTCAGGATTAATTGGGGATGTTATACATGCTGAAGCAATTAAGAAGGCACCTTCTAGAAATACAGCAAGACGTTGAAGCAAGTTCAATGTGTGGAATCTGATTTTAAAAAAAGGAGAGGAAACACAGAACCAATTGTTGAAATTGCTGTGACTTTCTTGTGAGTTAAAGATTAACTGATTAATTTAAGAGAACAGAGTGATGTTTAACTTAGCAGGTAATTGTTGGTAATAATTACCATCTTTTGAGCACTTGGGTGTGTTGGACACAGTGCAAGGCATTTTGCGTATATTAACATTCATTCTTACAACAATCTGGCAAGGGTTTTCCCATTTTACAGAAGTGAAAGGTCAGTCTCAGTGAGATTAAGTTACTCAAACAAATTTCCACAGCTAGTAAGTGGCACAGCTGGGAGCTGAACAACCACAAACAAATTTTAACAGAAAAGTTTGGAAACAGTTAATCATGTACATTCAAAAGCAATTTTTTCAGGTACAGTATGCTTCTGATTTTATATTGTATGCGTATAGTATAGGCAAATTTTCTACTAATAAATCATTCCTAGTTCCTATTCTGGAAGAAAATAGATCAGTTCTCAGTATTCTACACCTAACAAGCTTGAGCTCAGCTATAAGATGATGAAGAAATTAATTATATTTCTTAAATTTATGTTCTTTAAATGAATTTCAGTTACGTCTTATGGATTGAATTTTATTTTCACCATTATTCAGGGTGTTGATTGTTATAATCTTAAAAATGCACTATTCCATTTTCAATTTTGACAAAGTAACTTTGATTATAAATTACAATAAAAGCTTTAAAGGTTAATAAACATGAATAATTTTCCCTTTTAGTTTGGGATATGGGCAGATCAGCTCGGGGATGGAAGAGCCCATCTTATTGGAATTTACATGAACAGGTACTACATGTTTTCTTGAATAATAGCTTTTCTGCTAAATATTAACACAAATCTGCTAATATTTAGGTTTGTTTTTTTCTTTTAAGGCAGGGTGAAAAGTGGGAGCTCCAATTAAAAGGCTCAGGAAAAACCCCATACTCCCGGTACTTCTGTTTTTTTTTTTTAGTCATCTAAGTAAAAATTGATGTTATCTTAATTATAACTGAAAATCTTTTTTATCATATTACCCATAGAAGTGGCGACGGCAGAGCTGTGCTTCGTTCCTCCATGAGAGAATTTTTGTGTAGTGAGGCTATGTACTATCTCAGAATTCCCACTAGCAGAGCTGCAAGGTAATTCCTCTTCCCTTGAAGCTAACTTTCAGGACCGCATCATGTTATCTCCAGAAATGTGTCAGTCAAGTGAGCAGATAAACCCCCAATAGCATGATTTCTCATCGTTTCTTACAGTTTTAGTTACTTCTTGATGGCTTGCTAGCAGTTAAGTACAATATAACTTTGTTTGATTCTCTTACCTTTCAGTCTGGTTGTAAGTGATGATGCAGTATGGAGAGATCAGTTCTACAATGGAAACGTTGTGAAAGAACGAGGTAATAACAGTTCTTAGAACACTTACATAAAATTAGACTAAGTTCTTCAGGAACAACAGAAATTGGGCATCTTTGCAGTCTTCTTAAAACATGACCTTCATGATGTAATTTCAGTGTTATGATGTTATAATAGAATATCCTTTCCCACACCCTTACATCACTAATCCATCCTTTTCTAACAACAAACTTCTGGGAAGTTAACCTGGGAAGTTTATGAACAGCCAGCAAAACATTATAAAGCCAGTGCATGAACATTCATATACTTCCTTCCCAGGAGACCCCCTCACCTCAGATCCTGATTGCTCTTACTTCCTGTTTACTTCCAATAAGTTCGGTTAACTTTTCCTTCAGCTTTTAGTAGGTCAGAAATAAATTAGAAAGGGGATGAGAAAGTGCCATAGAGCAGTGAAAAAGGAAGAGTGAGAGAAACTTGACTCTGAATCTCTGGAGAGGCAGGAGACCTGAAAATCAATAATAAACATATTTAACTATTTAAAATGCAGAGCTATTGAGAACCGCTGACAGCCCTACCTGCTTTATTGGGTCCCTTGGACATCACTGTGTTACGGGCCAGCGTTTTTACTGATGTTTATAGTGATTCACCAAGAGAACATTTTATGTTCTTCATACTTTGGGAAAAATATGTTTTGATAAGGTTTTCATAATAATCCCCCTAGAGTGTTCATGTTTAAAGGAATTAAAGTTATTTATCTTTAAGGCATCTCTCTCTCTCCTCTATAATATTATCTGGATAAAATGCATACTATTACTGCATATGGGGCTTTAACAGCTATTTAGGTCTTTTTGTTTATGGTGATTGGAAATGAGATTCCGATCACAGACTGTTAATATGATGGGCACAATACTACTTTTATGTCTATGACGTATATATTGTTAATCTGAATTTTTTTTGGCCGTGCCTCACAGCCTGTGGGTTCAATCCCGACCAGGACCTGGTCGGGATTGAACCCAGGCCCTCAGCAGTGAAAGGGCAGAGTCCTAACCACTGGACCACCAGGGAATTCCCTGTTAATCTGAATTTTGAATTAGATGGTTCGGAAACCAAACTTAATGGTTTCAAATTATCTCAAGTATTTCTCCTTTTTAGGCCGTTCATAGAATTTCCACATCTAAGTCATATTCAGATATTTTGATTGTGCTTTTCCCTAATATTTGCCCAGCAGACACTGTAGGAAAAGAGCTGGACAGACAAAAAGAATATGTGAAACCTCTAACCGGCTCTGTGGGAATTGATTTGTGACTTTGGGCAAGTCACATTTTTCCCCTGTTTCTCCAACTAAAATGAGGGCTTAGCTGAGATGACACCTTCTATGTCTTTCAGGACTGACATTCAGTGATTCAATGGCTATTCATAAAGTAAACATTCAGAATCATCTATTGAGCTCTTATTTTTTTTTCTAAGTGAATGTATTTTTCTTGCTAAAAAAAAAAAACCACATGAAAATAAATATTCAGATTACTAGCGTGAATGAATCCTGACTATATGGGTAACTTAGTCGACCCAGAAAATACTAATTAGCCCTTTTCTGTGCATACCACTGGACTCATCTCTGGGGGTCCAGGAGTAATAAGTACATACCGTGGTCCCTGGTCTTAAGAAACTCAGTCTTCATAGACACTATAGCAATAGTGTCTATAGCAGTAGACACTATAGACTCCATAGCAATTGAATAATAAATAATCTGAGGTTAGGAAAAGGGCAATCCGGTTAGCTTTATGGAGGAAGTGGGAATTGATCTTGAGCACAAGATTAGAAAGTTAGCAAGGATTTCAGTATGGGGAGAAGAGGGGTTGGGGCAGGGAGAAGTGCACAAAGGCCCAGAGGTAGCAGCGAGTATGGTGTTTCATTGAACGACAGCCCCAGTAGAGCAGCAGCTTTGTCATCTGGGATAGACCTCACCTTGACATGGAAACACATGTCAGTACAGCATACCTTATAAGAAAAAAGCATGAATTCATTTACTAATTGTATTACTAATTGTCTACGATCAGAACGGAAGACGGAAATAGAAGGCTACAAACACAATCACAAAATGCACAGATTCACTGTATTTCTTCAGCATATTCATGTTAGAACATATGCAAATTTTTGAAATTGAAGTTAATTTCCAATTAGTTACACAAATAGAAGTCATGTACAGGGATTGTGCCATAGAAATATTCCACTAATTCTATATTTCAGGGTGAGGTCCAGGGAAAAGGTCACAACTGAGGAGACAGTGGGAGCCTAACCGTTTAACCAAGTAGCATCTCACTAGGTTGGGGCCTCAGTATTTCTGAAGGTGTTGTGGTTCCTCACATTCTAACTGATTCAGGCATAAAGAAAGACAGAAAAATCCTTGACCCTTTCTAGGATGTAAATTAATTGTTTTTCTGATAAATCCAATCACTGTATCCTTTTTTATTAAAGTAATTTCATTTTAAAGAAAAGCGTATTATGCTGTTTGCATAGTTTAAAATAGTTTATGCTAAAATAAATGTTTCTTTTTCAGGTGCAGTAGTGCTGCGTGTTGCAAAATCATGGTTTAGAATTGGATCGTTAGAAATTTTGGCTCATTATGGTGAACTGGATTTACTAAGGTTAGAAAACCATTTTTTTCAATGGTAGAAGACAATTGAAAGAAATGCTTATTATGTGCTGTGAAGTTAAAATATTTTTGGTTTTCTTGTAAGTAAAACCCAAACTTTGAATTAATAGATATTTTCAACACTTGCTGTGTGCCTAATATCGTGTGGGTTCTGAGGCTGAAAAAGAAGGGTTTAGACCCAGTAGACCCTTTTCTCAAGGAATGCTTTTATCTAGTGTGCAACCCAGATGGAACTGAGGGCCGCTGTGCTACCCAGACACCTGGGTGGAAGTGACTCAAACTCCCCAATTCTGCAGTTCCCTTCCAAGTTCTGGGATTCCCAGGATGCGTCCTCTGTCTCATATGTCTTCTTTCCTGGACTCTGGTTTTGACATGTGTGTGATGCCTGTTTCATCCTGGGTTGACCCAGACATGAAGCTCAGTCCCTTCAACAGGACAATAGCGAACAAAGAACAGACTGAAATTGTACAAAGCACTTAAGAACAAATCTTACTGGAGATTTCTTCAGGGAAGACAGATGAATGGTTCCTTCAAAAGAGCAAAAGCTCTTCCCCTTGTGTTATGCAGTATAGCTTCCACCAAACTCTGATGCCTTGGTGCCTGTGGAATCTGCACTCACAAAGTTTGTCTTCCTCAAGCCAACTTAGCAGGATGTTTCTTCAAACAAAAACATTTACTCCCGACTTCCCTGGTGGCGCAGTGATTAAGAATCCCCCAGCCAATGCAGGGGACACAGGTTTGAGCCCTGGTCCGGGAAGATGCCACATGCCACAGAGCAGCTAAGCCCGTGCGCCACAACTACTGAGCCTGTGCTCTAGAGCCTGCGAGTCACAACTACTGAGCCTGCGTACCACAACTACTGAGGCCCACATGCCTAGAGCCTGTGCTCTGCAACAAGAGAAGCCACCGCAGTGAGAAGCCTGCACACCACAACAAAGAGCAGCCCCCGCTCACTGCAACTAGAGAAAACCGGCACTCAGCAAAAAAGTCCCAATGCAGCCAAAAATAAATAAATATTTTTAAAAATTTACTCCTTTAAGAGGAATTCTGTTTCCATTTGTTAAGAGCATACAGTTCTAAAAAGCCATTAGAATATATAAGAAAAAATTCTCTTAGACAAACCAGAATCATTTGGAATATGAATCCTACACTGTAGGTATCAGCTTAGTAAATCCAGATACCTGGTCCACGGAGAGAATGGGGAAAGGGAAGTGAACGCTCAGAGCAGAGAAGTCATCACCATTGTCATGACCGTTCTCTGAGTCTTTTTAGCAAATGTTTACCGAACTCAGGGTCATCCCAGCTTGTTGAGAGAGAGGTCTCCTCTCACTGGGCATTTTCACTTCTCATTTGGTTTTTTGGGTCACTTCTGCTCAGATTCACTATGTCACTGAAATTGTTCTATCTGGTGGTCATAGTTCAGTTATATTTCACTTATCTCTATGACATTTGATGTATATCGGTGAGCACTTTATCCTTAAAATGACTGGACTGGCTAACATGACTATGTATGTATTCCTTTTTGTTTCCCAAGTGCCTGAAACAATTCTCTAATCCACTGTAAACAAACTCACTCCTACTGGACTTTAATAATTCCCAAGTCATATCTACAACCCCCAGTTATTTTCAGGATTCTCTCTTATCCAATGCAATAAATGCTAGTATCAATAGTTACTCAACTCATTAGTCAGTTAAAACAGGGAATTAAACATAGGATACATATACAACTTAAATATTTTAACTTCAAACCTTGGCCAATTTATTTGACATCTTATTTGTGAAATCTTACATGATCCTCCACACATAAATAATCATCCTCTGCTCTGTTATCTTTATTCTTTTTATATATTTCTATTATTGCATGTATTATACGGTAACGTCATTATTTCTTCAGATGTTCTTGTCCCCTAATAGACTGTGTGCTCTTTAATGTCTGCGTTTGGGTGTGTCATTCTTTTTCCTATCACTTGGAGGTTCTCAATGGATGTTTACTGAATTAATCTGAATTTGTAACATAATAAGATGGCATCTAATATGATCTTAGAAACATATTTCCAGTTGTGATTGGTATTGAGAAAATATTTCTCTATGGCTATTTTGGGAGTAAAATCTTATTTTACTTTTTTTTTTTTTTTT